>NW_020942474.1:0-1040 GCF_900497805.2 Vombatus ursinus
TTACTTTGGGCAAATTATCCAACCTTCCTGGGCCTCAATTTCCTCTTCTGGATGTTCTAGATGGCCTCTGAGGTACCTTCCAGCTTTTGACCTATAGCTTATTTATCACTAGCCTCTTCTGTAGTAGCACAGAGATTCTCACCAGGCTGTTTCTGGGCTGGTGGGTGTGGGAGGAAAGACTCCTGATCTATTCTCCCATCCCATCTAAGTGCAAAGACTATACAGCTTATCTCTTGGCATTGTTCAACCCCCAGACTTAATCACTGTCCATTTCCTTCCCTCAGGTAGTGGTCTAATGTTTCAGAATTTGAAAATGATCTGTTTCCTTTCCCAGAAAAAAATTAAATTTAGTATTGGAACTGCAGCCAGTGTTGAATATAAATATCATTCTATAGTTTGAGGGTTTCTTTCTTTTCTTTTTTCTTTTTTACCTTAATGCGAACTTCATTGGCCTTGGGTGGAGCAACTTCTATTTCCTCAATGGACAAGGGTTTGTTGAGCTCCCAAAGAACAGCAGCTTTGCATTTAATGACCTGGAAAATAAAACTGAAATGAGGTGAGTGGCTAGGGATCCCCTGTGCTAAATAGTATTACTAACTTTCTAAACCTGAGAGGCAGTTTGAGTTTGAGATGTCTATGAAGCAGAGATGTGAGAGATGTCCAGCAAAGAGATGTACATTTGGTATAGAAATTCAAGAACGATATATGAGCAAGATATGTAGATTTGGGAGTCTTGGGTGTATGCATGATCACTAAATCCTGGGGAGCCATGGATGTGCTGGAGCCAGCTCACACTCGCTGGAGATGACTGTTAAATTTTCAGTATGAGGATTTATACCTCAGAAATTAGCAAAACTACAAATTGGGGCTTGCTTTAGTGTTTTCTTGATTATCTAGACTTAAGAAAATGTTAATAATATAGATTAAACTTAAAAGGATGGCATGCTTTTTGGAGCGTTCAGAAACCCAGTTGGAAAACATTTAGTAGCACAATCTCTCTCTCTCTCTCTCTCTCTCTCTCTCTCTCTCTCTCTCTCTCT
>NW_020942475.1:0-9242 GCF_900497805.2 Vombatus ursinus
TTTTGCTTTAACATTCAGATTGAATATAAAAGATTAATTACATAAGGGAATAAGGCCAAAACCTAGTAGATTATATATCTCTATATTTTGTAAAGATATTTTTCCTTCTGGGAATCACTTCCTTATTTCATACATTTGTAATCCATATGGATTTTTTCATCCCATGACTCTATATGATTTTTAAAAAGTAAATATATATAAATTTTAATGATTTCCCCTAACTAGAGATATGCAGAAGTAAGAATATAAGTGTACTAATGGGCAAAAAAAAGTTTCTAAGTCTCCCCAGGGGCAATGATTATTTGACAGTGCTCAAAGGGACTCATTACTTGGAGAAGAAGCAAACTTTTTTTTCTTGTTATTACTGCTGTTACTTCATTGATATTCTCTTTGCCAATGCAATGATTGCCAATTCCAGTGATCTCTACAGAAGTGATTACTCCAAATTTCCTATGGAACCAAATTAAGAAAAAACAACAACATAAAAAGTATGTTTGTTAATGAGTCCTTTAGGGTATAAACTTTTAAACTGAAATTTTCATGAAAGTCTATTATAGGGAAATTGAGATTAAGTTAGATAGAACAAGCTAGACAATGTTTCCTTAGAAATTAAAAAAAAAGAATGCAAAATAAGTAGCAATAAGTTCTAAGGAATACTGGGGTGCTAAATAGGAAATGTAGGACAGAAAATAAATGATTTTTTTCCTTAATGCCTTAAAAGCATTATTCCTGTTTTGAAGGCTTTCAATGTAGATGGAATTGAGGGAAGCATCTTGTGCTCAGGTTCTCCACTTTACTTGAGTAGAACCTATGGTAATGCACTAGAGGCTACATTTTGAGCCGGAGGTCCATATATTAAAAAAAATTCAATAACTGCAGTTTAATATTAGTGATTGACCTTGTAATCTATACATTTAATTGTATACCCTTAAAAATCTTACTCTGACAAAGAATCCATTGACTCTGTTGTTGTTGTTGTTCAGTCATTTCACTCATGTCTGACTCTTCATCACCCCATTTGGGGTTCTCTCTTCTTTTCCAGCTTGTTTTATGGATGAAGAAACTGAGACAAACGGGGTTAAGTGACTTGCCAAAGGTCATACAGCTAGTGTCTGAGGATGAATTTGAAACTCATGAAAGTGAGTCTTCCTGAACCAAGAGCCAAGTGTTCTATCCATTACAAAATCTAGCTGCCCTTGGCTTTGGCAGTGTCCAAATTGCCAAAGATGTCCACAAATTAAAAAAAAAAAGATTTAGTACTCTTAGGTAGGACTTTTGAGGATTGAATTAATCTAATTTATTTACCATTTGAAATAATCCTTAGAAAGATTTCACGGTGTGTTTACTTCCATTTCCTAACAAAGTTTTGAAATTATATATAGCAAAGAAATGGGATAATAAATTTAGATTTGTGAGGGATATTAAATCTCCAACTCAGAAAATTAAACTAAATACAATCACACACACTTACAGTCCTGATGACAAAATGGATGTCCAGAGAAAATGATTGACTTTCCCAAACTGAAAGAGGCAGCAAGCAGTGTCCTAAGGCCTTTGTAAGGGGCACCTTTGTGACAAGTGCAGGGATGTATGGAGAGTACCTGACACCATATCACCACCACATGGGTTCAACACACCAAATTTTCTGTTCTTAAGAGGTTTGTCAAGAGACTGTTATATCATAATTTTTTTTCTGGCAAATACATTATTTTCAAAGGCTTAGCAATTTCCTTCTTCCACCTCAATCCCAGATCCTCTAAATCCTTCCATTCAATTATATTTATAATTTTTTGTTGTTTCCTTTAATGTCTATGAATGTAGTCTTGTGTCAAGGAATGAATTTGTATAATACAGGAAAATTATCTGCACTAGTTCCTACATTAAGTGCTGTGATCTACAACAAATCATGTAAACTTTCTGCATCTCAGTCTCTTTACATATAAAATTAAGGGATGGACTAGATGACCTCTTAGGTCCCTTACAATTCTGAAAATTATTGAGTTTGTGACAGGATATGAGTAGATTCCTCTGTATGTATCTATTGTATCTTTTCAACTAAGTTATAAGAAATAACTAAGAGCTGAATTTTATATAGCATTTTAAGTTTGATTCTATACATTAATCAATATACATTAATATGTAAATGTAATAATGCATATGTAAGTAGAATGTATAATTATATATATATGTTTAAGGTATAATAATGTATAATAATAAATATGTATGTGTATCATAATGCAATTAATCTGTATATGTAATATACATATGTATGTATATATAATAATATATAAACATGTATATGTCATAAGATGTAATAATATGTATGTGTAATATTAGGTAATAATATGTAATGATATGTATATGTAATAATATGTAATAACATATATATAAAACATATATGGTAATATTAGTAATATTTCCTTTTATAGATATCCACATGATTCAGTTGTGAGTGGACCCTTTGAATTATAGTTTATTTATATTATAGGTTGTTTACATCTCTAAAGCTCACCTTTTGCAATCTAACCATTTCAGTTTTCAGATATATTGCTGTCAGTCCTTTATTTTCAAAGAGGACCAATGACATCACAAGGTGATGCTTTGACTTGTGTATAAATTGGATTTGAGTGAAGCAGAGTTGTACAAAGTTATCAGCCTCACTCTCTCTTTCAGGGTCATCAAAATCCAGTTGCAAGACAAATATCAAGATTACTGGTAATGGCCCAGGATGTAGTGGATGACCTTGGTGACTTTGATGACTGACCAATCTGTAAGAGTTCCATAATGCCTGCTTCACCTGCCTTCATGGTCTTGGAACAAATAGTTCTCATCTGCCCATTCCAGCTGGTGAAGTCTTCACATGTTTGGCCTAGACACCCCCATTAACTTACTGATGGTTTGTGGCCCATTTGTTGCCCTTAGCCAAGTTTAGCTCAATGACCTGGACAGTTTTGCCAGGGTGTGGACACTGTGCATACTACAGCTTCTTGGAGCTACAGATGAGAGTTAAGTGCCAGTTGGACATCAAAGGTGGATGAACAGCCCCCCTCCAAAGGAAAAAACAGCTCAGAAAGCCCTCACACCAGAGGTGATCCTCATCAAACACCCATACAACTCTCTTTCAAATATAAAGTCCACCACTATATATCATTCTTTATTTTCTGTCAGTGAACCTCAGGTTCCCACTGAAGGAAAGTGGTTCTTTAAGATATACAGAAAATTACCCAAGTAAAATATGCACTTTTAGCTTCAATTAAGAGCATTATTAAATTAATTTGATATTAAAAACTTCCTTTCAGGGTTCATCCAACCATTTATTCAGTATTTTCTGAACACTTTCCATGTTCAAGCCTCTGTGATGAAAACAACCTCAATACAACGATGAATGAATATACTTCTCGCCTCCATGAACTTTAAATGTTAATAATGAAATCTAGTCAGACACAAGTTTTAATGATCGTTCATTAAACAAATTTTCATTAAGTACTTTATGTGTGCAGAGCCTTTTGATTGACAGAGTGAAATAGAAGAATAAGACATAATTCCTTCCCTCTAGGAGTTTAAAATCTAGGAAATGATATAATTGGAAACAAAATGTATTACTTGCATAATTGTACACATAGTCACAAGACAAGGCAATATTTTAAATTGATAAGATAGCATTTTTCAGGTATCTAAAGAGCTACTACATGGAAAAATGATTAGCTTTGTTGAGCCTTATCCCAGAGGGCAGAACTAGGAGCAAAGGTGGGGATTACAGAGGGGTAACTCTAGGCTTTGTCAGGGGACAGGCATTTACCTAACACTTTGAGCTATGCAAATGTGAAATGGATCCTCTAAGTCGATAAGGTCTTCCGTCCCCATACATGGTTTCCAGACAAATCTGGGCACCTAGTTGTTGAGTATGTAAAATGTCTTTCAAACCTTCAAGTGTTCTAGAAATGAGAGCTATTATTTTCCATTGATGAAAATAATAAAGATGATTACAGTTAAGCATTAAAAAAATTGCTCAGTATTGCAGAGAGGTTTATTTAAGAGATTATTCTCATTATCTAGGCACAAAATAAAGAAGTCTAGAACTATTGTGATAATGGCTCGCTTCAACTAACTTTCTGAAATCTCTCCTTATCCTGCAAGATTTAAGTAATAAAACCTCTGCATCAGCTATTACAAAGCATATTTACTCCAAGCTAAGTCTCTCATTTTGAAGGCTGTCTTTCAACACACATGAATGCACTTCCTGAATGAATAAGGCTGATAATACAGAATAAGCATGTATAGATCAGCAACATATGGAGGAAGTCAAATATGTGTCATTTTACAATAATACTGAAATGAATATTGTTTTGTCATTTCCATATTGTGTGACTCTTTGTGACCCCATTTGGAGTTTTCTTGGTGTGGATACTTGAATTGTTCGCCATTTCCTTTTCCAGCTTATTTTACAGATATGGAACTGATATAAATGAGGTTAAGTGACTTGACTCAGGGAAAGACAGCTACTAAGTGTCTGGACAAATTTGAACTCGGGAAAATGAGTCTACAGAACAGACTACAGAACAGACTTCACTTTTCTGCCTGCAATCACAAAAAAATTTTGTGATTATTTTCCACATCAGAAACTCCTGTTATGCAAACTCTTTCCAACAATGCATATAACAAACATAACTCATTAGGTAATATTAGAGAATTGTCTGGAATACATCGAGGTGAAATGATTTGCCCAAAGATCATACACCTGGAAAGTGTCATACAGAACAGACATTCTATCCACTATACTACCTAGCTTCCCTCAATGATGTTTAAGATGCTTCAACCAGGAGCACACCATTCTGGAAGAGTTTGACCCTCCTTTTGGAAGTCCAGACCTTGTCCAGAAAATTTACTTAGTATTATTGAGAGAATGCATTCTTGGTTTTAACTGATCCTGTTTAAAATCCTGTTTCATAAGAAGATGAACCAGCAATTTAGTTTTTTTCTCAACCATTGCCCAGTGCAAAGGGCAGTTTAATTCTTCCAATGAAATTCTGGCATTGGAGTCAGGAAGTCTTAGGTACAAATTGCACTTATGACACTTTCCAGGTGTATGATCTTTGGGCAAATCATTTCACCTCGATGTATTCCAGACAATTCTCTAATATTACCTAATGAGTTATGTTTATTATATGCATTGTTAAAAAGAGTTTGCATAACAGGAGTTTCTGATGTTGAAAATAATCGCAAAATTTTTTTGTGATTGCCAGGCAGAAAAGTGAAGTTTAGGTATGAGAACTTAAATTTATAAGGTTTGGTTCATCATTCCTCATATGCTGATTCCCAATTTCACATCTTCACATTTTGAGGTTTGGCCTTATAGAAATAGAATAGAATATACACTATTCCATATATATGCATATATATATATATTCCCAGTTATTATTATTTTAGTTTTTCCAATTACATGGAAAGATAGTTTTCAACATTCTGTTTTATAAGATTTTACATTCCAAATTTTTTTATCCCTTTTTCCCTCCCCAAGAGAGCAAGTAACCTGATATAAGCTATACATGTACAATCATATTAAATATATTTCCACATTAGTCATGTTGTGAAAGAAGAATCAGAACAAAAGTGGGAAACCATGAAAAAGAAAAGGGGGGGGGAGAGAGAGAGAGAGAGAGAGAGAGAGAGAGAGAGAGAGAGAGAGAGAGAAGGAGAGAATATATATAGTATCCTTTGATCTGCATTCAGACTCCACAGTTCTTTGTCTGGATGTGCATAGCATTTTCCATCACGAGTCTTTTGGAAATGTCTTAGATAATTGTATTGCTGAGAAGAGCTAAGTCTATCAAAGCTGATCACCACACAATGTTGCTGTTACTATGTACAAAGTTCTCCAGATTCTGCTCAATTCACTCATCAGCAGTTTGTGTAAGTCTTTTCAAGTTTTTTTTTCCTTCTGAAATCTGCCTGCTCACCAATAGTACTCCATTACATCCATATACAACTTGTTCAGTCGTTCTCCAATTGATGAGCATCCCCTCAATGACTAATTCTTTGCTACCACAAAAAGAGCTGGTATAAAGATTTTTGTACATGTGGGTTCTTTTCCATTTTTTATGATTGCTTTAGGTTACAGACCTAGTAGTAGTATTGTTGAATCAAAGGTTATACACAGTTTTACAGCCCTTTGGGCATAGTTCTAAATTGTTCTCCAGAATTATTGGATCAGTTAACAACTCCACCAACAATTCATTTTTCCATGTCCTCTACAACATATATCATTTTTCTTTTTGTTGTTGTAGTAGCCAATCTAATAGGTATGAGGTGTTACCTCAGAGCTGTTTTAACTTTCATTTCTCTAATTAATAGTGATCTAAGCATTATATATGACTATAGATAGCTTTAATTTCTTAATCTGAAAACTTCCTGTTCAGAATGTATTATATTCTTCAGAATATGATATATAGAATATAGAAATAGAAATATACAATAGAAAAAGTCTCAATATTAATACAATTTATTAACATGCGAAGGAGTAAGTTGTGTACTATTGTTACTTCGACCTGTTAATTTAGCTAGTCTATTAATACGTGCAGTTTATATTCATATAAAATTTCTGTTAACATTCTATTTGAATTCTTATGATTTTACCTCATAAACAAAGTGAGAGTTTCACATTGAATAATATAATTTTATATGGTATTTCTGCCATTTCACCATATTTTCATTAACATAATTTGGTGTCATCATTTTCTAGTCACTTAGAAATATGCTTAGAAATATACCTTACCTATATGTATACATTTATGTATATGTATGACTATATGTGTTTGCATCAGTATAAGGATTAAATACTTATCTGACTTTGTATATGCATATATATTTTCATAGTTATGTTTAAGCATTTATATAGTTATATGTGTGTAGGAACACATGTTTTTCTTTGTATTTGTGTTTATTGGCATGAAGTTAGTGCTTATAATTACCATAATATACTCATAAACTATGGTCCCTATGTCTAATGGCAAAATAACTCCCAATCTCTTCCCTATACCCACATTGTTCTTTTTGTAGTTTCATCATTTTTCAGTCATGTCTGACTCTTCGTGAAACTATTTGGAGTGTTCTTGACAAAAATACTGGAGTGATTTGCCATTTCCCTCTCCAACTCATTTTATGGATGATGAAGCTGAAGCAAACAGGGTAAATGGATTTGTCAGTGGTCATAGAGCTAGTATCTGAGGCCACATGTGAACTGAGGAAGATGAATCTTCCTCACTTCAGACCCACCACTCTATCCAGCACACCACTAGTTACTCCAATGAATCCATAACTTACTAAGACATAGTAAAGAAACAAATAACTTACAACTTTGGACTAGGAGAAATCAAGAAAAAACAGTCAGCATCAAGGACATTGAGAAAGCATTTCCAAGTTTACAAGGTGCTTTAAATATGTAACTGTTACACATGCTATAATTTTTGAATGGTGTTTGTAATACTTCTGCAACTTATTTAATATTTCACTTATTTTTCACATTTTTTAATATCATTTTATTTTTTAAATATTACTTAAATATTTATTTTAAATATTATTTCACAAAATATTTCACATTTTGCCTATTATTATTATCCTATTTTTCAGGTGAAGAAATTGATATGCACAACATTAATGGAATTCCCTATAGTCCCACAGCTGTATGATGTCAAAAGAATGATTTTAACTTCAAAAATTCTTCAATAAGCCACACATCCTATTTTTCAGGTGAAGAAATTGATATGCACAGCATTATTGGAATTCCCTATAGTCTCACAGCTGTATGATGTCAAAAGAATGATTTTAACTCCAAAGAATTCATGAAACATTTTTTTAAATATCTTTGACTCTGTGACCTATGATTTTGTCACAGGTTTTGTTTTTTATTTTGTTTTGTTTTGTTTTTACCTTTATCTCTTCAAATTGCCTAAAGTCATTTCAGTTTCCTAGAATATATTTTTATATTATGTACTGAGATCTTCTTAACATAACAGTCTAAATCCCCTTTGAGGAAAACTATCATAATTGATTAGAATGATACAGTTAATATTTTTTTCTGTGAATTCTGATGCCTGAATCAAGCATGGCAATTCATACTTGCATGGCAGTTAATTACTTTTATGTTTACTCTGACCTTCTACTTATTTTTTTAAAGAGAATGAACATTATAACAATTTCCCTCAAAATAAAAAGGATCATCCCTTAATGAATGGTGTGACCTGGCTAAACATTTTAAAGTCATAAATTTAAATTAGAAGAAAAAAAAGGCATTTCTCTAAAGACTCCCTACCATTTCACATGTACAGATGGGCTCTCATCTCACTTACTTTTGGATTATGGCTCCCTTCAAGATTGACCCTCCTTCCATATATCTTTATAAATAAAGCTCTCAAAAGTGTTTCTAGACAAGAAAAGGCCATAATCAATTGAGAAAAGATTAACAGAGTAAAAATGTTCCCTTACTGTAGGAGATCCTCACAAATCAATTCCTCAATGAATTTGTGATCTTATTGGTGTGAACACTCACATCATCCAGTTTAAAAAAATGCTTGAGGTCAGGAACAGTTTCTAATATTTTCTTTGTAAATATGAAGCATACAGTTCCTTGCATCTAGTAACATAACACTTAAGCACATTACATTAAATAAAATAAGAGTGACATTTATAAAATAAGAACTTGATGATGCATTCATATATTTTATTGGTCCTCTTTAAAGTATCTGTCCTATGTGCTGAATATTTCTGCGGAAATATTTCTGCCTAAATCAATATAATACTAATACTAATAATAGCATGGATTTATATAACATTTTAACATATATATGAATATTCCTCATAAGAACAGGATCATGAGAGAGATGCATTACCATTATCCTTATTTTATAGATGAAAATACTTGGGGTCATAGCATAGCAGATAGGTTATTGGACTTAGAGTCAGGAAGGTTCAGGTCAAAGCCTGTCTAAGACACTGACAGGTTGTGTACCACTGGGAAGTTATTTAATATTTATGAGACACAGTTTCATAATTTTATGGCCTCCAAGAGACCTCCTAGTTCTTATTATATGATCCTATTATTCTATATGTGCAATCACACAGCTAATAAGCCCAAAAGCTAAGACTTGGCCATAGGTCTTCCAAATCCATTAAAAATGTTCTTATAATTTCGTGAATGATTAGCCTTTATGTAGCACCTGGAGCTTTACAAAGTTTTCATTTCACAA
>NW_020942476.1:0-6816 GCF_900497805.2 Vombatus ursinus
GTTCTGCTGGGAGCCCCAAGACTCTAGCTGCTCTGGTCTTTTTTTTTTATCAACCAATCATCCAATCAATCAATAAACATTTATTAAGTGCTTGTATGTGCCAGGCACTGTGCTAACTGCTGGGGATTAAAAAAAAAAACCCAAAACAAAGAAAAACAAAAAAAGAAAACAATACAAAGACAGAACCTGACCTCAGTGAGGTTACAAACTAATCGGGGAAAACATGCAAACAAATATATACAAAGCAAGCTCTACACAGGATAAATAAGTAACGAACAGAGAGAAGGCCCTGCAATTAACCAGGGTTGGGGAAGGCTTCCTGTAAAAGAAGGGATTTTAGCTGGGACTTAAAGGAAGCCAAGAAGGTCAGAAGTTGGAGTGGAGCAGAAAGAGCGTTCTGGGCATGGGGGAAAGCCAGAGAAAATGCCCAGAGCTGAGAGATGGAGGGTTTTGTTCATGGAACAGGCAGTAGACCAGTGTCACTGGATGGAACATCATGTGTCTGGGAATGAGGAGAAGAATGGAAAAGGGTTGTGTGGGGGGGGGGCGGGGTAGGTTATAAGGGGCTTTGAATGCCAAACAGAACATTTTGTATTTGATCCTAGAAGCAATAGGGTGCCACTGCACTGAAGTTTGTTGAGTAGGGGTGGGGGAGTGTGACATGATCGGACCCCTGCGCTTTAGGAATGTCCCTTTGGTGGCTGAGTGGAAGACAGACTAGAGTAGGGAGAGATTTGAGGCAGGCAGACCCACCAAAAGGCAATTGCAATAGTCTAGGTGTGAGTGATGAGGGTCTGCACTAGAGGGATGGAAGTGTCAGAAAAGAGACATGGGGTTGTATTGAGAAGATGTTGCAGAGGAGAGGAGGGGGTGTATTGGGGAGGCATTGCAAAGGTGAAATCGACCAGCCTTGGCAACAGCTTGGACATGGGTGGGGTGAGAGATAGTGAGGGATCCAGGACTGCGACTCCATGTCCTTTCTGCTGCCCCTTCTCTCAAATCACAGTTAGTACCCTAGCATCGGCCCTCATCACCTGTTGCCTGGACTGTTGCAAAACATCCCTGACTGATGTCCTTGCATTAAATACCTCTCCCTCCAGTTCATGCTCCACACAGCCACCCAACTGATTTCCCTAAAACCCAAACTTGACCATGTCACTCCCCTACTCCCTAAACACTAGTGGCTCTCTGTAACCTCTAGCATCAAATACAGACTTGTCGGTTTGACATATCAAAGCTCTTTACAGCCTGGCCCCAACCTACCTTCCCAGCCTTGTTATACATTAACCCCCACAGTTCAGTCTAACTGGCCTTTTATCATTCCTATGCTTGCGGTCGTCCTGCTATTACTCTGCCCTTTGCAAAGGCTTGCCATCCCTATCAGTTTCTGCTCACCTCTGCC
This sequence comes from Vombatus ursinus, assembly GCF_900497805.2. Taxonomy (NCBI): domain Eukaryota; kingdom Metazoa; phylum Chordata; class Mammalia; order Diprotodontia; family Vombatidae; genus Vombatus; species Vombatus ursinus. Next base: position 1,403 of record NW_020942476.1, read on the forward strand.
TCTCAGAAGCCTTCTGAGCTCAACTCACAGGCCACATTGTACATGAGGCCTTTCTTCATAACCCCAGAGGCTAGTGCCTCCTCCTTAAATCACCTTGTATATCGAGATTGCATCAACATATGTGGTGTCTCCCCCAAGAGAAGGCAAGGTCCATGAGGGCTGGAATTGTTTCATCTTCCTCTTTGTATCTCTAGAGTCAAATGATGAATACTTGTGGATTTGTTTGATAAGGACACATCGGGGGCTCACAGAAACAGCAAAGATGGGCAGTAGATCTCCTGATGTGGGAGTGCTCTCTCTTTGATACTGACCCCCTAGTTTTCCAAGCCTTTCATCTCTAAAGGAGAGTAGATTTGGATTTGATCTTCTCCAGGGTCCCTTCTAGATATAACAATACTAGTCATAATGATAGCAGCTAATATTTATATAGTGCTTACTATGTGCCAGGCACTGAGCTAAGTGCATAACAAATACTATCTTATTGGATCCTTGCAACAACCCTTGGATGGAGGTGTTGTTATAATCCCCATTTTGCAGATGAGGAAACTGAGGCAGACTGAGGTGAAGTGACTTGCCCAGGCTCCCAGAGCTAGTGTCTGAGGCCAAATTTGACCTCACATCTTCCTGACTCCAAGCCCAGCCCACTGCACCACCTAACTTCTGGATTACAGATAAATCCTTTTTCTTCTCTCTCTCTCCTAACTGTAGTCCCTCCATCCATGGCTATTTTCTCTCTCTGCAGGTTATAACCATCAGATGAGCAGCCTCTTTTCCCAGATCAGTGACTATTCTTGGAACTCAAAATATTATAAAAATGAGTGTTGAAAACTATCTTTACATGTAATTGGAAAAATTAGTATTTACAAAAAAAAGAAAAAGAAACAGACCTAGTCCAGAAAAATGAATTCCCTCACTGGGTATGTCCAAAAATATATGTCCCATTCTGCACCCTGAATCCAGCACCTTTCTGTCCAAAGGTAGTATGTTTGTCCTCTCTTGGGTCCTCTGGAATCCTGATTGCACTGATCAGAGTTCTTATTTTTGTCTGATAGTAATCACCTTTTATGTCTAAGTTATGTTGCCATTTGGAGTTTATTTTGGTTTGTCATGTGAGATGTTGGTGAATACCTCATTTCTGCCAGACTAATTTTTAGCTTTTACAATAATTGTTGTTGAATAATGAGTTCTTACCTTAGAAACTGGGCCAACTCCCTATTTTCCATGTAAGGAGATGAGGCCTAAAGTTAAAAAAAAAAAGTAGCACATGGCAGGGCCAGGATTTGAACCAAGGTCTTCCAAATCTACCAGTCTTTATGCTGCTAGAGGGAAGCATGCAGGGTTAGAGGTTTCCTCAAGGTTTCATTAGTGGGTTCATTCTCTGAGGAAGTAATAGGGTAGTGCTAGCTGAAATAATGATGATGATTATGATGATGATATTAATAATAACAACAACTAGTGTTTATATAGCACTTTAAAGTTTACAAAGCACTTTATCTTATTTGAATAACATTTCTTTTTTAAAATAGTATGTTATTTTTTCCAAATTATATGTAGAGACAATTTTTAGCATTCATTTTGACAAGACATTGAGTTTCAAATTTTTCTCCCTCCCTCCTTCCCCTTCCCTTTTCCTAAAATGGTAAGCAATTTGATATAGGTTATATATGTGCAATCATGTAAAACATATTTTCATATTAGTCACAGTTGTGAAAGAAGAAATGGACCTAAAGGAAAAAACCATGAAAAAATAAAGTAAGTGCAAAAAGAGTGCTTTGATCTGCATTCAGACTCCATAGTTCTCTCTCTGGATGCAGTTAGCATTTTCCATCGTGAGTCCTTTGTCACTGTCTTAGATCATTGTGTTGCTGAGAAGAGCTAAGTCATTCATAGCTGATCATCACACAATGTTGCTATTACTGTGTACAATGTTCTCCTGGTTCTGCTCATTTCACTTTGTACCAGTTTGTACAAGACTTTCCAAGTTTTTTCTCCTTCTTATACAGCGGCTAAGAACTCCCACCTCAAGATGTTTCCCCTCAACTTCACTATCACCAACATGTTCTACACAGAAGACATGGGTGAGAGAGGCTCCAACAAATTCAACACCACTAAGAATGCCCTACAGTTTGTGGTGAGACTCCCCCCAACTCTTCTTGCAAACCCCTCTCTGCCTAGCTTGCCTTCCTCAGCCTTGGGGATGCAGGCCGGGTCTATGCAGGTACTCAGCAGCTCTCCCCTCTCCTTCTGTTTCCAGCTCAACTTCCTGTTTAGGAAGGGCAGCCTTGGTTCTCACTATTCCGGATGCAGTTTCATGTCGCTGAGGTGAGAGTCTTGGGAGCCACTGGCTCAAGTAGCAGGTACATCAAGTACATCCAGCCTGGCTCCTCTCCTCCCTCCTTCTCAAGTTGCCATGTATAAACTCCCCTTCCCAGCAAGCCACTAGAGATATTCTGGGCTCCTTCCACCCTTTCCCAGGTGGAAAAAAAAATCCTTTCTCCTTCAAAAGACAAGGTTGGAGCTGGGCTTTTTTTCTTTTTTGTTATAGCCTCACATAAAGGGAATATAAACGAAGAGCCTGGCAGACAGGGGGTGACAAGTAAAAGATTGATTAGAACTCATCAACACTGACTTTCTCTAGAATCAAAGGATTATAGATTGAAAGCTGGTAGAGACTTTAGAGGTCATCTGGTACATTGACTACATTTACAGATGATAACAAAACAAAACAAAAAAAAGAGGCCCAAAGAGATTCCAGTGACTTTCCCAAGGTCAAAAGATTATAAGTGTCAGATCTGGAATTCACACACTTTAAATTGAATGTTCTTTCCATTGCACCAGAAAATTAATGAAAATAAGCAGACTCCATACATACTTGTAAGCACAAAAAATGAATGAATTTTCAGAACACTGGCAACTCCAGGTGGTGGGTAGAGGACTGAACTTGGAATCAGGAAGACCTGAGTTCAAATCTTCTCTCAGACACTTATTAGCTAATCCAACCACGAAGAAATTGATCAAAGGAGCTCGGCTGTCACTGGCCTTGGGGAGTGACTCTAGAAATCTATCCACAGACTGCACGTGGCATCAGAGCAATCTCCGTATCATGAGGTGAACCAGAATCTCCTACAATGGAGACCCTGGTGAAGAGAAGAGGAATCTTCAACAAATAATCAGTCCATCCATGGGACAGTCATTCACAGCAGGGGGGCCTACATTGGACTCTGGTCCAGATTACCTAACATCTATCCACCAACAATCTGCAGACTTTCAAAAGTCCAGTGGTCCAAAAGGACAGCAAGAACTAGGCCAGAATCCCCCTCAAGGACCTCCCTGGTCAACAAAGGTAAATAGACAGCCAGAATTCACCCAGAATTAGATCACTCACAGTAGCGGGGCTGAGCATGGGCTCTAGCAGAGACCCTAGAAATCTATCCACAGACTGCTTGTGGTCCCAAGACAATTCCATTCTACACAGAGAAAGCAGGAGGGGTACCAGAATGGCCTGAAATCCAGACCCAGGGAAAGAAAAGAGGAATCTCCAGCAAAAACATCCAACCATGTGACAGTCATTCACAACAGGCTACCCTACATTGGACTCTTATACAGATCTTTTCAAATCTATCCACCAACAGTTTGTAAAACTTGGAGAGTCCCTCAGTCAAGAGGGACAACAGCAACTGGGTCAGAATCTCTTAAAAAAAGGAAAACTCAGGGAAAGAAAAGAAGAATGTGTACCAGAAAACCCAACTAGGAAGCTTCTGATCAAAGTCAAGGGCACCAAGCTGGGCTGTAGCAGACACCCCTAGTATCTAACCACATAGATGTAGATCCAAAAAATTCCTTTTGATTCTCTGGAAAGCAGGACATGGACCAGAATCACTCCTCATGTGGGCCCAGGTAGAGAAAAGAGGAGTCTGGAACCAATAATCCACCCATGGGACAGTCATTCACAGCAGGGGGGCCTACATTGGCCTCTAATCCAGATTCCCTAACATCTATCCACCACCAGTCTATTGATCTTAGAAATTCCAGTGGTGGAAAAGGATAGCAAGAACTAGGCCAAAATGCTCCAAAAGGATGCCCCTGGGAAAGGAAAGTGAATAGACAACAAAAATCCACCTAGAATTCCATCCCTCACAGCAGGGGGGCTGAGGATAGGCTCTAGCAGACAACCCAGAAATCTATCTGGAGACTTCGCTCCATCCTAAGAGAAATGGATTGTACACATGGAAAACAGGAAGTGAACCAGAATGGCCTGAAATCTAGACCCCGGTAAAGAGAAGTGGAATCTGTAACATCAAATCCAGCCACGGAAAATCATTCACAGCAGGGCAGCCAAACGTGGCCTCTGGTAAAGATCCCCTAAAGTCATTGCATAGAGAGTTGCCACAATTTGGAGAGTCTATTGATTGAGAAGAACATCAAGAACTATGCCAGAATCTCCCAAAAGGAAGTCCTAGGTCAAGAAAAGAGGAATGCAGAAAAGGAATTCCATCCAGGATGCAATCACTCACTTCAGGAGGCCCGAAGCTGGGCTCTAACACAAATCTTCTTGTCCCATGTTGTCCCATGAAGATACTGGTGTCTACACAGAAAGCAGAATGTCACCCAGAATCATGTGAAATGGACACCCAAGGAACAATAAGCAGAAACTACCTCATAGAAACCACCTATGGGAATAGCATTCCCAGCATGGGGGCCAACCCTGGACTCTAGTATAGACTTCCTAAAATAGATGCTGGAGCAACCTGGGGATATCATACAGTCTAATGGTTCAGAGGGACGCTAGAATTCCGAAACAGAAAGACCTAGGTGAGGAAAAGTGAATGGCCAACAGGAAATCCACCCAGGATGTCATGAATCACAGTAGAGGGTCTAGAGCTAGGCTCTAACAGAGACCCCAGAAATCGATCTTCAGACTGCATGTGGTCCCAAGACAATTCTTATGTCTCCATGAAGAGCAGGAAGTGGCCCACAATCTCCTAAAGTAGAGTTAAAGAAAAGAGGAATTTCTGTTTCAAGAAGAAGACAATCTAGGGAACAGTCATTCACAGCATTAAGGCCTAAACTGGCCTAGAGTAAAGATCTCCTCAAATCTATCCACAGACAGGTTGTGGAACTTAGACCCTTGACCAAGAGGGACAACAGGAACTGGACCACAATTCCCCCCAGAAAAGAGCCAGGGAAAGAGAGGAGGAAAGTGTGAGGAGAAATCCAACCAGGTAGAAATTGATCAAAGGAGCTCGGCAGTCACTGGCCTTGGGGAGTGACTCTAGAAATCTATCCACAGAATGCAAGTGGCATCAGAGCAATCTCCGTATCACTAGGTGAACCAGAATCTCCTACAATGGAGACCCTGGTGAAGAGAAGAGGAATCTTCAACAAATAATCAGTCCATCCATGAGACAGTCATT
>NW_020942477.1:0-1001 GCF_900497805.2 Vombatus ursinus
ACAGGAATGAATGTTGTAGCTTATAAAAAGCCTTTTCTACATCTACTGAAACAATTATATGGTCACTTATGCTTATAGTTTGCCTAATATAATTGGTATAAATCCTACCTGGTCATAGTGTATAATCTTTGAGATACGTTGCTATAGTCTCCTTGCTAACATTTGTTTTATAGTTTCCTGCCCCCCATGTGTTTTGGTTGTCCTTGGTTTAGATATCAAGATCATATTTTTCATAGAAGGAATTTGGTAGGACCCCATCTTTTCCTGTTGTTTTTTTCCCCAAACAACTTAATAGAATATTGGGATGAATTGATATAATTCACATAGAAACCCATATGGTCATAAGGTATTTTTATTTGGAAGTTTATTGTTTCCTTCTTCCTTTTTTGAGTCCTATATGTGTAACTCAAGAGACTTGGTGGAGCAGACCACCTTTTTTCGACTCTCTCTCCAGCTAGAGGACTCAATAAACTTCTAAAAAAAAAATTAACTCTTGGTTTCTTCCCTGCCAAAAAGTTTTGGTGTCAGAAGTGGAATCTTTTATGGTCAGTTTGAGAAGCTCAAAGTAGCGCAGGACTGACCTAGATGACATCAGTCTGTATAGTAAGGACCAGGTGAGTAACCTCAGTAATCCAATGGAATGCAATATTTGTTCCTTAGTTTGAATTCTACCTAATGTAGAGGGCTGTGTGACACCTTGACTTAGAATAGTCTCAGAATAGGTTTAGAACTAGCCTAACCATCTTATCATCAAATGAGTAGTCTTCTAAGATTAATTCCCTAAGGACTCTGGGGGCAATGCTGCCATATGTTACATTTGGCCATTAATACTCTGTCTCAATCTTTGTCTGTCTCTCTCCTTTTTTTTTCCTCTCTCTCCTCAACCCTCCTGTGGTCATTAGAAATAAACCGGATACCTGTGTCTGGTGGCAGCCAACCTTATATCCTGATAAGTATGGCACTGTGATCCCTGCAGGACTCAAATGCAAAGACCACCAGTT
>NW_020942478.1:0-5554 GCF_900497805.2 Vombatus ursinus
CCGTTATTGACTTTGAATACAGACTAGGGGTGCCCCGGCTCAAAGTCCGTTGTGACTCTTGACCCCCTGGAGCCGAGGGTTACTCTCAGTGTTGGGGGTCAACCTGTCTCATTCCTAGTCGACTCTGGAGCTGCGGCATCGGTCCTGAAATCCCCACTGGGCTCCCTCTCATCGTCCACTGTGCAGGTCCAGGGAGCTACTGGACGAAAACAGTCTGTACCCCTCACCACTTCTCGGGAAGTCCGGTTAGGGAAGGGCCTAGTCTCCCATTCTTTTCTAGTAATGCCTGATTGCCCTTACCCCTTGCTTGGCCGAGATCTCCTACACAAGCTTCAGGCTATCATTTCCTTTAAGGGACCTAACCCCACTCTCGGGTTTAACCTGCCACAACTTGTTCTCACCTGCCCGTTGTCAGAGGAGTCTCGCCTCCTCCCCCTAACGTTTTCCCCAGACCGCCCCTCGACCACCTCCACCCCTACCTCCCTAACTCTGTTGAACCATTTCAAAGGCTTGGTTCCTGGAGTCTGGGCTGAGACCAACCCGTTTGGTCTAGCAGGACACCAGCCCCCAGTGGTGGTCCACCTCTCGTCCACAGCAACCCCTGCGCGTGTCCAACAATACCCATTGACTCGAGCTGCCCTTTTTGGCATCAAGCCTCACATCGATCGACTCTTGGCGGCAGGCATTCTACGACCCTGCCAGAGCTTGTGGAACACCCCCCTACTTCCAGTTCGCAAGCCCGGGTCTGGAGACTTCCGTCCTGTCCAGGATCTACGAGAAGTCAACGCCCGGGTGGAAACTGTACATCCTACTGTGCCAAACCCATACACGTTGCTATCTTCCCTGGACCCTGCTCGGACTTGGTATACTGTTTTGGACCTGAAGGATGCTTTCTTTTCCATTCCCTTGGCACCAGTAAGCCAACCTATATTCGCTTTTACTTGGACAGATCCTAACACTGGGACATCCTCTCAGCTCACCTGGACCCGGCTTCCCCAAGGTTTTAAGAACTCCCCTACACTTTTTGGCTCAGCTCTGGCCTCCGACCTGGCCGCCTTCCGGGTCTCGTATCCGGAGGTCACTCTCCTCCAGTATGTTGATGACCTTTTGTTAGCTACTTCCTCTGAGGCAATATGCAAAGATGCAACTCTCCACCTTCTCCAGCTGCTTGAAGCTTCCGGATATCGTATCTCTGGAAAGAAAGCACAACTGTGCTCTCAATCCGTTGTTTACTTGGGTTTCACCCTTCGTTCTGGTCAAAGGTTACTGTCTCGGGGGCGTGTAGCTGCCATTTTGGGCATGCCCGCCCCGAGGGACCGCCGCGGGCTCCGGGAATTCCTGGGGATGGCTGGATACTGTCGCCTCTGGATCTTGGGGTTTGCCGAGGTTGCCAAACCCCTATATGAGGCCCTAACTGGTGAACCCACCCAATTTGTTTGGGGACCACGGCAGCAGGAAGCATTCGACAAGCTCCGAAAGGCGCTGTCCAGCACGCCTGCCCTCTCCCTGCCAGACCTGTCCAAGCCCTTCCGCCTCTATGTGTCTGAGTCTCGAGCTGTGGCCAAAGGGGTTCTGACCCAGCCCCTGGGGCCCTGGAATCGTCCTGTTGCCTATCTCTCCAAGCAGCTGGACCCTGTGGCTTCCGGGTGGCCCTCTTGCCTGCGAACTGTGGCGGCCGTTGCCGTCTTGGTTAGGGAAGCCGCAAAGCTCACTTTCGGGCAGCCTCTTGAGATTTCAGCATCACATCATCTGGAACAGCTTTTACATTCCCCGCCGACAAGATGGATCTCAAATTCACGCCTGACTCATTACCAATCCTTACTCCTAGATTCCGCGCGCATCTCTTTCGCTCCTCCGGTCACACTCAACCCGGCCACCCTGCTCCCTGACTCCCCTCCTTCCTCCCCTATACATGACTGCCTGGACACACTGGACTCCATCCACACGTCCCGCCCTGGACTTACTGATGTTCCTTTAACAAACCCCGACCTAGTGCTCTTCACAGACGGCAGCAGTTTTGTTCAGGAGGGGATCCGTAGGGCGGGTGCAGCCGTGGTCACTCCGGTTGAGACCCTCTGGGATACCTCTCTACCCCCTGGCACATCTGCTCAACGTGCTGAACTCATTGCCTTAACTCAAGCCCTTAGACTCTCTGCAGGGAGGCGAGTAAATATTTACACAGATAGCCGCTATGCCTTTGCCACTGTTCATATCCATGGATATGTATATCTCCAAAGGGGTCTGTTAACCTCGGCGGGAAGGGAGATTAGGAACAAGAGTCAGATCCAGGACCTGCTGGATGCTGTCTGGCTTCCCAAGGAGGTGGCGGTAATTCATGTTCCTGCTCACACCCGTGGAACTGACCCCCAGTCTCTAGGGAACGCAGCAGCGGATAAGGCTGCCCGAGCGGCTGCCTGCAAACCCTTGATACCCGCTATGGTCGTGGAACCTGAGAGGATGCTTCCTGTCCAACCATCTTATCAATCCAGTGATCCGGATGGCACCCCTGAAAAGGGGGGATGGAGAAGACACCCAAATGGCTTGCTAATTCTGCCCAAGGCACTGTTGCTACCCCTATTGATGACTCTTCATAGCCTTACCCACTTAGGCGGAACCCGGCTTTACGACCTGGTGAGCCGACACTTCTACAGCCCTGGGATGAAGCAGGCGGCCGAGGAAGCCACAAGAAGGTGCCTTGCATGTGCCAAAGTCAACCCACGATCACAATCAAGGATACCAACTGATAGACCACGAGGAACATTTCCTGGCGACCATTGGGAAGTAGACTTTACTGACATGGGAACTGGGTTGGGAGGGTACCGTTTTCTCCTTGTATTCATGGACACATTTTCTGGATGGCCAGAAGCATTTCCAGTCAAAACTGAAACTGCAACCGTAGTGGCCAAAAAGCTGTTCTTTGAACTTATTCCTAGATTTGGCCTGCCGGCCTCGATAGGCTCTGACAACGGCCCAGCATTTGTATCTGCAACAATTCAAAGCCTATCAAAGATGCTGGGATTGAAATGGAAATTGCACTGTGCATATAGGCCTCAAAGTTCAGGGCAGGTAGAAAGGATGAATAGAACTCTAAAGGAACACATTGCTAAACTTAAAATAGAAACTGGCGATAGCTGGGTCAGTCTCCTTCCCTTCGCCCTCCTCCGGGCCCGGTGTACTCCCAATTCCTCAACCCTCTCTTTATCTCCATACGAGATCCTCTATGGAGCCCCTCCTCCTATTATTCCAAGAGTATCTGCAGCTATTTCAGCCCCAGATTTTACTAATCCGACTCTTCTTAAGTCCTTCCAGGCTTTGCGTGAGGTCCAGAACGCTGTGCGCTCGGTCCTGAAAGCTGCGGGGAAAGAACCAGCCCCTGCAACCTCATCGGACGCCCTGTCACCGGGAGACTGGGTCCTCACTCGCAAGCTTCCAGCTGGACCAGCCCTGGAACCACGGTGGACGGGCCCGTATCAAATTATCCTCTGCAACCCCTCTGCCGTCAAGGTTGCCGGCCGCAAGGCATGGATACATCGGTCACACATCAAGAAGGCCCCAGAGCCCAACTCCACCGCCTGGACAGCAGAAGCAGTGTCCGACCTAAAGCTTCGACTCTCCAGAACTTGACTCTTCTTCTCTTTCTTTTTGCTTGTGAGGTGACTTTGGGTGACCCCTATAGCCCTACCCCATCCAGGTGGATTCTCTCCCGAACTAACGATGGGACCACCGTCCAAGCTCTCACCAGTTACGGAGCCCCCACTTTCAGGTTTGACCTCTGTGCCCTCTTGGGACCAGGATGGAATCAAAACCGGGCTATGCGGGACCCTATCGCTGGGGGATGGGGATACTGCCCCACTTTTCCCACCACTCCAACCATACCCGGGGTAGGGGAAGTGAGAATCAGAAGTATTGAATTCTATGTTTGTCCGGCCACGGGGAATCCTTCCTGTCAGGGTAGTAATCACTTTCACTGCGCAGAATGGGGTTGTGAGACTGTGGCCAGGTGGATTCCTAGAGGTGGCCGAGACCCCCTAATCACCCTGGAGAGACAAAGACCCCTCCCCGCCTCCTGCTGGCCTGGGAAATGTAACCCTATGATTCTAACAGTCAAGCAGGACACTGATGACTCTTGGAATCTCGGACATTCTTGGGGTCTGAGGTTATACATGACTGGATGGGATAACGGGGTCCTTTTTACCATTCAGAAAATCGCAGTTTCCACCCATACACTCCCCATAGGACCGAATCCCATCCTTAACCCACAAGCCATGTTGACTCTCACCCCACCATCTGTTAGGGACCTGGTACCAGAGGCTCCCGAAAATCCAGAGACCCTCACTAACCTAGGTTCCCCCATTTTTGATACACTCTCTGCTGTCCACTCATTCCTAAATTTGTCTGATCCAAACATAACCACCTCCTGTTGGCTGTGTCTGAATCCAGCTCCCCCCTATTTCGTAGGAATTGCTATCGAACTCAACATCACCTCTGTGGGAAAGTTGTCTTTAAGTAAGTCCAAACAATCCTCTGCCATACCTGCCCGCTGTAACCCAGACAAGCCTAGACTTACCCTAGACGATGTCCAGGGCAAAGGAATGTGTTTGCTCGGGCCTGACTACCCGCTGCAGTCCTCCCCATTCAATGCTACATGCACTTCAGTCATTCTTATTTCCCCCACATCCAAAAGCTCTGACCTCCTGTTAACCGCCCCACCTGGAGTATGGTTCGCTTGTACCAGAGGACTCACCACCTGCATACAGGACATTCGTTTCCTCAACCCGACCGAGCTCTGTGTAGTGGTGCGTGTCTTTCCTCAGGTATATGTCTACTCAGAGGAAGGGGCAGCTGAGCATATTGGCTTAACTCGCTCCAGGAGGGCTGTACCCTTTTTGGTTCCCATACTGGTGGGACTCGGAGTGGCCGGCTCCGCTGCTGTTGGGGCCTCAGCCCTGATACAGGGGAAAGCCAACTACGGTGCCTTGAGTGCACAGGTAGATAGGGACCTACGCTCCTTGGAAGAGCTAGTCTCACACCTTGAGACTTCCCTAGACTCTCTGGCCGAAATGGTTCTCCAGAACCGCCGAGGCTTGGACCTACTGTTCCTCAAACAGGGAGGCTTATGCATGGCGTTGGGAGAAACCTGCTGTTTCTACGCCAATCGGTCTGGAGTTATTCGGGAGTCCTTGCAAGCCTTTAGGCAGCGGTTAGATGAGAGGGACCGCGCACGGGCAACGGGGTCTTTTTGGTATCAGACCCTATATAATTGGTCCCCCTGGCTAACCACCCTACTCTCCGGAGTGGTGGGCCCTCTGGCCCTTCTCCTCCTTGGGTTACTCGTGGCCCCTTGTCTCATAAAATGCATCACCCGCTATGTCCAGAAACGAGTGCAAGCACTCCAGTTGTTTGTCCTGTGTCAATCCTATGCTCCTCTGGACTCTGATGAGTCCCCCGTCTGACTCTTTTCGTCCGTGAAAAGGGGGGAGTGAAGTGGACTGAGTTGTCACAAAAAAAAAAAAAACAACCCCCTAGCCTAACCTCCTCAGTTTCTACTTCAAAG
>NW_020942479.1:0-4881 GCF_900497805.2 Vombatus ursinus
CCACAAGTCATTGGGAAAAAGACCTCGTGGGTTAATCCCCTTACTGGATGGAGGGGGGAGAAAAGGAACACAGCGCACACATCGCCTCACAACTTGTCGAGCCTGTTCACGAGTTAAACCATACAGGCGTCTCAGGGAGCTCGCTGGTAGGTGTAAAAAATCATGGGCTTGTTCAGGAGGGGTGAGGACTGGCAGTAGGGAGCACTGTAAGGCACGATCCACTACATCATTGCCTTCAAAAATGCCTCCTGAGGTGGACTGATGAGAATAAACATGGAGAATGTAAAGGGGATTTTTTTCGCTGCAACAAAATTTGCTGTAATTCCCTCAGGAGAGAGGATATGGTGGACTTATGAGGTTGGAGGACAGCGTCCTCTATGCATTTAAGAACCTTTACTGCATATAGACTATCAGAGATTATGTTTATAGGCTCAGGATATTTACTGCAAGCCTGGAGGATGGCAAAGAGCTCATTTTTCTGAGTAGAGTCATAGGGGGTTTCTAATACTGTTATTTCCTTGGAGGCCTCATGATAAATAGAGGCCTTATAGTTTTTTGTAGCATCAGTGAAAACATTTGAGCCTTGAACAGGTTCTCCCATAACCTTTCTTTGGGGTGGTACTAAGGTTATTTGCTCTAGCATAGGGAGAAGCAGACAGGAGGAATGAGGACTTATCTCGGCCCATTGGGAGCAATGTGCCCAAGACCAATAGGTTTGCATAATGGCTTCTCTCTGTCCAGGTTCAAAATTCAAGTAAAGTAAAGGTCGCTGTCCAGACAAGTGGACAGCCCTTTGTACTGCAGCTAAGGCTAGTTCTCCTAACATCTCATAACAATTTGGCAGTACCTTGTGAGCCTTCTTTGCATATACAAATTCTAACAATTTGGGACCTTGGTGTATAACACAAAAAGGACTCTGTTGATTGACCAAGGAGACCTCTATTCTATCTTTGGGGTCCCATCTGGCGGTCTGGGCCTGGGCAGCAAGTGAGAATATTTGGGACACTGCTGCCTTAGCAGCAGGAGTCCATGCCCGAGGGGAGTTTAAATCTGAATTTCCTTTTAATATATCATATAAAGGCTGCATTACAGCAGGAGGAATGGGTGTTCGGGCCCTGAGCCATTGGATCTGTCCCACTAACTTTTGGAAATGATTCAAGGTGGTTATCTTATCAAGCACTAGTTCAGGAATTTGATTGCTAATAGAGACAGCCTCCATACAAAGGCCTAGGTATATAAGTGGGTAATTTTGTTGGACTTTGTCAGGGGCCACCACCAAACCATAATGAGCAAGTGCAGAGACGGTTTCTTTTACTAATCTTGCTAGTGTCTCATGACTGCTGGTGGCTAATAAAATATCGTCCATATAGTGAAGTATTGCGGCTTTAGGCCATTTGTCCCTGATAGGGTCCAGCACTCTTCCCACATAAGCCTGACATAAGGTGGGACTGCAGCACATTCCTTGGGGCAGGACCTTCCACTGATATCTTAAATCTGGTCCTGCATTATTGGTAGTGGGTATGGTAAAGGCAAATCTCTTTCTATCTTCTGGGGATAATGGGATAGAGAAAAAACAATCTTGGATGTCTATGACTGTCACAGGCCATCCAGATGGCACTAGATTAGGAGAGGGAAGGCCAGGCTGTAGGGTTCCCATGGGCTCTAGGGTGGTGTTAACCACCCTGAGATCTATTAACATTCGAAATTTCCCTGATTTCTTTTTTATTACAAACACTGGGCTGTTCCAGGGGCTGGACGTGGGCTCAATGTGCCCCACCTGTAACTGGTGCTGCACTATATCACGTAAAGCCTGGGCTTTCTCTGCAGGGAGGGGCCATTGGGGTACCCAGACTGGGTCATTAGATCTCCATGTTAGAGGAGTGGGTCTGATACAATAAAATTTTTCTTGTTGCCCAACGGCCCCAATTAAAAATCCTGCAGGGGTGGTATATAAACAGATGCACCACAAGCCTTCAAAATATCTCTTCCCCATAAATTGTATCTCAAACCAGCAACCACTGGGGTCGATTTGGAAAATTCGCTTGCTGTAAAGGGGAAGTCCGAACCACCGGGTAAAGTAGATTTTCCTGATGCAGACCCGAGGGCGCATTCTGAGGGGGTGGAGCTTCCATCTGGTAAGCTTGCTAAGGGGCTCTCCTTGCCCCACCTCCCAACTGGCTTGCAGCATTCTTTAGCATAATGGCCGGATTTGTTACAATTGTAACAAATTGCCTTAGGGCAGGCCCCACCAGGTTTCTGGCTGCATTGTGCCTTGAACTGACTGGCTTTCCCGCATAGATAGTACAATTTAGTCTCTTTTGTTTTCAGCACTTCTGTTAGGTGGGCCACGAAATCCCGGGAAGCATTTATCAGGACCCTTTTTAATCTTGGTCAGGGAGGGCTTTTGTTTCCCCAAAGCCTGAATCTTACTAAAAGCCCGTAGGGCACATTGGGAAACAGCTGCAAAGGCTGTATTTAGTGCCTCTTTTAACTCCTTAAACTTCTTCCATTCTAAAGGGGCCCAGGTCCTCCCTCCCTCGGTTAAGTGTGGGGGAGGGGGCCGTCCCTCCACGTGGCTTTCCTTGCTACGGTTTCTTGCTCTCTCCCAGCTATTGCTCTCTCCCGGCTATTGCTCTCTCCCGGCTACTGCTCTCCCGCTCCTGCCCTCCTGCTCGGCCTTGCTTTCTTTTCTCTTGATCATTTTCCCATTTCCTGTTTCCAGTGACCTCTGTCTCACTCCCTGAGTCTGTCTCACTCCTAGACTCTTCCTCACTACTGATTTCTGCTTCTTTCACTCTTTTATACACTTCTTTCCCTTGCACCTCCCGATCTGGGACCTTACCAAACAACTGTCCCATCCTCCTTCCTTAGCCCTATCGGCTAAGGGTCTCGTCTCTCTTCCCGCAACCAGACCAGCTGGTCCACGGGGCCTCTGGCCTATTTCCTCCGCCCCACGTTGGGCGCCACTTATACGGGCCGCACGCTGACCCTCTGCCAGTCGTGCGCCAGTACCCACTTCTCTTAAAAGAAGTGCACCGCCAGAGTCTTACCCATTCCCGGGTCTTCGGTCCTCAGCCGGATCACCACACAGAGACAAGCCATCGGAAGGCACCAACACCAGAGTTTTATTCAGAGGCCAACACAGCAAACCATCATAGCAAGCCCAAGCAGCAAGGCCAGAGCAACAGACAGGAGCCAGGGGAGCGCGCACGTGTGTTCTGACCACGCTTGTTCCTAAGTACCTACTTAGCCCCTCCTCCCCAGCCCGCTACTAGCCAATGATTGTAGGGTCAGATACCGGAAGGGGCTATCTGAGTTTAGCACACCAAGGGGGAAGGGAGTGACGTAGGAGGCTAGGATTGGATACAGGAAGGAGGCATCTGGGATTGACGCATAGACGAGAGTACGTGACCTAGGAAGTCAGACTCAGGAGGGGACTGGGTCAGTGCTGCACAAGGTCAGGAAGGTCACAAGAGGCATCTGGGGATGACGTTGCATATAGGGAGGGGACTAAGCAGAGGGAGCTCAGTCCTCTGCCATCCCACTCCCACGTGGCACCGCCCCTTGCCTCAGGAGTTCAGGCTCGGCTACTTCCTTGCACCCAGCTTATCTCATAGCATTGCCCAATTGCCTCATGGCTTCTCTGAATCCAGCCCATCCCAGTACACATGACTCTGCCTACCACAGTCCCTGCCTCGACTTCCAAAATACCCAGATCTTACCTTACCCATGCCACAGCACCCAACTGGCAGCTGCCAACATCAGACAGTCCCTCACAATTCCCCCTTTTTGTTTAATAGAGGGGTGGAGACGGGGTCTCCATACTAGGCCTTCGGTACTGAGTGCCTCTACAAAACCTCTAAGAATCCTAAGAAAACCTCCTAAAATAGTGGGTAGTAACAATAACAGTATAAATGCAAAAGGAGTTATAAATGCCCAATGGGTTACAAAGGAGGGGATGGGGAAAGACATATGCTTAATCCAATCACTAAGGTGATGAACAATATCATCAGTCTCGTGTTGGTGCCGAGTGTCAGATATGTACCGTGCCAGTCTAATCAACACCCACAAAGCCTGGAGTACAGAGGAAAGATTTGTAGCCTAGATCTGAGAAAAGGCACAGGTAACATTACATCAAATAGAAAAGAAAAGAGAGTGTCGTATACTTTGTGAAACGGTGTCGCAAGTGGCGTTATGGTTTAAGGGTGTTACACAAATGGATCAATATCAGCCATCGCACGGCAACTGCTGTCTCAATTCCAGCCACATAAGTTCATTCCCAAAGTCCTGAGTAGCCAATGCTACTTTTTCAATCTGCTCCTCCAGCTGCTGATCAATATCAGCCTGCACTTGGAGGGCTTGGACGAATTTATTGGCCAGTTCCTCTATTTTTGAGGCAAGCAATTGCTGTCCACTGTATAAGTCCTGTATCTGGAACTCCTCGATGATGGATGCTGCCAATGCCAAGTGCCCCAGCCATTCTCTCGTGTCTCCCAGGGCACTGGAGCTGACGCAACCTGTAGCAAAGTCCTGATCGCGCAAAAAGTGAAAACAGTTTTACTCAGATTAGACATCCTAACTGTCTTTTCTTTCTGCTCTCTTTGAATTTTCTGTTGACTGTGTTTCTTCTCCCATCCTTGTTGTCTCTCCCAGGGCTTCTTCAGCTCGTTTTGTTCTTCTTTCTGGTACCCAGCGGCTCTGGCCATCAGCATCTGTAAGACATAAATACCCCGGCCCTCTCCACAACACTACAGATGGGCCTTGCCAGTTTCCTTCATCGTCCTTCCAGAGGACTTTCTGGATAAGGGATGGTGCATGTAGTGCTGTTTTTAAAGGGCCAGATGAATTACAAGTGGGTGGTGTTATTAGCTGTAGCATGCT
>NW_020942480.1:0-9031 GCF_900497805.2 Vombatus ursinus
ATTGCCATTTGGCTCTGTTTAAGGAACAGTGAGTATAGTCTTCAAGGTTTGGTTGAAAGGTTTTCTTTCCCTTTCAAGTTCATTTTTCCCAACTAAGACTGTCCCAAATGACTGAAACTAGCTTCCATGGGCATCCTGTGGAATCCCAGCAATCTCCTTGATCTTCTGTACTACATTTCAGTCTTCTACCACTCTGAAAAGAGGGCATTCTGCTTGAAGGCATCTCTCATAAGGCACATTTTTCCTTTTCTAGTCATTTCATGATTCTCTAGGCACTATTCTAGAATCCCTGGTTTTCACCCCCAGCCCAACCAATCTTTCTCAGCATCAATCTGCTTATTCTCAACCCTGAATAAATGTCCCTCCTTTCAGTGGATTTCTCCCTTCCTACACCCAGGCTTCTGAGCATGGCGGTACAAAGACATCAAAAAAACCTGATTTCTTACACTTATGATGCAAGATGGGTCCTTGCTAATGCTTGGTAATCCCTCCTCTCTTTTCTTCATGATTCTCTCTCCTGTTCTCTGCAATAACTGCTCCAAACCTTTTCCTATTTTCTCTTATCCCCAACCACATCCTTCACCATCATACCCATTGATAGCAGACGAATTGACCTATGAAAAACCCAAAAGAAATGAGAATGCCCTTATCTCCCATCCTCCTCAAAGCCTTTTTCCCATTTCGTTTGTCATCCCTCCTGTCTCAGAAGACCTAGCTTCCTTATAGCTCCAAATCTATGATCCAAGTAAAACAGAGAACTGAGTCCCTAATTAAATATCTCATCTCCTCAGCTCTCCTTGACAAGATTTAAAGCTGGAAGGGACCTTAGATATGATCTAGTCCATTTAGAGTTTTTAGAGTTCATCACCCCCAGGAAGAGTAGTAAGGTGGCATAGTGGATAGAATGCTAGGCCCGAAGTCAGGAAGTCTCCTTTTCCTGAGTTCAAATCTATCCTCAGACACTTACTAGCTGTATGACCTGGGCAAGTCACTTAACCCCATTTGCTTCAGTTTCCTCATCTGTGAAATAATCTGGAGAAGGAAATGGCAAACTATCCCAGTATCTTTACCAAGAAAACCCCAAATGGGGTCACGAGGAATTGGACACAACCAAGATGACTGAACAATAACAAAACCCTCAGGAAGGTGAAGTAACACATTGTCACAGAGGGATATGAACCCAGGTCCTCTGATTCCAAATCCAAGATGCTTTCTCCTGAGGCGTGCTACCCCCTCCTTACCTATCCCAATCTCTACTTCTCTTCATTCCAACCTTCAAAGGCTGGCCTGATTTCTTTCTGTCCTTCCATCACTACCAAATACTACAGTTTAGTCTTTTCATTTCTCTGGAAACATAACTCTCTCTTTCTCTCTCTCTGTCTGTCTCTCTCTCTCCAAATATACATCTGTGTGTATATATGTATATATGTATATATAATATATATATACACATACATATATACATATGCATACATATTTATATATACGTGTGTGTGTGTGTGTGTGTGTGTGTGTGTGTGTGTGTGTGTGTGTATATAACCTTCTACAACTTTGCAACCTGCTACAAGAAAGTTAGGTTGGAGATGAAACAAAAAGGCCAAAGCTATGAAAATGCCCCCAAGACTGATGATGTCAGCAGCATCACAAATGTTTCCTAAGGTTCTGTCTGAGAGTTACATTGCTACTGTTCTTCTATAGAGGAAGCTTAAGCAATATTTTCAGCCTGGAAATATTCTCCTAGTTTCAGGAATCTTTTCTCTTCCCAGAAACAAAATCCTAACTTTCCCTAGTATACAATTATTAAATTCATCTACATAGTTTGTAAGAATGTCTTTTGCAAAGAAATAAAATTGTTGTTTGAACATATGTGTACCTCAGGGCATATGTATGTAGAATTATGAATGGGCCCTGAAAGACCCTCCCAAATGCCCTTCATCATCATTGTCTTACTTTTCGATAGCACCTTAAGGAAAGCAAAGTTCTTTGATATATTTGACATCTCATTTGAGCCTCACAATAAACCTGTGAGGTCCTGTTGTTATCCACATTTTACAGATGAGAAAGCTAAAGTTAAGCCAGGTTATATGACGTGTCCAGGGTCACACAGGTCATCAGTTAGCAAGATGGGATTTGACCTCCAGTCTTTCTGACTGCAAGCCATGCCCTCTGTCCCTTCCATCATCTAACTGTCTATATTGCAGGCATTCTGGGAATATCAGAAAGCTGAAAAATGCTACCATAGTTGTTACATCTAGTTCTATGACAGAGAGCACATGGTCTAATAACAAAGATGCTCTTTCAGAAAAAAACGTTCTTGAGACAATGAAAATGCAATCTTCCTGAGATAAAGAATGACTAGGAAGAACATGTTTGGACACTAGGAAATTATCATAAAGCCAAGTGAGAGGGCATGAACCATTGACATCCTAGTCAGGTTAAATTTTATAATTTGAATCATGGAGAACTGTAGAATGTGATTTCTGGAAGAAGGGGAGAGCTGGCAAATGTTTAACAACAGGCTCTCCAAGGGGAGCAATGTATGTAGGATGCACTTTTAAGTTGAGTCTGCATTATTGAAATTTTCTCCATTACTTTTTTATGTTTAGACAATCAAAAAAAAAAATAAACCCAAGCCCTCATTTGTGATTTTCTGAGGTGTAGATGGTCATACTGAAAATTTAACAACCAGCTGTCTAAGCCAGCAAAAGCTGGTTCCAATACCCATCCACCTCCAGACTGAAAGTGACCTTAAAGATCCTAAGAAACAACAGCAGAGTTTCTGGAGAGTTCCTGGAGCATGGAAACTGAGTATGGGATAGTTGTCTTCAAGTATTTAAAGTATATGAAAAGAGTTTAAGCTTTATTCTGTTTAGAGTCAGAAGGCAAGACTTGGAGAAATGGGGATAAATTGTGAAGCAGCAAATTTAAGCTTGTTTAGACCTGTCCACAAGCAGAGGGGGCTGCTTGGGGGTTGGAGGCAATGACATGCATAACTAGAGCTCTTCAAGCAAAGGCAGGATAATGACGAGTATGTGGTTGAGGAGACCCTTTTGGCTTGGACCATCAGGCCATTGAGATCCCTTCTAACTCTGAAATTCAGTGAATTCCATGTCTGCCATATTCTAACAAAGTGATTAAGAGTAAATCACCTTTACCTGTCGGAGTTATATTTTACTTATCTCCAATGCGACACCTACCTCACAGGGTTATGGTGAAGAAAATACTCTTGTCAACTGTGATGTGTCAAAGACCTATGTTGTTGTGAGTGTGGGAACTTTCTCTCACTAAAGCATATCACAACCTCCCATAACATAATTATAGCCTTACAAACCTGCCTAAGTCCTGGTCACATACCTAGTAAGTGTTAGAGGACAGGTTTTCCTGAGTTCAAATGTTGCGCACTACCCACAACATCACAGTACCTCCTGTGGTGTCAACTATCAGATATTACATAAATGTTGGTTTGTTTTTGTTCAGTCATTTTTCAGTCATGCCCAACTCTTCGTGACCCCATTTGGGGTTTTCATGACCAAGATACTGGAGTGGTATATATATATGTGTGTGTGTGTGTGTGTGTGTGTGTGTGTGTGTGTATACATATGTATGTATATGTATATATATGTATATGTAATTATATATATAATTATATATATATACACACACACATACATACATATACATATATATGTATATAATCTACTGTAAAATGAGCATCTACTGTGCGATAGAACTCTATGAGGCTCTGAGAATACACATATGAATATAGTCCCACCCCTCAGTGGGCATGATGAAAGCCGGACTATAGTCTTCTGACCTATGTCCTATATACACGTAAGAAGACATGGTTTCTGATTGACAAAGAGAATGGTCAGCCATGCCAGTGTGTGAGAGAAGAAGGGAATTACTTCAGGTTTTATGGCTACTTTGGAGAAAGAGTTCAAAGACATACATATTTTGGAAAAATGTCTTTCGCAAAGAAATAAAATTGTTGTTTGAACATATGTATACCTTAGGGCATATGAATGTGGAATTATGAATGGGCCCTGAAAGACCTTCCCAAATGCCCTTCATCATCATTATCTTACATTTCTACAGCACCTTAAGGAAAGCAAAGTACTTTGACGTATTTGACATCTCATTTGAGCCTTACAATAAACCTGTAAGGTCCTGTTATTACATCATTTTACAGATAAGGAAACTGAGACAAACTGAGCTAAGTTACTCCTCCAGAGTCATACAACTGATTAGTGTCTGAGGCCGTATTTGGACTCAGGAAGAGGAGTCTTCCTGACTCCAGGGGCAGCACTCTATCCACTTTACCATGTAACCATCGTACTACGTAAACGTAGGTAGTTGTCATCATTGTTATCATTTTACAGACGTTGACTATATCAACACCAAAAACAATTACTCATTATCCAAAATAGAAACTCCATTACCCTAAAATTTTATGATGTATATTGACCCAGCTTAAACTAACATAGAAATTTAATAACGTCTGCCTTGTCTTCATTTTCTCTTATTACCCTTCTAGGCTATACACATCTGTACTCTATTTTCTCCGCTTCCATATTGGTGACACTTGTCTTTATTAAAAGAAATCAAATTCATTGATGGACTCTTAAATTGAACACAGGAAAAGATCTCAATACAAATTAATTTAGAAGTGCCTCTGGAATTCCTAGTATCATACAAAGAGCCATCTGTTATACCAGTAGGGTGGCAAAACCCTCAGAGGAAAACTCCATCTCGCAAAGCAAATCAATAGCCTCTAAAATGGCAAATCACTCATAAATAGGCATGTTCTGGATCATGGATTCCCAAAACATAAATTTACAGCTTGATTTGCATACATACATTAAAAAGAAAGTGGTGGCCATCCCATTAACTAGCCAAAAAAATATGCCGATACCTCAAAAGATCTGAGATTTTGTCTATATGGATATTACTTCTATCCAAAGAGTTCACAGCCCATCCATGCATTAGTAGATAGTTTCATGAGTTGTATCCACATACAATCATCCTGACAAAAAGGCACACCAATGCACCATTGACTAAGTTCTACATTGGTCTGGGGTAAAAAAAAAAAGTAGAAATTTCCCCTAAAGTCACTGAACTGTGCACATGCTTTGTCCTAGAGATATCACAACTAGTACTATACCACAAAGAAATCAAAGAAAGAGGGAAAGGACTCATAATATACAAAAAGATTTATGCAGCTCTTTTCATAGTAGCCCCAAATTGGAAACTGAAAAGATACCACCTATGGTTGTTCAATCTTTTCAGTCATGTCCAACTCTTCATGATCCCATTTGAGGTTTTCTTGGAAAAGATACCAGAATGCTTTGTCATTTCCTTTTCCAACTCATTTTACAGATTAGGAAATTGAGGCAAACAGGGTTAAATGACTTGCCCAGGGTCACATAGCTAAGGCCAGATTTGAACTCAGGAAGATGAGGCCCTACGTACCTACCTACTGATGAATTGCCAGACTAGGAGGAGATGCAACGAAGTGAGCAGAACTAGAAGAATAATTTGTACAATGACAACATTAGAAGGAAAAACAACTTTGAAAGTCTTTAGACCTCTGATCAATGCAATGAGGAACCATAATTCCAGAGGACCAAAGATGAAGCGTCTATCTACCTCTTTCCAGAGAGGTGGTGGACCTAAAATTCAAAATGAGACATACATTTTTTGACATAGCCAAAGTAGAAATTTGTTTTGCTTAACTGTATATATTTCTAATGAGGATTGTATTTTGCTTTTTATCATTTAATTGGAGAATGGAGGTAAGAGGGTAAAAGATGAAGCCTTGCTAATTAGGGGTAAAAAAAATTTTTTTATTGTCACAACACATCCAGCTCTGTGATAATGATACTCTCCAATTCTAGACAACAGGCACTTTGGTTCAAGGCCAGGTTTGCAACTGAAATCTGTCCAGCTGAGTAGGACATTCCAGAGTTTATATTCCATGGTAATAGCAGTTGTCACCCCAGGGTACTTCAACATCATGCCATGGCATTAGAGTAGGACTTTAGTGGAGGAAGCCCCAGTGAAAGGGAACAATTCACATATTGGGATCACCAGGAAATTCAGTAATGGAATGGCTAGGAAGGAAATGGAGGTCTCCATGCTCAGAGGAAAGCAGATGGAGTTGTGGAAAGAGTGCATGACTTGGAATCACCAAGGATTACATGAGAGTTAATGAGCTCTTCAGATGGGAGCAAGATAAGATCTCAGCTTAAACCAGGAAAGAGAAAAAGATATCACCCAAGGAAGGTCCCCTCTCAGCAGTCTCTAGAATTGCAAGCGCAAGGAACCAATAATATAATGAGGCTGGCTCCCATACAGTATTGCTACAGCTATCAAAGCTCTAGTCCATCACTAAAAAGTTTCTCTTGATCATTGTACATCTTTGAACTCCTTCTTCAAAATAGCCACAACAACCTGAAGTAATTCCCTTCTTCCCTCACACAGTGGCATGGCTGGCCATTCTCTTGGTCAGTCACAAACCACATCTTCTTGCATGTATATGCATGTATATGAGACACAGGTCAGAGGACTATAATCTGGCTTTCAGTCACGCCCACTGAGGAGTGGGGCTATATTCATACGTGTATTCTCAGAGCCTCGTAGAGTTCCTATAACATAGTAGATGCTTAAATTCTTATTGATCAATTGATTGAAATGTAGGACAATGTATTTATTTGAAGGGTGAAGAAATCATTACCTTTGTGACTTTGGTCATTACCTCCCTTCTTTGGACCTCGGTTTATTCATCTGTAAAATAAGGAACTAGAACTAGATGACTTTGAATGTCCCTTATAGCTCTAAATTTATGATCTCATGAAAGTGGCTGACCCCGTTGGCAGAGGTATAAGTCAGTTTTTTAAGGATCTGTAAAGGAGGCAGAACAGTTTGGGAAGCTGAGATGTAATTGTGTTTGCATCCTAAGCTTTAGCAATGTTTAAGTAATTTGTACTACCTCCCCAGAGCTATTTATTTGACTCTGTAGTTGCCTTGGAAAGTAGATCAGAACCAGGACAGAGCAATTGGGAAGCATAATGAGAAGTGAATACAAGAAGGCAGGGCCTGGCAGACTCTCCCTTTGGTAGAGTTAATTAAATTACACTGTCATTCTTCCAAGAGAATGAATTCTCTGGGCTCTCCTCTAAAGAGGACCTCAGATTCAATTTTCAGATTTGACTTAACATAAAAATTTTAGTCAATTCATTTCTCAAACCAGACTTAACCTCCACCTCTCACCCACTGAAATGGTCTGCATTTTCTAGTAGAGTTCCTGCTAGCAGCCTGTGGGTATTCCCAACTCTCTCTACTGAAATTGCTTTCAGGTTAAATTGGCTGACCATAGGCCTGACTTTCCACTTGCCTCTGAAGGGCAGTAGACTCCTGGCAACTCCTACTTGCCTGTTTCTGACCTGGTTTAGTTATGTTCCTAATATAGGTGCATCTTGGATCCCAGGCTCATAATTGCCTTTGTCTACTGAGTGCATCATTCACACATTTTAAAGCATACATCTCTACCCAAAAGTATGGTGTCCTGACCTGGGCAGAGCCTCTGGAGAGCTCATTTGCTCTGTCCATCTGCCTCTAGGAGGCAAAGGTGGGCCGGGATCAGTTGTCTACGCTCTAAGGAACACCAATGGCTTGGGACAGGCCTTGAGCAGTGAGGGCACCTTGAAATGGAAATTCTAACACTTGGGAATCCCCTTTTTCTCCGCATTTTCCACTATCACCTTTGACTTCAGGCTTTGTAATTTAATGAAAGTCTTTGGGCCTATGTAGAAAGATAGCTCTCCAGGAGGAATATAATTCTGAGGTTGCTTAGAAGTCATTTCCTCCCTCACAAGGGCACCCTTCTACATTTGGAAAAACGTGTTAATGTTAGATTCAGGTTAAAGATTACTTGAACTACATGGGGACAAGGTAGTGGGGATGGGGCGGAGCCAATGGGAGGGAGCAAGGTGATGCAGATGCATAGAAAGCTGGATCCAAGAGTTAGGAAAAGCTGAGTTCAAAATCTGCTTCAGACACATATTAGGTATGGGTGTATTGGGTGTATGAGATATTCAGAGAGGACTAGTACCTCTGGTGTGAGGGCTTGCCAAGCCCTTTTTAGGGCTGTTGGACCCACCTTTGTTGAGCATCTATCACCAACTCTCTCACCTGTGGCTCCAAGTAGTTGTAGCACGCACAGCAGCCACGTCCTAGGAAACCATCTCAACAGACAGGCTAAAGGAGTGGCCAACGGGTTTAAAACCCATTGGTGAATCAGAGACATGCCTACCCCAAGCATATGAAGACTTCTCCCAGCAGAATGGGTGGATGAGAGCAATTTGTTCCAACAGCCATAAAGGCAACTGAAGCAAGCGCTGTGGAGAGGTGAAAGCTTGACAAGGCACCAAAGATGCCAGTCATTCATTGCATCCCAAGCCATTGCCAGTTGTCTTTGACTTTTGTCTCACCACTGGACTTCAGTGACTCTGGAAGAGAGAATGAGGCTGATGACTTTGTACAACTCTACCTCATCGTGATGAGTGATCTTTAAAAACAATGGATAAACAAAAACAAAATATATGACCCATGGCAAATTCCTTAAACTCTCTCAGCCTCAGTTTCTTCATCTGCAAAATGAGGCTAATCATAGCACCTACCTCCCAGGGGTTTTTTGGGTTTTTTTGGCTAAGCAATGGGGTTAAGTGACTTGCACAGGGTCACACAGCTGGTAAGTGTTATGTGTCTGAGGCCAGATTTGAACTCAGGTCCTTCTGAATCCAGGGCTGGTGCTCTATCCACTGCGCACCTCCTAGGGTTTTTAAGAAGATCAAATGAAATAATATATGTGAAAAAGTTTGCAAACTCTCGAGTGATATATAAATATTAGCTATTATTATTACTATTAATTTCACTGGTATATAGAACTCTCAGTGTGGGTGTGGAAATACCTTCTGGTGAAGCACATCTGTAATTCTTGAATCTGTAGTCTTAGGGAGTAACCTGGGGCCCT
>NW_020942481.1:0-11838 GCF_900497805.2 Vombatus ursinus
CAAAGTTGCCAGAAATAGCAGAAAAGGATCTCATTATACTCACTAGACGTCCTTGTTTAAGAAAATTTTCTGAGTTCACTCAAAGAAAATAAAACAAAAATAAACCATTCTGGAAGTTGGCTCTTTAGCTCAAAATGTTGGAAAAAAAAATTAGAATTGTATTTATATTTTAAAGGAGACATTCTATTTTCTCTTTTTACAACTGATCCTGAACTTATTTTAGCCCAATTCCCTTGGTATCACAGAATTGTTCCTGGATTGTCCTTCTTTAAATCGCCTTAGTCCTTTCCCTTCCTCACTCAGGCAGATGTCTCCTTGTCTCTTCCATGGACTCTGTGCTGAGAAGGTACTGAAGATTTCTTTAGTCTATGATGCAATTTAAATAGAAGAGAATTCTCCTACTTTGTTCTATCAGACACAGTATGTTTGTAATTAGTTGACTACTCAGGTTATCACTCATCATAAATACATTATATTAGAGAAGAAATCAATATCATTGAGCCCTGCAAGACCTTAGGGATCTGGTGGGGCCGGGGGTGGTACTTCTTAATCGGAGGATTTAAGTCCTAACACATTTGTCCCCTAAAAAGAGAAGTGCTTAGGAGGTAGGAAAAAGTCTACAGATATACCTGAGACAGTCATGTGTAAGAAAAAAAATTAAAAAGAAAAAAGAGGTTAGGGAATGTTGATGGGCTAGATTACATCAATATCAGTTACTACCATATTGAGAAACTCATTTTGTTCCAGAATTTGGGTATCTTTTCACCAAGTTATATTGATAGATGCCTAAAACATGTACAGCTTCAATGAGTTATTCAGTTTTCTAGTAAGAAATATACATGTTAAAAGGCAGGAATGTTCCCTCTTCTGTAGGACACAGAGAAAGGACCATTACTTTAACTCCCTGTGTGAATTTGGTGGGGAGTGAAAAAACTTTCCTAGGATTCATTTCTCTCGGGTGCCAGTGAGGGTGTCATACTCGATGGACCCATTCTGACATCCCTTCCCGCAGTAGCATATTCTTGCCATTCTTCTATCTCTAAAAATTCAAAACTTGCCCTACTTTATGACACAGCCCTACCTGATAACAGAAACAAATCTTTCCTGTGGTTCCCAAGCTTATGTGTTTATGGGAAATAGGTTTTCCTGGGTTATATCTATATTGTCAGGTTTTGCGGATTTCTAAAATCTTCATTTATTTTGGACATATTCACAAATTAATGTAGTGTCTCTTAATATAGAGGACATCTGCTGATGGAAGTTTTACTTAGGATATACTTTTAGTAACTGAAAATTAATGGTAGTATCATATGGTCTCACTTTACAAAATAACTGTATTTTTTCCCTATGGGCCTAGGATAGGTAAGAAGGGATAATTACGAAAAAAAATTCCTTGTAACAAATAACATTATTGTGTATTTGTCATTATTTAAAAAAAACTTAATATTTACATGACTTTCTCTTTCAGCAAGGAATGTGATAACAACGAACTGCAACAAAAATTGGCCAAGACCATTTTGGAAATTATGAATTATAATGGTGAGTTTCATAAAATTAATTGCTTTTTTGTACATTTCATGATATATGTTATCTTTAGAGTAATGATGAAGATGCAACTGTATTTTTACAACACTAAATTCTTGCCAACATAAGGTTAATATTCAAAAAGTTCTCAAAATGATAAGTTTGAGGACTTCCTCTTATATACAAATAAAATGAAATTGTAATTAGATTTGATTGTATAAGTATTTTTATACTAAATTGTGTAAATACATTCAAGGAGAATAACCCATGCACGAACATTTCGAAAGGCCACCCTAGTTTATACCAGGAGAATCCATCCCAATTCCTAAAAGGAGAATTGCTCTTAATACAATCCCAAACCCATACCAGTAGCCCAGATTTCCAGCACAAGAGGTCTCTTTTTCAAATCCAATTTGTAGAGGCCATGTTGTCCATAGCAACTGTGAATACTTATAGTTAGATTCAACTTGTATGGATTAATTGGACTTTTGTAGATTGGCCAGAGTAAGGGCTATCATTTATGCCTCTATATAAGTAAACTCTTCAGTTACATGAGAACACAGGCTATGTGCATAATCATTTTGCATTCCTTAGTATTTTGACCAAAAAGGTGTTTTATCCACTCTGGTTATGACTTTAAAATTGATGTCATAGAAAGTTTTAGCTTTCCACCCTTCTGTACAGAAGGAATTGCCTAGAATTTACTTTCTCCCTATGCTAATTGAAGAATAAATGAATATTTGTTGGTAGTGGGGATGATTTCTAAAAAAAAAAAAACAAAAACAAACATAGCAGGATACAAGTGTAAGGAATGGCCAGTGTGGAAAATTCGTCCAATCAACCATACATAAGAGAATTATGACATTTCTTAATGCCCTAAATGATTTAGTGATTCTCATTTGAACTCTGTATTGTAGATTTTATTGGAAGTGGGGAGTATTTAAGTGCTGAAATTGAAAAATTTCCAACCACAGAAAGCAAGGCCAGTGGACTCAGAGGGTAAGCAGCAAATGTAGCCCACAGATGCATAAAAATTAGCTTTGTACTAAGTGCAAAATGTAAAAGATAATTTGAGCAGTTTGTATATAGAAGAATTAACCCTCCTCCCCCCAAAAAATCTGAGGATATTTGTCTCTGTAAATGATATTCTGGAAAAATTTACAGCTTGTGGTGACGTTAAAATAACATTAGCCTTTGAAATGGAATGAACCTTGCTATAAGGACTGCAGAGAGATGTGTCATCCCAACAATTACATTTCTTAGTGGTCTATTAAAATGGGCCTGTTTCTATATGCTCATCAATTCATTACAAGGCTCCGTGGACTTTCATTGTTTTGGCCAGAGTTGCTTCCATAGTCCTGGAGTTCAATGAGAGAGAATATAGAATAGCCCTGTCCCTGATCGTGGAGACTGGGTAGATTACATCTCATGACAGAAGGCTAATTAGAATCTGATTGAACGTTAATCATATTCTTGGAACAACAGACATGGAACAGAGAGATGCCATCTCTACCCACAGTGTATTAACAATCATACAAAATGATCATGGGTTTTCTTAGAAATGGATTTTTTTATAAAATTTAAATATACTGACACATATCATGGCATAAAATATCACAGATTTAGCCATTATAGACAGAAATATATGTATCTAATTACACTTCTTATATTTCCATGTTCAAGAAACAGTCTGAATTCATTCAAAGAAAATACAACAGTATTTATGTTTACTCCTTAGGTTGCAAGATTAAAATCTAAAGAAAAAAATAAGCATTAATATTTATACTTGAAAGAGATGTTCCATTTTCACTATCTGAATGTGTGAGAGAGTTTAGTCAAATAACACATTCAGATTTGTTTCCACCCTCTTTCTCTCATTCCTGTCCTTGCGTCACTCAGGGTGATAATTGCATGTCCCTTCTGACGACTCCATGCTTGGTAGGTACTAAAGACTTCATATGTACAAGAAAATTATCCTTCTGTTTCCTATCCCACAATGTGTGTTTAAAATCTATGAGCAGTTTCAGGATATTTCTCATCATATGGACCCTGGTTTTAGAGAAGAAATCAATGATGCCTTTGAGCTCTCCAAACCCTAAGGGGTTGTGAGGAAGGCTAAAATAAGTACTGACCTAGGCATCTCCTGAAAAAGGAAGGGCTTGGCAGGCAGAAAAAAGCAAGCATACACTTGACAAACTCCCCTTTGGAACAGAAAAATATGTTTGGCATGGTGGTGGGAAATGTGATTACACAGACATGAAGAATCCTTCCCAGAATGAAAAACTCCCTTTATCATTGAAGTTGAAGTTTGACTATCTTCTTGCTGCATCAGGACAGATGCCTGAAACACATACATCTTCGATGAGTGATTCAGTGTTCCAGAAGCAAATAAGCATGTTTGAGTTAGGAATGCTTAGTGTTCTATGGACCTCAGAGGCGTGGACACTTACTTATTCCCTATATAAATAAGACAACAATCACAAAGACATAAAATCCAAATGAGAATACCTCTGTAAATATATTTGTAATAAATCAGAGAGGTCATTGCTGCAATGATAGTAATTGCACACAATACCTACCCCATTCCATTTTTTTGTTTTTGTTTTTTAAAATAAGTTTTTATTGATATTTTTCTTTTTTACATTACCATAGTTATTGCATGTATTCCCTCTACCCCTGCCAGAGGGCCATTTCATAATATTTTTTAGAGAGGGAAATAAATCAGCACAACTGATCAATACATTGAAAAAGTCTGAAAACATGCGCAGTGTATAAGACCTCTGGACCTCCCACTTCCATGAAGGGATAGGTTGAATATATCCTCCGATTTCTTCATTGGGTATTGCTTAATCTTTATAAGTTTGCTACATTCACCTTTGATTTTTCAGTGTGTGGTTGTTCTTTCCATCTACATTGTCATAATTACTGTGTATATTGTTTTCTTGGCTTTACTTACTTTCAGTCTGTGTCAGTTCATATAGATCTTTCCAGGCTTCTTTGTGTTCATTACACATATCATTTCTTACCATGTAGTAATATGCTATTACATTCATATACCACAATTTGATTAGCCATTCCCTAATTGATGGACATCTACTTAGCTTCCAATTGTTGGCTATCATAAAAAGTGATATGAATATAAGTGCTATCAATATTTTCTTCTTATCAATGGCTTCTTTGGGGGTACAAACCTAGTAATCAGTCTCTGATTCAAAACATATGGACATTTTACTCACTTTATTTTCATCATCCCAAATTGCTTTCCAAAATGCTTATACAATTTCATAGTTCTACCAACAATGTATTAGTTTGCCTATCCTTCCAAATTCCTCCAACATAGACTGTTGCCATTGGGGGGGGGGGTGGGTAATTTTTGCCCATTTGCAGGGTGTGAGGTAAAACTTTAGGGTTGTTTTCATTTGCATTTCTCTTATTAGTGATTTGAAGCATTCCTTCATGTAGTTGTGAATACTTTGCTATTCTTCTTTCAAGAACTGTACATTTATTTATTTATCCTTTAACTATTTATCTATTGGGAATGGCTAATACTATCTTATAGATATGTGTGTATATATATGCATACATAAAACTATATAAAACTATAAATATTGATTATATATCTTGGACACTAACCCTTTATCAGATAAATGATACAAAGATTTTATTTCCATTTTGACCACTTTCCTTATTATCCTGGATGCATTAATTTTGTCTTTAGTACATAGTTGTTTATATGTTGTCTTCTGTGAGCTCCTTGAGGGCAGGGACTGTCTTTTGTCTTTCTTAATATCCCTAGAACTTAGCACAATACCTGTCAGTGATTAGTAAATGTATGTTGACTGACATGACTGAGTAACCAATCTAGTCCCAACCTTCCTTCCAGTTTTTTGACACACTACAGTTCAGTTATGTTGGCCTTTTTACAGTTCTTCATACCTTAAAAACCATTTACCATCTCTGGGACTTTGCTGTGACTATCCTTTGTTCCTGGAATGTAATCCATCCTCTTTGTTGCCTATCTATCTTAAAGGCTCTGATCAAATGCCTCCTTCTTCATGGAGCCTTTCCTGATTGCCCCAAGTGCTAGTGTTTTCACCCCAAGATTACTTTCTATTTTGTATATTCTCTTAACTGGTGGCTCCAAGAAGTATGTGCAGCACCCACACCCTGGTAACACCATCTTGGTTGAAAACAGGTTGAAGGTAACTGAGAGGCCTCAAACCCATCAGTGAGTTAGGGAGATGTCTACCCCAAGGATGTGAAGACTTCCCCCGGTAGGATGGGTGGATGAGAACAATTTGTTCCAATGTCAATGAAGGAGGCTGATGCAGGCACTGTGGAACACCTACAGTTTAGTCAGACATGCAAGACACCAAGATCATCCACTGCATTCCGGGACATCACCAATTGTCCTGACTTTTGTGTTGCACTGGACTTCAATGACTATATATACGCTTCTCCTGTGGCTAGGTGGTAAGCTGCTTGAGGACAGGGATTCTTTACTTTTGTCTTCATGTCCCAGATGCTACCTTCAGTGCTTGCTTGAGCATTTGGAATTGCAGCGTAAACTGAATAGTGGGCTCTGCATTTCCTTTCACAGTTTATTTTCTTGTCAGGTCCACAAAGGATTTCTGTCTGTGTCTTTAAGGGTCAAGGCAGACCAGTGTTGATGCATCCATTATATAGGTGAGTTTGGTCAGTTTGGAGTGAGTAACACAGTGTAGGGCCTGGCTTTGGATTTTTTATCACCTTCATTTCTAAAGATAGTTGTCCTCTCTGCTGCTCTGCTCTTTGTTCATCTGCTGCCTTGAGCTCTCTTGCTTTTCTGCAGTGGTTTTGCTGCTGCCTGTGGTCACTAGTGCCCTTCCCTGTCTCACTCCCTGTGTGTGGGGTGCTCTTAATAATCAATAACTCAGCAGGTGGTTCTAAAGGGGAGGAGTCATTGGAAGCACATTGCAGTGGAAGGAGCAGAAGCCCACCAAAGGCCTGTGGGCTATAATTACAGCACCAGTGGTGGTAGAGGAAATGGGAGAAAGAAGAGGTAGAATAGGAGAAAGAGGAGGAGCCCATTCCATTTTTTAAAAGTTCTTTCAAAGGAGGCCTCTACTTTATTGATGATTAGTTTTCAGGCCATTTCTACAGTCAGTCTTTCCACTGAAATTAAAGTTCTGAGTCAATATATTTCCAAAGTATTCTGAGTGTTCAAGAAGAATGTGTGAAATAGCTATGTCACTCACTAAAGTGTTTGAGCTCAATGGGTCTTGAGATGGAAGGCTTAGGAAATGACCAGGTTAAAATCATGCCTCTGAACCACTATTCAACCTACTGACCAGAGAGGATACAGAGGTGATTCCTCTTCCAGAATCCTTACAGATATAAAAAATGGTTTTTAGAAAAGTCCTTTGGGGGCAGCTAGGTGGCGCAGTGGATAGAGCACCGACCCTGAAGTCAGGAGGACCTGAGTTCAAATCTAGCCTCAGACCAAACACTTGACACTTACTAGCTGTATGACGCTGGGCAAGCCATTTAACCCCAATTGCCTTAAAGAAAAGAAAGAAAGAAAAGAAAAAAAAGTCCTTTGCTCAAATTTCCTACCTGCCATTTTGAAATAATTATTCACATTTCATGTTTTTATTTCCTGTTCAAGGGAAGCCCCAATGTGTCAGACACTCCCCAAAGTGGAAGACGACTCATCTAGCGACAGTGGTGGTGAGTTTCTTCACTTCCTCTTTATATTTGCTGATTTCATTATATAAGAGATCATTAGAGGATTGTTGAGATTCAACACTCTTTTAGTGAAATAGATTTTTGACCAATAATAGCCTAATTCAGTGAAGTTTTTCCAGAATGACATGCTTTAAAGAACTCCCTTCACAAATGAATAATATTTAATCCTAGTTAGTCTCCAACTTAGGAATAATCAAGAAAAAACATCTATGTAATGGAACATTCAAAGTCTATTTCACTCTCATAACACTAAAACCTTTTCATCCAGGTGATACAAGAGTTGATACTATGCAATTCTTTTCTGCACACCACTCATCATCCCTCACCAAACCCCCATTGGCCAAAATTACCAACAGCTGAGCTTCCATTCCACCTTTTCACAAGGACTAGGTGCTCAAGGTTACCCTGACTAACTCCTGTTATGCTACTTTATGGATTGAGTTGACTTTTGTGGATTATTCAGATAAACTATTATTTATATCATTGAACAAGCAGGATATTAGCTGCATATTGGCAAAAGTTGTGAACTTATTCATCTTTGCTTACTTAGCACCCCTGGAAGAGGAGATGTTTTATACATATTTCTCAAAATGATTTTACTTCAAAGAAATAACACCAGAGGTCCAAGCAGCTGTCATAGAAAGTTTAGTTTGAGATTTCAGTCCATTTTTTACTTTGGGAATATTGAAACAATTGACTTGTTACTCATTTGAGTTGATAATACATGCTTTTGGGAAAGAAGGGGTTCTAAAAACCTGTGTCTGCATAAGTGAAAGGAACTTTCAGTTGTGACCTTTTCCACTGAATCATCAACTCATCAGAAACCTGTTGCTTTAGAAAATTGTCTGCCCTTCTTTTTGACGATCTGTTTAAATGCTTTTGGGGTTGACATTTGAACTTTTTGTATTTATAGATGAAGGGGGGCTATGGTTTACAGCTCGTATTACATATGAAGATGACGATTTCAATAAGCCAGGTCTCACAAGAAATCTTGGCAAAGAAAGCACACCAGATTATCATCAAAGGTGAGCTTCCATTCTTGCCCAAAACTTTATTAGAATTAGCTCTGTAGTGAGAACCTAGACACAGTTTGAATACATTCATTTTATAAAAAGAGTCTCTAAGAATCTAAGTAAATTCAGAAACATGGTTCTAAGTAACTCCTGTTTAAAACTTAAAAGGCACTGCTACACAAATAGCATTGTCCTATGTTATACACACCATTATATTTTTCTTTTTCTTTTTTTTTAAGGTTTTCTACATTGTATATTTTTAAATTGATGGATTAGAAGCCCATTGTTAATTTTAGTCACTCCGGGGAATCTAAATTTTTTGGGTAAAATTGTTTCAATAGCCCTTTGAATTCGGTGAGAACATATGTCACTGACTCCAGTGACTCAGTCAACTGTGACTTGAAACTTAGGACATGTTGAGGTTTAATTCTGCTCCTGAAATAGCACACAGTTCATAAGTATATTCACCAGAGAGGACAAATCTCTACCTACAGGGCATCAACATAAAACAACAGTAAACAAGTGCTGTGATGAAGAACTCCTCATGAAATCTTACATATTAATTCACAAATTTGTCTATAATGATTCACAAATTGCCACAAAAATGCTATCATACCATACTAAATGTCTACATTCAAGAAACTCTTCAGAAGTTCCTTCACTGAGTTTGCTTTTTCAATAGCAACACTGAGGAAATAAAATTTTATTATGTTAAATTCCATGTTGGAAGGAGAGCTACAGTTTTCTATTTCTACACCTGAGACAGAGCTTGTTTTAGCTCATCTCACTTGGCTGAAACATATCATTTCTCTAGTGTCTCTGCTTCTGTTTTCTTAGGTCTTTATCTGCCTCATTCAGGCTGATCACTCTAGCTTATAAGGGTGTGCAGATCTATTATATACAAAACACTCTTTTACATGGTAGCAAATTCTCTAAAAGGGTCCTATGACTGAAAATAGGTTTAAAATCTGTTTACACCTTCAGGATGTTTTGTTATTAAGCTATGTAAACATTATGGGGTTACACGTTTTGTTTATTGTATATAATTATGTTTCTGTAATTGTTTTCCATTCCTCATTTAATTTGTTTATGGTATTCCATTCTTTGCTTTCAGAATGATGGAACCTCTCAGTAAAGTCCATCTTAAGGAGATAAGGAAATGAAATTCTAATTATTAATATAGGTTTAATCACTTAATGCCTCATTTAATTTCTCTGCTGTCTAGAATCAAATAAGGCAGTGGGAATAGATGATCTAGTAGCTTCTTCTCAACTCTAAATACCACAATCCAGACTTTCATCATACTTTGGATATTTTAGTAATATCACCTAAAAAAATCAATTAGAATATGGCTGCTTCTTTCTCTCTCTGTCTTTTTCTGTCTCTGTCTCCCCACCCACCCAACTAACTCCAGTGCAAAACTACATATATCTCTGCACCAATGAGCTACCAATTACTTCACAATAGTATAGAAAACTTACAGCGTAGACTTGATGACAAGGTAGATTTTCTCTAAAGCAGCTAAAAATACGAAGTAGAATAGTGGTAAACAGATGGAAGTGCACAGAAACAGAAATCCAGGAAAAGAATCAGCAGTCCAACAAAGTGCATCCTCTTTTTTCAAGCCAAGAAAGGAGAAAGCAGTGAATGATGGTTTTGGGAGAGGCAGCCTCTAGGATAATGATCAATGTTCCCCCAAGTCCCTTCCATTCCTATGGTCAATCCATTCATCAGGGAAGCTCAGGAAAGCTGTTTCAAAATCCACAGGAGAAGGATGAAGTATTTCAAACGCAGAAGGGACAAGTATTTGCTCAAGCATGTCTGATCGATTTCCTGATGGACTATGAGAATAGGTTATCGGTTCTGATGAAGCAGAATCCTCAAAAGAGAAGGACTTGGCAGGCAGAGAAAAGGGGCAAAATGATTGGCCTGAAATAGCCTGTCAGGAAAAAATGGGGGGTGGGCAGGGAGATAATAGACAGGGACCAATCTGTGATTGCATGGATATAAGAAAACCCCAGATGAGGAAAAATACCTTCTAACAAAGTACTTCAGACACCTTCTGTTCAAAACAGTGTCAGATGCCTAGAGCACAGAGAGGGTAAGTGACCTCCTCAGTGTTCAAGCAGCAGGTCTATGTGTTAAGAGACAGGAAAGCATGAAGCAGAGGTGGGCCTCTTTTCCCTGTATGACTTTGGGGGACTTGTTTAACTTGTTTGGGCTTCAGTTTTCTCATCATGATGATGAGGGTTATCAGACTTGATGACCTCTGTCTGACAAGTCTGAAAAAACAAAACTTTTTAAACTCTCTGACAGTGATATACCGGACATCACAAACAAGCTTTTTCATTGTTCCCATTCTTCTTTAGGGTTAGTAGTACTTATTGGCCTTTCTCTACATTGTAAGCTTCTTGGATTTTTTAAAATCCCCAATTTGATATCAACACTCTTTTAACATTTAAAATGGAAATGATGACACCTATGCCAGGTTAGACATATGAGATATGTTCAGAAAGTGAAAATGATTCTTAGAAATGTATGGTGTGGCTCTTCCATAATTAACTGGATTCTTCTTCCAGGGACTTTCCAGATGTAAAGAATGAGTATGGGAAAAGTCATTTTCTGAAATGTCATATTTACATATTCTTTATTTTAAAACTAGGATTTCATTTTAAATTATTTTATTTGCTATTCTAGGCAAGTCTCTTTAAGCTATAAACCTGAAATTATCGAAGACATCTTGTCTAACGAGAATGGTAAGTTTCTTCACTTTATTTTTGTTCCTGCTGATTTCATATTGGAGGAACAGTGAGAGTCAATACTATTTTTTTATAAGGGTATGGGCGGAATTTTTTTTTTAATTTTTTAGCTTGTATTTAGAATTTCATTTTTCCACAGTTACATGTCAAAACAATTTTTAACATTCCTTTTTAAAACTTTGAGTTCTAAATTATCTGCCTTTCTCCTTCTCCTTTCCCCACCCCCATTGAGAAGGCAAATAATTCAATATAGTTTATACATGTGTAGTCATGAAAACATATCCCTAATAGTCATGTTGTGAAAGAAAACGTAGACAACAAAAACATTAAGAAAAATAATTTTTGAAAGTATGCTTCGATCTGTATTCAGACTCCGTCAGTTGTTCTTCTGGGGATGGATAGCATTTTTGGTCATGAGTCCTTCAGAGTTGTCTTGGATTTTTGTATTGCTGACAATAGCTAAGTCATTCAGAGCTGATCATCTTACAATATTGTTGTTACTTTGTACACAATGCATTTCACTTTGTATCAGCCCACGTAAGCCTTTCCAGGTTTTTCGGAAAGCATCCTGCTCATCATTTCTTACAATACTACAGTATTCCATCATAATCACATACCACAACTTGTTCAGCCATTCCCCAGCTGATGGGTATCCCTTCAACTTCTAATCCCTTACCCCCAGAAAAGAGCTGCTATAAATATTTTTCTATGTATAGGTATTTTTCCTTTTTGTTTGTCATCTCTTTTGGGAAACAGACCTAGTAGTGGTATTGCTACATCAAAGGATGTGCATTGTTTTATAGCTTTTTGATCAT
>NW_020942482.1:0-6811 GCF_900497805.2 Vombatus ursinus
GTCATGGGCCCATATTTTGGCCAGTTTGGATTAAATTGAAAAAAAAAAACAAAGAAAGGAAAATTCTGAGGTCAGAAAATTCCAAGCTCTCAAGATTTTCCTCCACAAAAGAGAGAAAATAGCACCTCAGAGAAAACATAAAGCAGTGAAAATAAATAAGAGTAGGAGCAGAACAGGGGTCCTCCTCCTGGGACAATCAGAGAAGATCTGAAGAAAAATGCCAGGACCAGGTTCCATCCCTGTGAAGAGTAAACACCTCCAGGCTAGGCTCTGCTTAAACAACAAGTGGCAAGCCCTGGGGGTAGCTGGGTTGGGAGGCCGCCTGGGCACCAACCACAGGAACACAGTGAGGGAAGCTGGGCATCTGAGCCTGGGAAGATCAAGGGAACCTCTGCTGATGAGGAACTCCAGACCCAGCTATGCTGCAAGGTCAGGTGGGGGCAAGAAGGAACCAGCACACACTCAGTGAGTGCAGAAGCAATGGGGTGTCTGGCTGTGGACATTTACAGGAGGCTGGAGGTCTTGGTTTGAGTTCAAGGTCAGAGAGGAGAACTGAAAAGGATCTGAGGCCAAAGGCACCATCCTCCATACCCCAGGGCTAGAGGTGATTATAAAAACTAAATTATTACCAAAAAAAAAAAATGCATGGGCAAAGGAGAAAGAATCCAACCATAGATAACTACTATGAGAATAGATGAGAGTGGGGTTCACCTTCACAGGAAGATACTGAAATGAAGAAACCCTCTTCTACCCCCAAACAGTAATGTCAAATGGTCACCTGCCCACAAAGAATTCATAGAAGAATTTTAAAAAGAATTTAAAAATCAAATGAGAGAAATTGAGGAAAAACTAAAAAAATAAATAAATAAATAAGAATAATCCAAGAAAAACAAGAAGATTATGAACAGAAAGTCAACCAATTAGAAAAGAAGATCCAGAATCTTAAGGAAGAAAATGACTCCTTAAAAAGCAGAATTGGGCAAGGAGAAGCCAACAGAGTTATCAGAGATCAAGAAATAAAAAAGCAAAATACAAGAATGAAAAAATAGACAAGAATGTGAAACATCTCATAAGAAAAACAACTGATCTGGAGAACAGATAAACAAAAGAAAACATAAGAATAATTGGGCTACCTGAAAGGTATGATCAAAAAAAGAATCTTGATAAAATAATACGAGAAATAATTACAGAAAATTGTCCTGTAGAATTAGGACAAGAAGGGAGAGTAGAAATAGAAAAAAATCTTATGATCACCACCTGAAAGAGGTCCTACAAGGAAAACCCATAGGAATATCATGGTCAAATTCCAAACCTCACAGCTCAAGGGTAGAATATTATAAGCAACAAGAAAAAAATAACATTTATATGGCAGTACCACAATTAGAATCACACAAGACCTAGCAGTGGTGACCGTAAAAGACTACAGGTATTGGAACACTATATATTGAAGAGCAAAAGAACTGGGTTTCTGGCCAAAAATATCCTACCCAGCAAAGTGAAGCATAATTCTGAATTTAAAAAAAAAAAAGTGGACATTTAATGAATCGGAAGACTTTTAGGACTTGTTAAAAAAAAAAAAAACCTGAACTTAATAGAAGATTTGACATAGAAGAGAAATATAAGGTACATACCAATGACCAAATACAAGAGATGGAATAAGGATAGAATATTTATCTTTTATGTATGTAAAATGCAAAATCTATGTCCAAGATTGTTACTAGTAATTAGGTAGCTTGTAAGAAAGATTGAGGCAGACCTGAGAATAATATGACTTCAAAAAGTAAAACCATTCATGACCAGCTAAAAGAGTAATTATCTTATACAAATGAAGTGGGAGAGGAAAAACAATTACAGAGGAAGTAGATGGGGGGGGCTGTTAGTTCTGTAAAGCTCCTTTCATTGGTAATGAGTTCTAGAGAGAAAAATACCTATACATCTAGAATATTATAAAAGCCTTCTAAATCTAGAAAGAAATAAAAATCTAAGGGGACAGGGAGAAGAGAGGGGATAAAAGAGGGACCTTTAGAGGGTAGGGTGAGGGAATAGGTTAAAATGGGATATAGAAAGGTGTTTAGATTAATGGGAAGGAGAAGACAAGGGAGATATACTTGGGAGGATAAGGGAGGGACCTTTAGAGGGGAGGGTGAGGGAATATGTCGAAGGTGTGTACAAAAGAGTGTTTTGATTTATGGGAAGGGGAGGACAGGGGAGGGATTGTTCTGGGGCAGTAGGTTAAGTAATAGGAGGGCAAGGTAGCCAGTAGAAGTATAGTAGAGGAGTTAGGAGAGATAGGAAAAAAGATATATGCACAAACATAAAAATAAAGATTAGGAGTAGAATCTTTTAGGGAAAGTATATGTTTATATATATATGTCTGTGCCTATGTATGTATATACACACATATATTTATATATATACATATGCATACATATCAATATCTATATATAAATATATCCACACTTAATTGTTGCCTGGGGGAGGGGAGAAGGGGGAAAGAAGAACAAAGTGAAAAGTGTAAAGCAGAGAACAAAAGAAAACCTACAAATAAGCAAAGAAAAGACAGCTTTCAACATAAAGCACAGGATTTAGTATACAGGCTTTCTGAAATGGAAAGTTATTGGTATATATTCTGAATCTTCTCCTACATTCCGCTGTGTGTATGACATGTTTTTTTTTCTTATTTTATATTTAATATTTAAGTTTGTTTCTTTTTCTTTTCTTATTATGTATTTAAGTTTTACTATTTGTCTAAAATAAAAAGATTTAAAACACAAGGAATGAGTACATTATTGTATGAGATTAATTATATTTTTCATTTTAATTTGTAGTAATATTTTCCCAAAAAAGTATATAAATGTGTATATATGTGTATATGTATATATACATTGAAATACATATGTGTGGATATATACACATATACATGTGTATGTGTATGCATATAAAACATCCTGAACCATATCTCGAAGAAAATTCTATAAAAAGTATGTCTATTTAATGGCTAGACAAAAAACCTAGAAACCAAAAACCTGCACCCCAAAACAAATGTAATTCCATACAATCCATTCTAATGACTATAATGTTTATTATATTTCTAATAAGCAATATAGATTCTTTTTGGGGTATAAAATATGTTCAATATTGAGGATTTCAAAGGGATATGACATTTAATTCAGAAGAGTTATAGCAGCAAAATGTGCACTTTTATAATATAAAAATCAATTTTAAAAACATTTTTTTCAGAGATTTAGGATTTTATTTAGTTCCATTCTGCCAGCTTAACCAGGAAAGATCTGTAAAACAGGATCAAATTCAATAAAAATATGGTTGAAAATGAGTTGCGGGTTTGGATTCGAGATGGCAGGATGAAAGTGTACTAACTACATGGTCCAAAAGACAAGGATTTCAATTATATGATATTCCCCCCTCCTTATCTCATCATCATTTTATGTCTTCTAAATTTAGAAGACTTTTACGTTCTTCTAAATATATATAATATATATACATATATGTATGTGTGTGTGTATATAGTTTCCTCTTAAACCCATTCCTGATGAAAGTAGGTTACTAGAACTACCAGCCCTCCTCCCCCATCTAATTCCCCTGAATCCATTCTTCCTCTTGCACCTCATCTGTATAAAATAACTACTCTTTTTAGCTGTTCCTAAATGATTTTACTTTTTAAAGTCACATCATACTCAGGTCTACTCAAATCTTTCTTATGAGCTACCCAACTATTAATAAGAATCTTAGACATACATTTTATGTTTTACATATATAAAAAGTAAACAGCCTGCCCTTATTGAATCCCTCATAATCAATCTTTGGTAGGTACCTTATGTTTCTCTTGGCCTTTGTATGTTGAAACTTCAATAAAGTTCAGGTTTTTGTTTTTTTTTTTTTAACGAAATCTTGAAAGTCTGACAGTTGATCAAATGTCCTTTTTTCATTCAGGATTATGAACTTTGCTGGGTATGACATTTTCAGCTGGAACCC
Organism: Vombatus ursinus; assembly: GCF_900497805.2. Taxonomy (NCBI): domain Eukaryota; kingdom Metazoa; phylum Chordata; class Mammalia; order Diprotodontia; family Vombatidae; genus Vombatus; species Vombatus ursinus. The sequence goes on from NW_020942482.1 coordinate 3,994, forward strand.
CAGTTCTTTTGCTCTTTGATATATAGTGTTGCAATACCTGTGGTCCTTTAATGTCTTTGCTTCTAGGTCTTGTGTGATTCTAACTGTGGCACCATCATATTTAAATTGTTTTTCTTGTTGTTTTTAATATTTTATCCTTGAGCTGGGGGTTTCAGAATTTGACTATAATATTCCAATGAGTTTTCCTCACAGGGTATATTTTAAGTGGTGATTGATGGATTTTTTCTATTTCTACTTTCCCCCCCTTGTTCTAATGCTTCAGGACAATTTTCTTTAATTATTTCTTGTGTTATTGTATCAAGATTCTTTTTTTGATCATAGCTTTCAGTTAATGCACTTATTTTCATGTTTTCTCTTCTTGATCTATTCTCTAGATCTGTTATATTATAACTGATGTTTCTTTTTCTCTTTTATTTTTTCATTATCTATATTTTATTTAATTATTTCTTGATCTGTTATAATTTCGCTGGCTTCACCTTGCCCAATTCTAATTTTCAAGGTGTCATTTTGTTTCTTAATATTCTGGATCTCCATTTCTAATTGGTTGACTTTCATAGTTTTCTTGTTTTTCTTGTGTTACTCTTATTTTTTTTTTTTTAGTTTTTCCTCCATCTCTCTCATTTGATTTTTTTTTTGGGTGCTAGGTAAAGCTTTCTGACCAGTTAGCCCAGACTCCACCACTGTTCCTTCTCTTTGGTCTGTCTAGAACAGTGACTATATATTAGGGAAAACAAAATTATGGTGGCAGACAGGTAATGAGGTCCAGGAGGTTACACTAGGCTGGGCTAGGTTAAGCAAGGGGAAGGCCCAGCTTCAAGACTGAAAGACAGATACCCAGACAACCACCTGGACAGGTCATGTGATACCCTCTCCATTTCCCTCCCTCCCCACTCCCTTGACCCTGCCCCCCATCCTGGTATCCCCATTGACTATTCTGAGCAATCCCCTTTGGGAGTTGCAGTCTTTGCCTTCTATCCCCAACAAACTGCCCCAGTGGAAATGATGCGGTTTAGGGGTTCAGGGGCCCTGGGACCCCAAAATCACAACACGCGCGTCCTGCCCGAAAGAATTCGACCCAAGCCTTCTTTCAGCCAAAGACAAGGTTTATTAGAACATCCATCATATTGGGCAGACTCTTAAGGAGTGAACATGGGTAAGCAGTGGCTAGATTATAAGAATCTCAGCAGTGGCTAGATTTTAAGAATCTAAGCATCTTAAAGGAGACAAGGTGGACCTTATATACAGAAAGACTGTGGGAGGGACCTAGGAGTGGCTAGTAAGCTGGGGTGAACAGAACTCCGAGGCCATGGATCTCATGGCCAAGGGAGAATGGAGCCTAGCTAGGATTAAGGGTCGGAAATGGCCCGGGGCCATACATCAGGAGGTAAGACAAAGGAAGGCCAGGCTAGGTTAACAGAATTGGGAGATTGGGTATAACCACAATGAAAGGCCAGTTGATGGGATTATAGCCTCAGGCTAATGCCTGAGATTTGGCCTTGTGGGAAAATCCAGGGTTCTTCCTTTCTGGGGCCCAGATCCCAACTCCATCCATCAGAAATGTCCATCAGTTTTTTGCCAGAGAACCACGCTCCGGACTCTCCTGTATCAGTACCTTGGGATTGGCCCTAGGCATGCGATGAAAATGGTCCTTGGTACCAGGATGACATGAAGGTTGCAAATAATAGGCACTCCCACCCTGGGGTCAGAGAGTCCTTGGTTCTTGTCTCAGGCAGGATGCTGCTGGGGCTGGAGGGAGATGTGGTGCTACTCCATCCCAGGGATGGGGTGGGGGGCATCTAGGCCTTTGAGCTCTCCTGGGCATCTGTCTCGGTTTCAGATGAATTGCTATCAGGGGGCACTTCAGCACTGTCTTGCTGATGTTTCTCCTGCACCTTCAGACGAATTGCCCCCAGGCGAATCAGAAGAGACTCGTAGTCAAAGTAGCCTCGGTTCTCCCCTAAAGGATTCTGCATCGCCTTGTCTTGGAGGTGTAGTCGATCTTTGCACACCACCTCATAGACGTCATAATACTCCAAAAAGGACTTCTCCATCACACCCCTTAGGGACTCAGGGCAAGGACACTTTCCCTCCAGCATGTCACAGACTGCCACTCTGATGGTCTCATGCCGGATAAGCTCATTGTAGTTTTTGCTGTCTCCTGGGTGTCTCTCCTGCTCAAAGCCAGGCTCATTGTAGTAGGGGTTTTCATTCATGAGTGACTGGATGGAGACAAGCACGGAGGAGATGCTCTGGGCTGGGCTCCAGGCAGGGCCAGGCCAAGTACCCAGAATACTCAGGCAGACTTTCCCACTGCGGTACAAGTTGGGGTTAAACCTCACCGTGTTGTTGCCCGTGGTCATCAGCTTGACCCTGGGGGCGCGGATAGGATAATCCGGAGGGCAGCGAAACAGGAACAAGAAGAAACCCCCTTCATAAGGAGTGTCAAATGGGCCCGTGATCAATGCATGAATCTTCGTCATGTCCAGGGGGTCAGGCACCACAAACATTCCGGGTGGCGGCTCCTTGTAAATGGACATGATGTCCCGCTTGATCCGCAGCAGGCACTGTGGCGTGGCGCGCTCGTTGTCCCAATCCGAGCTCAGCGTCGGGTCCCAAAAGACCGAGGGGCTGGGCAGGTCGGCCTCCAGGGACTGGGCAGGGGCCGAGGACGTGGGCCCGGGCAGCGGGGCCAGGCCTCCCCCCGGCCCGCCGCTGCTGCCCGCCGCCCCCGCCGCCCCCGCCTTGGGTAGGAAGGGCGACCCGAAGCTGCTGCTGCTGCCGCCGCCGCTGCCGCCGCCGCCGCCGCCGCCGCCGCCGC
>NW_020942483.1:0-1089 GCF_900497805.2 Vombatus ursinus
GAAACCAGAGAATGAGTGACATTTAGAAGGAGCAGAGGAGAGGCTAGATTAACTGGACTATAGAGTTCAGGGAGAAGACTAGGGAATAATAAAGTTGCAAAGATAAGTTGGGGCTTGTTTCAGAAAAAATAAATTAGCAGAAGAGTTTAAAGCTTATATTAGATCTTAGAGACAACAGGGAGAAACTGGGTTTCATTAAGTACGGTAGTAGTATGGATAGACACAACTTTGGCAGCCATATGGAGAGAGACTGAGGTAGATGGCCTGAGTGAGAAGGTCAGAAAACAGATTCCAAAAGGTTGAGAAGCATCTTAAAGGAAAGTATCAAGTATATACTTTTCCTCAGAGGTAGTAAAAGGGAAAAGTTTTAAATAAGATAGCTTGAAAATAACATAAGGTCAGTGAGCCTCTTTAGACTTGGGAGGTCAAGATATATTTTGTAGGAACAGAAATTTAACTGTATTCCATAAGCTGCTTTGAATTGTTCTTTTTCCTATATGTTATGTAGGAAGGACAGGACAATGCAAAAGTGAGGCTTGAAACCAGGGGAAGAAAAAAATAGGAGACAGACTGACCCAGTTCAGGCTTTACAATATACAAAATTCCACAATCTCAAAGGCCAATTGGAGAATAAATTGTATTTTTGCCAGTATTCTAATGGTCCCTGAGGAGATCTAAGTTTTCCCAAGAAGTAAAGAATTACTATATAGTGGAGATAAGCCAGAAAAATGTAGTCTCAGCTGATGTTGCTGTGTACAATAGGTGGCAGCCTATTTGGTTGCTCTGGGAGGGAGGTCCCTTCAGTCTGAGGTTCAGCCTATACCTGTTCTCAGATAATCCAGAAGGTAAATACTTTCCCCAGAGCATATGGTATCAGTCTCACCACACACAGAGTCCTTCTGAGAAACAAAACATAGGACATTTTGGAGGATCCAAGAAATTCTGTGGGCTTTATTATGCCCTGTCCATTTTGTGCCTGAATTCCTACAGCTCAAATTGGGATATGATCTTGAGTATGCTGGTAAGTTTTTTTTTTTTTTACCAATCAGGCCTCAAGGGAGAAAAATGTATGTATGACACAAGTTTGTT
>NW_020942484.1:0-1589 GCF_900497805.2 Vombatus ursinus
AAATTGAGGTTCTGGAAGTACACTGGCCAATCTTAGAGGAAGAGGCTTCAGGGGCAGCAGATATTGCTAGTGTGAGAGAAATCAAGGGACTGAAGTGAATTTCCAGGGTGTCAGGAGTAGTCTAGAGTAAAGAGATATTGACTATTTTGATTGATAGAGTTTTGATTAATAGCATTCATTTAAAAAAAATTGAGTTCCAAATTCTCTCTCTCTTTCTTGCCTCTCCTCCATCCATGGAGAAGGCAAGCAATATGATAGGTACCCACACCAAACATCGCCATATTAGCCATTGAACTAGAGAGTTTAAATACAACCTAGCTTGGGCTTATTCTAGGATGTTTGTTGCTAAACTTGTTCTCAAAACATTTCCAACGATCAGAGCTCATTAGGCCCAAGTGACCTAGATAATCCATGTCAGCACTCAGTGTGCTGATGATGGACTGGCCAGCATGACTTTAATGTTGGACAGGCAGACACATGAGGGTTCCAAGGCCTCTCCACCAACACAAGTTGCAGCTAATCAGTGATGTAGTAGGCGAATACAAGGAGTTCCTGATGCCAAAATATATTATTCACTGACCTGATCAGAGTCATCACATGTTTAGTATTAAACATAAGAGACCAGGTATTCATGACTACAAATCTAGACAATTTCAATAACATATGCTCCCTCCCTCATTATGCTGCTAAGTGGGGACAACAATGATCATACCACTATGATACATAGGAAGGGGGAGTTGGTATAGAAGCAGCTAGGTGGCACTGCAGTGAATGGAGCACTGGCTCCCCCCAGAGCCCGGGACACTTGAGTTTAAAGTCAAGCTTCAGATAACTTACCACCTGTGTGACCCTGGGCAAGTCACTTAACCTCTGTTTACCTCAGTTTCCTCCTATGTAAAATAGAGATGATAATAGCACCTACCTCTCAAGGTTATCACAATCCAATGAGATAAAAATGCATGGCCCAGCAAGGACGTCAGAAGCACTATATATACATTTCTTCTTCTACTTATCATCATCATCATCATCACCATCACTATCATCATCACACCACAGTGATCTTTGAAGAGCCTTTCTGATCTTCATTCCTACAAATCGTCCATTGAAGACATGGAGTAAATTTTGCTATTCAGAACAAAATGATTAAATTTTATCAAAAAATAAAACACCTCAAATCTCCTATTTGTTTCCATAATGAATATTTAGAACTATAGATGCCTTCATTTAAGGGCATATTAGCGTACCACCCCCAATTTGTACCTCTGGCTTAGTCATTCAACCTTGTTTTTTTTTATTTTCCCTATAATCTAAGTGACCAAACTTTGAAGAAAAAGGTACATGGTTTGCTGCTGTTTTATATTCTTCATGGTATGTGTTAATGTTTTTATGTGTTACATGTCTTTGGTTCTCAAAGCTCTTTCTGCCTGGTCAATTGGTATCCTTGGATGTTGAAATACAAAAATGAAATCTCCAATTTCCATGTACTTTTCTCCACTGTCGTTTAGAAAGGGACGTGCAATTTCACTGGTATAGGGAACTCTTGGTATGGAAAATCCCTTCACTAAAGTAGATCAGCTGGCTTAGGGAGT
>NW_020942485.1:0-3684 GCF_900497805.2 Vombatus ursinus
TCCAATTTCTCTATCTCTCACTTATCTCCCAGATCATCTCCCCTGCATTAGACCCTTTATCCCCACCTTGCTCTTTTGGCAAACCATTTCAATTCTACACTTCTCTTCCCTTGCATCCCTAGCCTTGTTATCATTTCATTAGTTATGCTTTGCCAAGCTTCAGACTGGGATCTCTCATTGAGTTTGCTACTTTTGCTCTTCCAGTTGTGCTGCTGAATGAAAGTGGAGAAAACCAAGCGACTATTCCTGCTGGATGTACTACAAATTTGTTACACACATTCAATGGCTCTCTTATTACCGCATAGAAATCCTTTTATACATGTCTTATAAACTAACTATCCCCACATTCCATAGCAGCTCTTCCAAACCTTTTCATCCCTTCTCAAACCCCCCATTACCCCTAAGATCTCAGCTGAGAAACTTTCCTCATGTCTTATGGAAATCAAGTTAGGTCATTCAAGCTGTGTTCTTACTTCTTCCTTCTCTCTTATCTTAAAACTAGCATATGCTTTTTGTCAATGTCTCCTCTTTCACCACTGTTTCACTTGATGAGGTGTTATTATGCATTAATTAGGCCATATTCTCTACCTGCTCAAGCAATCCTTTTCCACCTCTCTCCTCCAACATATTGCTTCCTCTCTCATCCTCATTCTGTCACATATTTTGAACCTCTCCCTGTCTACTAGCTCATTCCCTACTGGCTACAAACATGCTAATACCTTCCCCATCCTCAAAAAGCCATCATTCATTTCTTCCATCCCCCCCACCAACCTGTATCTCTTATTCTGTTTGTGGCTAAACTCTTTGAAATGGCTATCTACAATAGGTGCTTCTGCTTCCTTGGTACTCTCTTCAAACCCCTTATAATTTGCCTTCCAAATTTATCATTCCACCAATACTACCACCTTCAAAGTTATCAGTGATCTTTCAGTTGCTAGATCCAATGCTCTCTACTCACCCCTCCTTCTCCTCAACCTCTCTGCATCCTTTGACACTGCTGATCACCCTTTCCTCCTGGGATATTATTTTTTTCTCTAGTTTTTTTTTCCAGTCCCTAGAGACAGCACTCTCTGCTGGTTTTCCTATAAACCCGACTGCTCCTTCTCATTCACCTTCACTAGATCATGCCCTCTGACTGCTCTAACTGTAGGTATCACACACAGTTCCATCTTTGGCCCTCTTCTCTTCCCTCATTATACTGTTTCTCTTTTTGATCTCACCAATGTACATCAATTTAATACCAAACTCTGTCCTGACGATTTTTACTTTTTTTATTTTAATTCTTTTTTGCTTAGGCAGTTGGGGTTAAGTGACTTGCCCAAGGTCACACAGCTAGTAAGTATCAAGTGTTTGATCTGAGGCTGGATTTGAACTCAGGTCCTTCTGACTTCAGGGCTGGTGCTCTATCCACTGTGCCACCTAGCTGCCCTTTGATGATTTTTAATTCTTCTTATCCTGCCCCAGCCTGTCTACTCACCTTCATTTCTACTTACCATGCATCTTCAACTGTCTTTCAGGAATTTGGAATAGGATGTCCAACAGAGATTTCACCTCGATATGTCTATAACCAAACTCACCTGTCTTCTTAAATCTCCTCCTGTCATCTATATTACTGTAGAGTACACCATCACCTCTCAGTCCTACAGGCTAACAACTTAGGTGTTATCTTTGGTTACTCATAATCTCTTACTCCACGTGTCATATCTGTGTTCAAAGCCTTTAGTTGCCACTTTTGCAAAATCTCTACATTATGCCCCTTTCTTTCCCCTAACAGTGCCACCATTCTGCTGCAAGCTTTCATCACCTCATACATGCACTGGTCTTGTATTGCAAGAGCTGATTCTTGTGTTTTCCTTTCCTCAAGTCTCTCCTTACTCCAATCCACCCTCCATTCAGCCAACAAAGTGATTTTCCTAAAACACAGGTCTCTAACCATCTCATCCCCTACTCAATAAACTCCAAAGCCTCCATATCATCTCAAAGATTAAATACAATGTCCTACATATGGAATTTGATGCCCTTCATAACCTAGCCACCTCTAGTCTTTCCAATCTTCTTACACTTTACTCCCTTCCACTTATTGTTTAATCGTATGACAAAAGCCTCCTTGCTGTTCCATGACCAAGATACTCCATCTCTTGACTCCAGTCATTTTCTCTGCCTATCCAACATGCCTGGTATGATTTTCATCCTTACTTCTCACTACTGGCTGCCATATTTTATTTTAAAGGTGCTATCAACAACTCATCTTTGACATGAAGTCTATCCCAACCTCTCTCAATTCTTATACCCTCCCTCTCTAAATAAATTCCTATTTATACTGTATATAGCTTTATATTTTTTTCCTTTTTGATTCTCCAATTAGATTGTGAGCAAGTTGAGGCATAGGTTTTTTATTTTGCCCTCTTTTTCCACGCTTACCACTGAGCACGGTGTCTGGCAAATAGCACACACTTAATAAATGCATGCTGACTGACTAATACGGTCCCATGTAATTATAAGGCTCCCATCCCATTACCCTTCCTTTTGCTGATGTTTTGTATAGACATATATATGTATATATTTTAAATGCTACAAAGTACCTCATGTTTATCTTTGTATTCTTAGCACCTAGAGCAGCCCCTGGAATTTAGCATCTGCTTAAGAAAAGTTTTTTGAACAATTAAATGACTTTAACTTTTATAATATGGTCTTTCGCTGACATCTGGTGTCCCCTAAGAATATTGCATCTTTTGAGGCAGGCCTGCCGCCTTGTGGTCCGTTCAGATATTACAGTTTTAGTCTGCCATCGTGTGTCCAAACCATAGCTTTACATTTTCTCTTTTTTAAAAAGATGTTTTTGCTGGATTTTTGTATTTGTGAAAAATAATTTGCTGTTTAGAAAGATAGAAAGGAGCCAAATGAAATCCTGAATTTATGAAGTAAAGTGCGTAATGAATTCTTTCAGTTACAATAGAAATTTAGACTAAATCTTCACCACTGAAATTACCCTTTATATTCTTAATCTTATCAGAAGTGATATGATGAAGGTAAAAATATAACAGCAGTGGAGTGAAAATGAAGCAGGCTTCACTCTACAGTGCCTGGCTCTCTAGGTCACATTAATTCCACTTTCACAACAGCAAAATTGGGGGGAAAGAAGAAAATGGTTGATCTGAATGTTGAAGGAAGTTTATCAAATAAGTATCAAAGTATGATTGAGACAATTGTTCCCATTGTAATCAGCTTCTAAAAGTTTCTAAGAAGTCATTGTTAAATTTTCAGGAGTTTTTCAAAGTTGTTATTGTTGTTTGTCCTTCCTTTTGGAACAGGACCATAGCATCAGGAAAGTGATGCCATGACTTGCAATTTAATTGGATTTAAGTGAGGGAGGGCTATGCAAAGTCACCAGCCTCAATTTCTCCCCCAGAGCCATCCTGGTCCAGTGGCAAGATATAAATCATGATGACTGAAGATGGCCCTGGAAGCAGTGGGACACCTGGGCCTTTTGAAGTTAAGGTCTTTTTCAGGTGTCAGTTTGAGTGAGGCAATATCCATTCAGTGATTCAGGCCAGATAAGAAATGAGTTTTGGCCAGAAACCCTGAGGGTCTTCCCCTCCCAGATTGATTTTTTTTGACTTGGTAAAAGAGGCCATTCTTTGTTTCATTTCTTACCTAGCCTTAATCAAGGGGATTGATAAACAG
>NW_020942486.1:0-7383 GCF_900497805.2 Vombatus ursinus
TAGACTTGCCCTATGAAGAAGCAGTGTAACAGAGAGCCCATTGACTAGGCCCACCCCCAGGAAGACTTGCCCGTATGAAGAGGCAGTGTAAGAGAGAGCTCTGTGACCAGGCCCACCCCAAGGTAGACTTGCCCCTATGAAGAGGCAGTGTAACGGAGATCTCTCTGACTAGGCCCACACCCAGGTAGACATGCCCCTATGAGGAGGCAGAGTAATAGAGAGATTTCTGACTAGGCCCATTACAAGGTAGACTTGCCCCTATGAGGATGCAGTGTAATAGATAGCACTGTCATGTAACATAGAGATCTGTCACTAGGCCCACCCCAAGGTTGACTTGCCCCTATGAAGCGGCAGTATAATAGAGACCTCTGTGACTAGGCCCACCCCAAGGTAGACTTGCCCCTATGAAGAGGCAGTGTAATGGAGAGCTCTCTGAGAAGGTCCACCCCAGTTAGACTTGCCCCTATGAAGAGGCATTGCAAAAGAGAGCTTTCAGAGTAGGCCTACCCAAGTTAGACTTGCCCCTATGAAGAGGCAGTCTAACAGAGAGCCCTCTGAAGAGGCCTACCCGGAGGTAGACTTGTTCCTATGAAGAGGCAGTGTAATAGAGAGCTCTGTGACTAGGCACACCCTGAGTTAGACATGCCTCTATGAATAAGGAGTGTAATAGACAGCTTTGTGACTAGTCCCACTCCAAGGCAGACTGGCCCCTATGAAGAGGCAGTGTAATAGAGAGCTCTGTGACTAGGCCCACCCCAAGATAGAGTTGCCCCTGTGAAGAGGCAGTGAAATGGAGAGCACTCTGAGTAGGCCCACCGCAAGGTAGACTTATCCTATGAAGAGGCAGTGTAAGGGAGAGCTCTGTGACTAGGCCCACCCCAGGTATATTTGCCACTATGAAGACACAGTGTAACAGAGAGATCTGTGACTAGGCCCACCCCAAGGTAGACTTGCCCCTATGAAGAGGCAAAGTAATAGAGAGCCATGTAGCTAACCCCAACCCAAGTTAGACTTGCCGATATGAAGAGGCAGTCTAACAGAGAGACCTGTGACAAGGCCCACCCCTAGGTAGACTTGCCCCTATGAAGAGGCACTGTAAGAGAGAGCTCTCTGACTAGGCCCACCCCAAGTTAGACTTGCCCCTATGAAGAGGTAGTGTAATAGGGAGCTCTCTCACTAGGCCGACCCCAAGGTAGACTGGCCCCTATGAAGAGGCAATGTGATAGATATCTCTGCGAAGTGTCCCAGCCCAGGGTAGACTTGCACTATGAAGAGGCAGTGTAACAGAGAGCCCAGTGACTAGGCTCATCCCTAGGAAGACTTGCCCCTATGAGGAGGAAGTGTAACAGAGAGCTCTCTGACTACGCCCACATCCAGGAAGACTAGTGCCTATGAGGAGTCAGTGTAACAGAGAGCTCTGCGATTAGGCCAACCCCAAGGTAAACTCGCCCCTATGAAGAGGCAATTTAATAGAGAGCTCTGTGACAAGGCACACCCTGAGTTAGATTTCCCCTCTGAAGGAGGAGTGTAATAGACAGCTCTTTGACTAGGCCCACCCCAAGGTAGACTTTCCCCTATGAAAAGGCAGTGTAATAGAGAGCTCTGTGACTAGGCCCACCCCAAGGTAGACTTGCCCCTATGAAGGGGCAGTGTAATAGAAAGCTCTGTGACTAGGCCCAGCCCAAGTAAGACTTGCCCCTATGAAGAAACAGTGTAACAGAGAGCTCTGTGACTAGGCCGACCGCAAGTGAGAATTCCCCTAAAGAGAGGCAGTGTAACAGAGAGCTCTGTGACTAGGCCCACCCCAAGGTAGACTCACCCTATGAAGAGGCAGTGTAAGAGTGATCTCTGTGACGAGGCTCACCCCAAGGTAGACTTGCCCCTATGAAGAGGCAGTGTAATAGAGAGCTCTGTGACTAGGCCCACCCCAAGATAGATTTGCCCCTATGAAGAGGCAGTGAAATGGAGAGCACTCTGAGTAGGCCCACCGCAAGGTAGACTTATCCTACGAAGAGGCAGTGTAAGAGAGAGGTCTGTGACTAGGCCCACCCACAGGTATATATGCCACTATGAAGACGCAGTGTAACAGAGAGATCTGTGACTAGGCCCACCCCAAGGTAGACTTGCCCCTATGAACAGGCAATGTAAAGAGAGCCATGTAGCTAACCCTATCCTAAGTTAGACTTGCCGCTATGAAGAGGCAGTCTAACAGAGAGCCCTGTGACGAGGCCCACCCCAAGGTAGACTTGCCCCTATGAAGAGGCAGTGTAATAGAGAGCTCTGTGACTACACCCACCCTGAGTTAGACTTGCCCCTGTGAAGAAGGAGTGAAATAGACAGCTCTGTGGCTAGGCCCACCCCAAGGCAGCCTTTCCCCTATAAAAAGGCAGTGCAATAGAGAGCTCTGTGACTAGACCCACCCTGAGTTAGACTTCCCCTATGAAGAAGGAGTATAATAGACAGCTCTGTGACTAGGCCCACCCCTATGTAGACTTGCCCCTATCAAGAGGCAGTGTAAGAGAGAGCTCTCTAACTAGGTCCACCCCAAGTTTGACTTGCCCCTATGAAGAGGTAGTGCAATAGGCAGCCCTCTCACTAAGCCCACTCCCAGGCAGACTGGACCCTATGAAGAGCCAGTGTGATAGATATCTCTGTGAAGTGTGCCATCCCAAGGTAGAATTGCCCTATTAAGAGGCAGTGTAACAGAGAGCCCAGTGACTAGGCCCACCCCCAGGAATACTTGCGCGTATGAAGAGGCAGTGTAATAGAGAGCTCTGTGACCAGGCCCACCCCAAGGTAGACTTGCCCCTATGAAGAGGCAGTGTAATAAAGAGCTCTGTGACTAGGAAACCCCAAGGTAGACTTGCCCCTATGAAGAGGCAGTGTAACAGAGAGTTCTTTGCACCTAAGTTAGACTTGGCCTTATAGAGAAGCAGTCTAACAGAGAGCCCTGTGACCAGGCCCACTCCAAGTTAGACTTGCCCCTATGAAGAAGCAGTGTAATAGAGAGCTCTCTGACTAGGCCTACCTAAAAGTAAACTTGCCCCTATGAATAGGCAGTGTAACAGAGAGGTCTGTGACTGGGCCCACCCCAAAGTAGACTTTCCCATATGAAGAGGCAGTGTAACCTAGAGCTCTGTGACTAGGGCCACCCCAAGGTAGACTTGCCCCTATGAAGAGGCAGTCTAACCGAGAGCCCTGCGACCTGGCCCACCCCAAGGTAGACTTGCCCATATGAAGTGGCAGTGTAACAGAGAGCTCTCTGACTAGGCGCACGCCAAGTTACACTTGCCCCTTTGAAGAGGTAGTGTAACAGAGAGCTCTGTGACTAGGCCCACCCCGAGGTAGACTTGCCCCTATGAAGCGGCAGTGTAACAGAGAGCTCTGGGATGAGGCCCAGCCCAAGGTAAACTTGCCCCTATGCAGAGGCAGTCTAACAGAGCGCCCTGTGAGCAGGCCCACCCCAAGGTAGACTTGCCCTTTTGAAGAGGCAGTGTAACAGCCAGCTATTTGATTAGGTCCACCCCGAGGTAGACTTTCTCCTATGAAGAGGCAGTGTGATAGAGAGCTCTGTGACTAGGCCCACCCCAAGTTAGACTTGCCCTTATGAATAGGCAGTATAATGGAGAGGTGTCTGACCAGGCCCACCCTAAGGTGGACTTGCCCCTGTGAAGACGCAGTGTAACAGAGAGCTCTGTGTTGTTATAGAGAGCTCTGTGACTAGGCCCACCCCAAGGTAGACTTGCCCCTATGAAGAGGCAGTGTAACAGAGAGCTCTGTGCCTATGCCCCCCTAAGTTAGACTTGCCCTTATAGAGAAGCAGTGTAACAGAGAGCTCTGTGTCTAGTCCCACACCAAGGTAGACTTGCCCCTTAGAAGAGGCAGTATAACAGAGAGCTCTGTGACTAGGCAAACCCACGGTAGACTGGCCCTATGAAGAGGCAGTGTAACAGAGAGCTCTGTGACTAGGCCCACCTGAAGTTAGTCTCGCCCCTATGAAGAGGCAGTGTAACAGAGAGCTCTGTGACTAGGGCCACCCCAAGGTTGACTTGCCGCAATGAAGAGGCAGTGTAATAGAGAGCTCTGTGACTAGGCCCACTTCAAGATAGATTTTGCCCTATGAAGAATCAGTGTAACACAGAGCTCTGTGACTAGGCCCACCCCAATGTAGACTTGCTTCTATGAAGATGCAGTGTAACAGAGAAATCTGTGACTAGGCCCACCCCAAGATAGAGTTGCCCCTATGAGGAGGCAGTGCAACAGAGAGCTCTGTTAATAGGCCCACCCCAAGGTAGACTTGCCCCTATGAAGAGGCAGTGTAACAGAGAGCTCTGTGACTTGGGCCACCCCAAGGTTGACTTGCCGCAATGAAGAGGCAGTGTAATAGAGAGTTCTGTGACTAGACCCACCCCAAGATAGACTTGCCCCTATGAAGAGGCAGTCTAACAGAGAGCCCTGTGACCAGGCCCACTCCAAGGTAGACTTGCCCCTATGAAGAGGCAGTGTAATAGAGAGCTCTCTGACTAGTCCTACCAAAAAGTAAACTTGCCCCTATGAATAGGCAGTGTAAAAGAGAGGTCTGTGACTGGGCCCACCTCAAGGTAGACTTGCCCATATGAAGAGGCAGTGTAACCTAGAGTCTGTGACTAGGGCCACCCCAAGGTAGACTTGCCCCTATGAGGAGGCAGTCTAACCGAGAGCCCTGTTACCTGGCCCACCCCAAGGTAGACTTGCCCATATGAAGAGGCAGTGTAACAGAGAGCTCTCTGACTAGGCGCAAGCCAAGCTACACTTACCCCTTTGAAAAGGTAGTGTAACAGAGAGCTCTGTGACTAGGCCCACCCAAGGTAGACTTGCCCCTATAAAGAGGGATCGTAACAGAGAGCTCTGTGAATAGGCCCACCCTGAGGTAGACTTGCCCCTATGAAGCGGAAGTGTAACAGAGAGCTCTGGGATGAGGCCCAGCCCAAGGTAGACTTGCCCCTATGAAGAGGCAGTGTAATAGAGAGCCCTGTGACTAGCCCCACCCCAAGTTAGACTTGCCCCTATGAAGAGGCAGTCTAACAGAGCGCCCTGTGAGCAGGCCCACCCCAAGGTAGACTTGCCCCTATGAAGAGGCAGTGTAACAGCCAGCTATTTGATTAGGTCCACCCCGAGGTATTCTTTCTCCTATGAAGAGGCAGTGTAATGGAGAGCTCTGTGACTAGGCCCACCCCAAGGTAGACTTGCCCCTATGAAGAGGCAGTGTAACAGAGAGCTCTGAGACTTGGGCCACCCCAAGATAGACTTGCCCCTATGAAGAGGCAGTCTAACAGAGAGCCCTGTGACCAGGCCCACTCCAAGGTAGACTTGCCGCAATGAAGAGGCAGTGTAATAGAGAGTTCTGTGACTAGACCCACCCCAAGATAGACTTGCCCCTATGAAGAGGCAGTCTAACAGAGAGCCCTGTGACCAGGCCCACTCCAAGGTAGACTTGCCCCTATGAAGAGGCAGTGTAACAGAGAGGTCTGTGACTGGGCCCACCCCAAGGTAGACTTTCCCATATGAAGAGGCAGTGTAACCTAGAGCTCTGTGACTAGGGCCACCCCAAGGTAGACTTGCCCCTGTGAAGAGGCAGTCTAACCGAGAGCCCTGTGACCTGGCCCACCCCAAGGTAGACTTGCCCATATGAAGAGGCAGTGTAACAGAGAGCTCTCTGACTAGGCGCACGCCAAGCTACACTTGCCCCTTTGAAGAGGTAGTGTAACAGAGAGCTCTGTGACTAGGACCACCAAAAGTTAGACTTGCCCCTATAAAGAGGGATCGTAACAGAGAGCTCTGTGAAGAGGCCCACCACCGAGGTAGACTTGCCCCTATGAAGCGGCAGTGCAACAGAGAGCTCTGGGATGAGGCCCAGCCCAAGGTAGACTTGCCCCTATGAAGAGGCAGTGTAATAGAGAGCCCTGTGACTAACCCCACCCCACGTTAGACTTGCCCCTATGAAGAGGCAGTCTAACAGAGCGCCCTGTGAGCAGGCCCATCACAAGGTACAGTTGCCCCTATGAAGAGGAAGTGTAACAGCCAGCTATTTGATTAGGTCCACCCCGAGGTAGACTTTCTCCTATGAAGAGGCAGTGTAATAGAGAGCTCTGTGACTAGGCACACCCCAAGGTAGACTTGACCCTATGAAGAGGCAGTGTAATAGAGAGCTCTGTGACTAGGCCCACCACAGGGTAGCCTTCTCCCCATGAAGAGGCAGTGTGACAGAGAGCTATGTGACTAGTTTCACCCCGAGGTAGACTTGCCCCTATGAAGAGGCAGTGTAATATAGAGCATTGTGACTAGGCCAACCCCAAGGTAGACTTGCCCCTATGGAAAGGCAGTGCAATTGAGAGCTCTGTTACTAGGCCCACCCCAAGGTAGACTTGCCCCTATGAGGAGGCAGTGTAACAGAGAGCTCTATGACTAGGCCCACCCCAATGTAGACTTGCTACTAAGAAAAGGCAGTGTAACAGAGAACTCTGTGACTAGGCCCACCCCAAGGTAGAGTTGCCCCTATGAGTAGGCAGTGCAACAGAGAGCTCTGTTACTAGGCCCACCCCAAGGTAGACTTGCCCCTATGAAGAGGCAGTGTAACAGAGAGCTCTGTGACTTGGGTCACCCCAAGGAAGACTTGCCCATATGAAGAGGCAGTGTAATAGAGAGTTCTGTGACTAGACCCACCCCAAGATAGACTTGCCCCAATGAAGAGGCAGTCTAATAGAGAGCCCTGTGACCAGGCCCACCCCAAGGTAGACTTGCCCTTATGAAGAGGCAGTGTAATAGAGAGCTCTCTGACTAGGCGCACCCCAAGTTAGACTTGCCCCTATGAAGGGGCAGTCTAACTGAGAGCCCTGTGACCAGGCCCACCCCGAGGTAGACTTGCCCCTATGAAGAGGCAGTATAACAGAGAGCCCTATGACTAGGGCCACCCCAATGTTAACTTGCCGTAATGAAGATGCAGGGTAATAGAGAGCTCTGTGACTAGACCTACCCCAACACAGACTTCCCCTATGAAGAGGCAGTGTAATTGAGAGCGCTGTGACTACACCCACTCCAAGTTAGACTTGCCCCTATGAAGAGGCAGTCTTACAGAGAACCCTGTGAACAGGCCCACCCCAAGGTAGACTTGCCCCTTTGAAGAGGAAGTTTAACACAGAGCTCTCTGACTAGCCCCACCCCAAGGTACACTTGCCCCTATGAAGAGGCAGTGGAACAGAGTGGTGTGTGACTAGGCCCACCTGAAGTTAGACTGGCCCCTATGGAGAGGCTGTGTAAGAGAGAGGTCTGTAACTAGACCCACCCCAAGTTAGACTTACCCCTATCAAGAGGCAGTCTAACAGAGAGCCCTGTGTCCAGGCCCAC
>NW_020942487.1:0-3864 GCF_900497805.2 Vombatus ursinus
TAAACTTGCCCCTATGAATAGGCAGTGTAACAGAGAGGTCTGTGACTGGGCTCACCCCAAGGTAGACTTGCCCATATGAAGAGGCAGTGTAACCTAGAGCTCTGTGGCTAGGGCCACCCCAAGGTAGACTTGCCCCTATGAAGAGGCAGTCTAAGCGAGAGCCCTGTGACCTGGCCCACCCCAAGGTAGACTTGCCCATATGAAGAGGCAGTGTAACAGAGAGCTCTCTGAGTAGGCGCACGCCAAGCTACACTTTCCCCTTTGAAGAGGTAGTATAACAGAGAGCTCTGAGACTAGGACCACCCAAGGTAGACTTGCCCCTATAAAGAGGGATCGTAACAGAGAGCTCTGGGATGAGGCCCAGCCCAAGGTAGACTTGCCCCTATGAAGAGGCAGTGTAATAGAGAGCCCTTTGACTAGCCCCACCCCACGTTAGACTTGCCCCTATGAAGAGGCAGTCTAACAGAGCGCCCTGTGAGCAGGCACACCCCAAGGTAGACTTGCCCCTATGAAGAGGCAGTGTAACAGCCACCTATTTGATTAGGTCCACCCCGAGGTATTCTTTCTCATATGAAGAGGCAGTGTAATAGAGAGCTCTGTGACTAGGCCCACCCCAAGGTAGACTTGACCCTATGAAGAGGCAGTGTAATAGAGAGCTCTGTGACTAGGCCCACCACCAGGTAGCCTTCTCCCCATGAGGAGGCAGTGTAACAGAGAGCTATGTGACTAGGTCCACCCCGAGGTAGACTTGCCCCTATGAAGATGCAGTGTAATATAGAGCTTTGTGACTAGGCCAACCCCAAGGGAGACTTGCCCCTATGGAAAGGCAGTGCAATTGAGAGCTCTGATACTAGGCCCACCCCAAGGTAGACTTGCCCCTACGAAGAGGCTGTGTAACAGAGAGCCCTGTGACTAGGCGCACCACAAGGTAGACTTGCCCTATGAAGAGTCACTGTAACAGAGAGCTCTGGGATTAGGCCAATCCCAAGGTAAACTTGCCCCTCTGAAGAGGCAGTGTAACAGAGAGCTCTGTGACTAAGCTCACTCCAAGGTCGAATTGCCCCTATGAAGAGGCAGCATAATAGAGAGCTCTGTCACTAGGCCCACCCCAAGGTAAACTTGCCCCTATGAAGAGGCAGTGTAACAGAGAGCTCTGTGACTAGGCCCACCCCAAGGTAGACTTGCCGCTATGAAGAGGCAGTGTAACAGAGAGCCCTGTGAAGAGGCCCACCCCAAGGTAGACTTGCCCCTATGAAGAGGCAGTCTAATAGAGAGCTCTGTGACTAGACCCACCCTGAGTTAGACTTGCCCCTGTGAAGAAGGAGTGAAATAGACAGCTCTGTGGCTAGGCCCACCCCAAGGTAGACTTTCCCCTATGAAAAGGCAGTGTAATAGAGAAATTTCTGACTAGGCCCTCCACAAGGTAGAGTTGCCTCTATGAGGATGCAGTGTAATAGATAGCACTGTCATGTAACAGAGAAATCTGTGACTCGGCCCACCCCAAGGTAGACTTGCCCCTATGAAGAAGCAGTGTAATAGAGAGCTCCGTGACTAGACCCACCCTGAGTTAGAGTTGCCCCTATGAAGAGGCAGTGTAAGAGAGAGCTCTGTGACTAGACTCACATTGAGTTAGACTTGCCCCTATGAAGAAGGAGTGTAATAGACAGCTCTGTGACTAGGCCTTCCCCCATGTAGACTTGCCCCTATGAAGAGGAAGTGTAACATTGATCCCTGCGACTATGTCCACCCCAAGGTAGACTTGCCCCTATGAAGAGGCAGTGTAACAGAGAGCTCTGTGACTAGGCCGACACCCAGGTGGATTTGTGCCTATGAAGAGGCAGTGTAATAGAGAGCTCTGTGACTAGGCACACCTTGAGTTAGACTTGCCTCTATGAAGAAGGAGTGTAATAGACAGCTCTGTGACTAGGCCTACCTCTATGTAGACTTGCCGCTATGAAGAGGCAGTGTAACAGAGATCTCTGCGACTATGCCCACCCCAAGGTAGACTTGCCCCTATGAAGAGGCAGTGTAATAGAGAGCTCTGTGACTAGACACACCCAGAGTTAGACTAGTCCCTACAAAGAGGCACTGCAATAGACACCTATCTGAGTAGTCCCACTCAAAGTAAGACTGGCCCCTATGAAGAGGCAGTGTAACACAGAGCTCTGTGACTAGGTCCACCCCAAGGTAAACTTGCCCCTATGACAAGGCAGTATAATAGAGATCTGTGACTATGAGCCCCCCAAAGTAGACTTGCCAATATGAAGACGCAGTGTAATAGAGAGCTCTGTGACTAGGCCCAACCCAAGGTAGACTTGCCCCTATGAAGGGGCAGTGTAATAGAGAGCTCTGTGACTAGGTCCAGTCAACGGAAGACTTGCCCCTATGAAAAGGCAGTGTAATAGAGAGCTGTGTGACTAGGCCCACCCCAACATAGACTTGCCCCTTTGAAGAGACAGTGTAATAGAGAGCTCTCTGAGTAGGCCCAGCCCAAGTTAGACTTGCCCCTATGAAGAAATAGTGTAACAGAGAGCTCTGTGACTAGGCCGACCGCAAGTGAGAATTCCCCTAAAGAGAGGCAGTGTAACAGAGAGCTCTGTGACTAGGCCCACCCAGAGGTAGACTCAACCTATGAAGAGGCAGTGTAAGAGTGATCTCTGTGACGAGGCTCACCCCAAGGTAGACTTGCACCTATGAAGAGGCAGTGTAATAGAGAGCTCTGTGACTAGGCCCACCCCGAGATAGATTTGCCCCTATAAAGAGGCAGTGAAATGGAGAGCACTCTGAGTAGGCCCACCGCAAGGTAGACTTATCCTATGAAGAGGCAGTGTAAGAGAGAGGTCTGTGACTAGGCCCACCACCAGGTATATTTGCCACTATGAAGACGCAGTGTAACAGAGAGATCTGTGACTAGGCCAACCCCAAGTTTGACTTGCCCCTATGAAGCGGCAATGTAATAGAGAGCCATGTAGCTAACCCCACCCCAAGATAGACTTGCCGCTATGAAGAAGCAGTCTAACAGAGAGCATTGTCACGAGGCCCACCCCAAGGTAGACTTGCCCCTATGAAGAGGCAGAGTAATAGAGAGCTCTGTGACTAGAGCCACCCTGAGTTAGACTTGCCCCTGTGAAGAAGGAGTGAAATAGACAGCTCTGTGGCCAGGCCCACCCCAAGGCAGCCTTTCCCCTATGAAAAGGCAGTGTAATAGAGAGCTCTGTGACTACACCCACCCTGAGTTAGACTTCCCCTATGAAGAAGGAGTATAATAGACAGCTCTGTGACTAGGCCCACCCCTATGTAGACTTGCCCCTATGAAGAGGCAGTGTAACAGAGATTTCTGCGTCTACACCCACCCCAAGGTAGACTTGCCCCTATGAAGAAGCAGTGTAAGAGAGAGCTCTCTAACTAGGTCCACCCCAAGTTAGACTTGCCCCTATGAAGAGGTAGTGCAATAGGGAGCCCTCTCGCTAAGCCCACCCCCAGGTAGACTGGCCCCTATGAAGAGCCAGTGTGATAGATATCTCTGTGAAGTGTCCCGTCCCAAGGTAGACTTGCCCTATGAAGAGGCAGTGTAACAGAGAGCCCAGTGACTAGACCCACCCCCAGGAAGACTTGCCCGTATGAAGAGGCAGAGTAATAGAGAGCTCTGTGACCAGGCCCACCCCAAGGTAGACTTGCCCCTATGAAGAGTCAGTGTAACGGAGAACTGTCTGACTAGGCCCACACCCAGGTAGACTTGTGCCTATGAAGAGGCAGTGTGATAGATATCTCTGTGAATTGTCCCACAAAAAGGTAGACTTCCCCTATGAAGAGGCAGTGTATTAGAGAGCTCTGTGACTAGGCCCACCCCAAGTTAGACTTGCC
>NW_020942488.1:0-3314 GCF_900497805.2 Vombatus ursinus
TTTAAGCCTTTACAGAGGCTGGTCCTCTTGCCTGGAATTGAATCTCTTCTCCTCTCTGCCTCTTTGAATCCCCCAGTTTCCTTTGAAGCTCACCTCACATGCTACCTCATCTCTCATTCTGCTGAAGGACTCTCCTGACTGTCACCTGACCCCCCCACCCCAAGTTAGAGAGCTTTCCCCTTTCCCCAAACAACTTATATTTTCTTTATATTTTTTACCTAATTATATATGTATGTGCTATCTCCACCAGTAAGATTTAAACTGTTGGAAGGCAGAGGCTACTGAATTATTGTCTTTATACTCCCAGAACCTAGTCTTTGGCCTCACAGTAAAGAAGTGCTTAAGAAATATAGTACTTGTTGGCCACTTCTTTGCCCTTTAATAAAATAGGACTGGCTTTCCCTGACATCTGCTGGTCAGAAAGGAAACTGCAGCATATGAAAAAGTTGAGACCAGAAAAAAGTTCCTGGAAAGATGAAACTTATGTCCATCTCACATTCAACCATCATATTACATTCTAATGCATTCCAAACCATATTTTTATTCGATTTTATCATGTGACAGCTCAGTCACTGTGAAGACAGGCAGAAAGGAGCCAAATGAAATCCTTCAGTGTAAATAGGAATTCAGATTAAATCATCAACATTCCAATGATCTTTCTCACTCTTAATCCTGTCACAGAAGAAATGATGCAGGATAAGATTAAATAGAATTAGAGAGGGCATTGTGTAGATTTTAGACTACAGTGCACCTGGTCCCATTCACAAGAGCAAAACTTTGGAGAAAGCAATATATTAAAGTGGTTGATCTTTGCTTTGGAGGAAGTTTTTGAAATGAATGTCAAACATTTGATTAAGATGTTACTACATTTAAATAGAACAGATGAATGCTTTCCTGTGTGCCTAGAGATCCTTAGCAATATCGTTAAGCCTGGAATATGCAAAATCACCTAGTAAATGAAATGACTGATATAGGCATAATAGACAATAGCAGAGCTTCAATTGGAATCTGGCTTCTCTGCCTCCAATTCCAGTATTCTCATCTTTGGACCAGGTTTTCCATCTGCCTCTCACCTTGGCCCTCCATTCTGAACAAAGCTGTCCCTCTCTGCTTTCAGTCCCTGCCAATCTTCTCAAAAGTGAGGACTCCACCTGCTGCCTCAATTCCCTCCCTCTTCAGCCATTGTTTTAGACTCCTAAATGGGTGTACAGGATCAAAGTCCTAGATGTAGGCATCCAAAGGATTTCAGAGGTCATGTATTCCACCCACATCATTATGTGAAGACTTTAAGAAAGTATGAAAAACATAACTTTTAAGTAATTTAATTATTTTATTAATAACTCCAGCATTTTAAGAGAAGAATGGTCATTTAACTATCTTTCTCTTAGACCAAGGACAATGATAGCAGTGGGCTCAAGGCTTACATGCCCCTTGGAAGAGGGGTGTTCCTGAGGATGGCAATCAACTCCGATTGGTTAACAATGAAAGAATGAATATTACAATGAGGAGCTGACCCTATTGAAAAGAATTTTGGTTATGTCATTTACTTTTAAGTTACTCCCAGCTTTGGGCAATCTAGTCAAAGAAGTTATCCCCACCCAAACCTGGGTAGAGAATGATGGCTTCCCCACCTGGGTGTGGTCTAAACAAGATTGTTAAGAAAGTTAGTACAATCTTATTATCAGGAATGTCCTTCAGGAGAGTGGACTTTTGAAATAAGGGGTAGGGAGGACACTGGACCTCCCCAAATCATTGATTATTAATAATCATTTCTCTCAATTATCCAGAAAAGGAAACTGAGTCACAGGGAGGTGAACTGAGTTGTTATTTTTTCTAAAGACCCTTGGTCTATACCTGGCAGGGGCCTCAGAGTTATCTTGCTTAAGGCCCTCAATTCACAGAGGAGGAAACAGGCCCAGGGAATGGAAGTGACTTGTCCATTTCATGGTAAAGATCTCAGCTGGAAGGGAAGTCCCAGGTAATGGAGTCAAACCCTTCAATTTACAGAGGAAAAGTCTGAAGCCAACATACTTGATGAGACTTGCCTGAGATCATACAGCTAGCTAGGGCCTTAGGCTGGATTTGAACTCAGGTATTTGTACCTCTGAAGTTCAGCAATTCAGCTACTCCATCTTGCTCCCTCCTATACTCTCATATCTCTAGATGTTCTAAGACTAAAGTGAAAGAGATGAGTGGTCTCTTTTAATTTTAAAAGAAACAGAATTTCCCCAAAATGTAAACTTTCATCTAGTAAACATTCAAGAGACATGTTGGCCTGAAAGGAGTTTCGTCTTCCTGTCTACACAAAATTCTACACTAAATCAATTAATTTATTGGGCCCATCTTTGCCTTTTAATGAAATGAGAGGTTTAGAAAGATTTGCATGAATGCTTAGGTTATGACATACCAATGCCTCTAAAAATGACAACTGTAGCCTCAAACATGGTGGAAAGGCTCTGCAGGTATCCTATTGATGAGGTCTAGAGGTTAGGGGTCCTGGAATCCCAAAATTGGGACACACGGTTCCTGCCCAAAAAAATTTGGCCCAAGCCTTCTTGCAGCCAAAAATAAGGTTTATTGAAGATTGTTAGCCAGACTCTTAAGGAATCTGAGCACCTATGGGCCATTGGCTAGATTGTGAAAATCTGAGCGTCTTAAGGGAGACAAGATGGACCTTATATCCAGAAAGGCTGTGGGAGGGATCTAGGAAAGGGGAAGTAGTCTATGAGGTAATATCTAGGAGTGGCCAAGTAGTCTACGAGGTAATAGAATTCCAGGGAAATGGACCCTAGGTTGAACCAAGGGTGGAAAGTGACCTGGGGCCATAGGGAAGCAAGACAATGGAGGGCCAGGCTAGGTCAAGGATAACAGAATTGGGGGACTGGGTGTAGCCAAAAGAAGGGAATCATGGCCTGCGAGGAATGCCAGAGATCTCCTTGATCAGGTGGGAGAATTCAAGGACAGTCCAAAGGTTTTCTAGGGCCCATAGACAAATGGAGCCCAAATTGGGACAAAGGTCTCACTTTGGGCCTATACCCCATCACTGAGCCCTCTTCTCTTTTCCCTCTAAAATATTCCATTTGGCCATCTCATCTAGTCACATGGATTCAATTATCATCTCTTCACGAGGATCCTGAGATCTACTTCTCCTGGTCTAAACTCTCCATTGAACTCTAATATCAAACTTCAAGTGTCTGTTTGACATCTCAAAACATATGTCCTATAGACAGCTTGGTCACCCTGGAGTGAGGCTAGAATGGAGTCCAAATCTGGCTTTAGATACTTTCTGTGTGAGCCAAGGCAACTCACCTACC
>NW_020942489.1:0-2514 GCF_900497805.2 Vombatus ursinus
TTAGTTTTTTATTGTATGCAGTATTCCCAGTCACGTGCTACGCAATTAATATATATATATTTGTTGAATTGAATTGAGTTGAAATCCTTACAGGTTTCTGACCTTTGATCTTTGTGGCATCCACACTCAACAACCATTTCTTTAAAATGCCGACATTTTCCTGGGGTAGCAGTGATGGCATCACACAGCAACCCTCCCTTGGAAAAGTCAACATTGTACTGGCACAGCAGGGCAGCCATTTCATGAGAGAGGATCATTCAACTGATTGTTGTTGGGTTTGCACTTTTACTGGAGAGGGTAAAAAATTGGCCTTCTTCTACTAGATAAAGTGTGTACATCACATACTTCTATTTGTAAGTCTTTATACAATTTGTGAGATTAGTTTGGAAAAAAGTAAGAGACATATAGCCATCAAAATAGCAGGTGGGTGATCTTATCTCCCAGCAGCTTCTAGGTTCGTAGTTTTATAGGAAATCATACATACACATATACATACACACACACACACACATATATGCAAATGTATATGTGTGTAGAATAAATAAGTATATGTTTCTGCTATATATTTATATGTATGTATGTATAGATATATATATACACATAAATATATGCACACATGCATATTAAATCATATTTAGAATCCAGAGCATTAGGTTTTTATTGTATTCAGTATTTGTAGTCATATACTTGGCAATTACTATATATGTTTGTTATATTGAATTGAGTTGAAATCACTGCAGGTTTCTGACCGTTGATCTTTGTGGTATCCACACTCAAAAACCATTTCTTTAAAATTTCAACATTCTACCTGGGTAGCAGTGATGTCATCACTCAGCAACCCTCCCTTGGAAAAGTCAACATTGTACTGGCACTGCAGGGCAGCCATTTCATGAGAGAGGATCGTTGAACTGATTGTTGTTGGGTTTGCACTTTTACTGGATAGGGTAAAAAATTGGCCTTCATCCTCTAGAGAAAGTGTAGTACATCATATACTTCTATTTGTAAGTCTTTATATAATTTGTGAGATTAGTTTGGAAAAAAGTAAGAGACATATAGCCATCAAAATAGCAGGTGGGTGATCTGATCTCCCAGCAGCTTCTAGGTTCGTAGTTTTATAGTAAATCTTACATACACACATACATATACACACACACACACCTATATATATATGCATATGTGTGTAATATAAATAATTATAGGCTTGTATGTATATATTTGTATGTATTTATGTATGTATATACATGTATACATATATACACACATGAATATTAAATCATATTTGGAATCCAGAGCATTAGTTTTTCATTGATTTTAGTATTCCCAGTCTCATACTAGGCAATTAATATATATGTCGATTAAATTGAATTGAGTTGAAATCACTACAGGTTTCTGACCTTTGATCTCTGTTGTATCCACACTCAACAACCATTTCTTCAAAATGCCGACATTCTACTGGGGTAGCAGTGATTTCATCACTCAGCAACCCTCTCTTGGAAATGTCAACATTGTACTGGCACAGCAGGGCAGCCATTTCATGAGAGAGGATCCTTCAACTGATTGTTGTTGGGTTTGCACTTTTAATGGAGCGGGTGAAAAATTGGTCTTCACCTTTTAGATAAAATGCAGTACATCATATACTTCTTCTTGTAAGTCTTTATATAATTTGTGAGTTTAGTTTGGAAAAAATTAAGAGACATATAGCCATCAAAATAGCAGGTGGGTGATCTGATCTTCCAGCAGCTTCTAAGTTCGTAGTTTTATAGTAAATCTTACATACACACATACATACACACATACACACCTATATCTATATATATATCCACATGTGTATAATATAAATAATTATAGATTTGTCTGTATATATTTATATGTATGTATGTATATACATGTATACATATATACACACATGAATATTAAATTATATTTCGAATCCAGAGCATTAGTTTTTCATTGTATTCAGTGTTCCCAATCACATAATAGGCAATTAATATATAGGTCTGTTAAATTGAATTGAGTTGAAATCACTGCAGATTTCTGACCGTTGATCTTTGTGGTATCCACACTCAACAACCATTTCTTTAAAATGCCAACATTCTACCTGGGTAGCAGTGATGTCATCACTCAGCAACCCTCTCTTCGAAACGTCAACATTGTAGTGGCAGAGCAGGGCAGCCATTTGATGAGAGAGGATCCTTTAACCGATTGTTGTTGGATTTCACTTTTACTGGATAAGGTAAAAAATTGGCCTTCATCTTCTAGATAAAGTGCAGTACATCATATACTTCTACTTGTAAGTCTTTATATAATTTGTGAGATTAGTTTGGAAAAAAGTAAGATACATATAGACATCAAAATAGCAGGTGGGTGATCTGATCTCCCAGCAGCTTCTAAGTTCGTAGTTTTATAGTAAATCTTACATACACACATACATACACACATACACACCTATATATATATATATATATACATATATATATATATGCACATGTGTATAATATAAATAATTATAGATTT
>NW_020942490.1:0-1936 GCF_900497805.2 Vombatus ursinus
TCTCTATTACACTGCCTCTTCATAGGGGCAAGTCTTCCTGGGGGTGGACCTAGTCACAGGGCTCTCTGATACACTGCCTCTGTATAGGGGCAAGTCTCACTTGCAGTGGGCCTAGTCACAGAGTTCTCTGTTACAGTGCCTCTTCATAGGACAAGTCTACCTTACGCTGGGACAATTCACAGAGATATCTATCACACTGCCTCTTCATAGAGGCAAGTCTAACTTGGGGTGGGCCTAGTCACAGAGCTCTCTAATACACTGCCTCTTCATAGGGGAAGTCTACCTTTTTGTGGGACAATTCACAGAGATATCTATCACACTGCCTCTTCATAGGCACAAGTCTACCTGGGTGTGGGCCTAGTCAGACAGTTCTCCGTTACACTGACTCTTCATAGGGGCAAGTCTACCTTGGGGTGGGCCTGGTCACAGAGCTCTCTATTACTCTGCCTCTTCATACGGGCAAGTCTTCCTGGGGGTGGGCCTAGTCACTGGGCTCTCTGTTACACTGCCTCTTCATAGGGCAAGTCTACCTTGGGACGGGACACTTCACAGAGATATCTATCACAGTGGCTCTTCATAGGGGCCAGTCTACCTGGGGGTGGGCTTAGCGAGAGGGCTCCCTATTGCACTACCTCTTCATAGGGGCAAGTCTAACTTGGGGTGGACCTAGTTAGAGAGCTCTCTCTTACACTGCTTCTTCATAGGGGCAAGTCTACCTTGGGGTGGGTGTAGACGCAGAAATCTCTGTTACACTGCCTCTTCATAGGGGCAAGTCTACATAGGGGTGGGCCTAGTCACAGAGCTGTCTATTATACTCCTTCTTCATAGGGGAAGTCTAACTCAGGGTGGGTGTAGTCACAGAGCTCTCTATTACACTGCCTTTTCATAGGGGAAAGGCTGCCTTGGGGTGGGCCTAGCCACAGAGCTGTCTATTTCACTCCTTCTTCACAGGGGCAAGTCTAACTCAGGGTGGCTCTAGTCACAGAGCTCTCTATTACTCTGCCTCTTCATAGGGGCAAGTCTACCTTGGGGTGGGCCTCGTGACAATGCTCTCTGTTAGACTGCTTCTTCATAGCGGCAAGTCTATCTTGGGGTGGGGTTAGCTACATGGCTCTCTATTACATTGCCGCTTCATAGGGGCAAGTCAACCTTGGGGTTGGCCTAGTCACAGATCTCTCTGTTACACTGCGTCTTCATAGTGGCAAATATACCTGGTGGTGGGCCTAGTCACAGACCTCTCTCTTACACTGCCTCTTCATAGGATAAGTCTACCTTGCGGTGGGCCTACTCAGAGTGCTCTCCATTTCACTGCCTCTTTATAGGGGCAAATCTATCTCGGGGTGGGCCTAGTCACAGAGCTCTCTATTACACTGCCTCTTCATAGGTGCAAGTCTACCTTGGGGTGAGCCTCGTCACAGAGATCACTCTTACACTGCCTCTTCATAGGTTGAGTCTACCTCTGGGTGGGCCTAGTCACAGAGCTCTCTGTTACACTGCCTCTCTTTAGGGGAATTCTCACTTGCGGTCGGCCTAGTCACAGAGCTCTCTGTTACACTATTTCTTCATAGGGGCAAGTCTAACTTGGGCTGGGCCTACTCAGAGAGCTCTCTATTACACTGTCTCTTCAAAGGGGCAAGTCTATGTTGGGGTGGGCCTAGTCACACAGCTCTCTATTACACTGCCTTTTCATAGGGGCAAGTCTTCCGTTGACTGGACCTAGTCACAGAGCTCTCTATTACACTGCCCCTTCATAGGGGCAAGTCTACCTTGGGTTGGGCCTAGTCACAGAGCTCTCTATTACACTGCGTCTTCATATTGGCAAGTCTACTTTGGGGGGCTCATAGTCACAGATCTCTATTATACTGCCTTGTCATAGGGGCAAGTTTACCTTGGGGTGGACCTAGTCACAGAGCTCTGTGTTACACTGCCTCTTCAT
>NW_020942491.1:0-2853 GCF_900497805.2 Vombatus ursinus
GTATTCAGTATTCCTAGTCACATACTAGGCAATTAATGTATATGTTTTTTAAAGTGAATTGAGTTGAAATCACTGCAGGTTTCTGACCGTTGATCTTTGTGGTTTCCACACTCAACAACCATTTCTTTAAAATGTCAACATTCTATTGGAAGAGTAGTGATGTCATCACTTTGCAAGCCTCTCTTGCAAATGTCAACATCCTACTGGCACAGGAGGGCAGCCATTTCATAACAGAGGATCCTTTAACCGATTGGTGTTGGATATGCGTTTTTCTATTTGACTTTATAGGGTAAAAAATTGGCCTTCATCTTCTAGATAAGGTGCAGTACATCATATACTTCTACTTGCAAGTCTTTATATAATTTGTGAGGATAGTTTGGAAAAAAGTAAGAGACATATAGCCATGAAAATAGCAGGTGGGTGATCTGATCTCCAGGCAGCTTCCAGGCTCGTAGTTTTATAGTGAGTGAAACATACACACATACACACACACATATGTATATATATACGTATGTATATGTTTATGCGTGTATTATAAATACTTATATATGTGTAAGTATATATTTATATGTATGTATGTTTATGTATATACATATATACACACATGAATATTAAATCATATTTGGAATAGAGAGCATTAGTTTTTTATTGTATTCAGCATTCATGGTCTCATACTAGGCAATTAATATATATCTTTGTTAAATTGAATTGAGTTGAAATCACTGCAAGTTTCTGACCGTTGATCTTTGTGGTATCTACACTCAACAACCATTTCTTTAAATTGTCATCATTCTACTGGAAGAGTAGTGATGTCATCACTGAGCAACCCTCTCGTGGAAACGTCAAAAATGTACTGGCACAGCAGGGCAGCCATTTCGTAAGAGAGGATCCTTTAACCGTTTGGGGTTGGATATGCGTTTTTCTACTTTACTTGATGGGGTTAAAAACTGGCCTTCATATTCTAGATTAAATGCAGTATATGATATACTTCTGCTTTCAAGTCTTTATATAATTTGTGAGATTAGTTTTGAAAGAAGTAAGAGACATATAGACATCAAAAGAGCAGGTGTGTGGTCTCATCTCCCAGCACCTTCCAGGTTCGTAGATTTACACTGAGTCAAACATACACACACACACACACATATGTGTGTATATATATATAATATATGTTTCTGTGTGTAGTATAAATAATAATATATGTGTATGTATATATTTATATGTATGTATGTATAAATGTAAACATATACACACATATGGATATTAAATCATATTTGGAATCCAGAGCATTAGTTTTTTATTATATTCAGTATTCCTAGTCTCATACTAGGCCATTATTATATATGTGTGTTAAATTGAATGGACTTGAAATCACTGCAGGTTTCTGACCTTTGATCTTTGTGGTATCCACACTCAACAACCATTTCTTTAAAATGTCAGCATTCTACTGGAAGAGTAGTGATGTCATCACTTAGCAAGCCTCTCTTGCAAATGTCAACATACTACTGTCGCAGGAGGGCAGCCATTTCATAAGAGAGGATCCTTTAACCGTTTGGGGTTGGATATGCGTTTTTCTACTTTACTTGATGGGGTAAAAATTGGCCTTCATCTTCTAGATTAAATGCAGCATATGATATACTTCTGCTTGCAAGTCTTTATATAATTTCTGAGATTAGTTGTGAAAGAAGTAAGAGACATATAGACATCAAAAGAGCAGGTGTGTGGTAACATACACACACACACACATATGTGTGTGTATATATATGTATATATATATTTATATATATGTTTCTGTGTGTAGTATAAATAATTATATATGTGTATGTATATATTTATATGTATGTATGAATAAATGTATACATATATACACATATGGATATTAAATCATATTTGGAATCCAGAGCATCAGTTTTTTATTATATTCAGTATTCCTAGTCTCATACTAGGCCATTAATATATATGTTTGTAAAATTGAATTGAGTTGAAATCACTGCAGGTTTCTGACCATTGATCTTTGTGGTATCCACGTTCAACAACCATTTCTTTAAAATGCCAACTTTCTACTGGAAGAGCAGTGATGTCATCACTTAGAAACCTTATCTTGCAAATGTCAACATCCTACTGGCACAGCAGGGCAGCCATTTGATGAGAGAGCATCCTTCAACTGATTGTTGGTGGATGTGCACTTTTACTGGATAGGGTAAAAAATTGGCCTTCATCTTCTAGATAAAGTGCAGTACATCAAGTAGTTCTACTTGCAAGTCTTTATTTAATTTGTGAGAATGGTTTAGAAAAAAGTAAGAGAGAAATAGCCATCAAAATAGCAGGTGGGTGATCTGATCTCCCGGCAGCTTGCAGATTCAGAGTTTTATAGTGAGTCAAACATACAAATAAACACACACACATATTTATATCTATATCTATATATAGATAGATAGATAGATATATAGATAAATAAATATATATATATGTTTATGTGTGTATTAGAAATAATTATACATGTGTATGTATATATTTATATGTATGTATGTATAAATGTATTCATATATGCACAAATGGATATTAAACCAAATATGGAATCCAGAGCATTAGTTTTTTATTGTATTCATTAATCCTGGTCTCATATTAGGCAAGTAATATATATGTTTGTTAAAATGAATTGAGTTGAATGCACTGCAGGTTTCTGACCGTTGATGTTTGTGGTATAGACACGCAACAACCATTTCTTTAAAATGTCAACATTCTACTGGAAGAGCAGTGATGTCATCACTTAGCAACCCTCTCTTGGAAATGTCAACGTTCTACTGGAACAGGAGGGCAGCCATTTGATGAGAGTGCATCCTTCAACTGATTGTT
>NW_020942492.1:0-1855 GCF_900497805.2 Vombatus ursinus
TGTCTTAATCATACTTTGATACTTATTTGATAAACTTCCTTGAACATTCAGATCAACCATTTTCTTCTTTTCCCCCAATTTTGCTGTTGTGAAAGTGGAATTAATGTGACCTAGAGAGCCAGGCACTGTAGAGTGAAGCCTGCTTCATTTTCACTCCACTGCTGTTATATTTTTACCTTCATCATATCACTTCTGATAAAATTAAGAATATAAAGGGTAATTTCAGTGGTGAAGATTTAGTCTAAATTTCTATTGTAACTGAAAGAATTCATTACGCACTTTAGTTCATAAATTTAGGATTTCATTTGGCTCCTTTCTATCTTTCTAAACAGCAAGTTATTTTTCACAAATACAAAAATCCAGCAAAAACATCTTTTTAAAAAAGAGAAAATGTAAAGCTATGGTTTGGACACACGATGGCAGACTAAAACTGTAATATCTCAACGGACCACAAGGCGGCAGGCCTGCCTCAAAAGATGCAATATTCTTATGGGACACCAGATGTCAGCGAAAGACCATATTATAAAAGTTAAAGTCACTTAATTGTTCAAAAAACTTTTCTTACGCAGATGCTAAATTCCAGGGGCTGCTCTAGGTGCTAAGAATACAAAGATAAACATGAGGTACTTTGTAGCATTTAAAATATATACATATATATGTCTATACAAAACATCAGCAAAAGGAAGGGTAATGGGATGGGAGCCTTATAATTACATGGGACCGTATTAGTCAGTCAGCATGCATTTATTAAGTGTGTGCTATTTGCCAGACACCGTGCTCAGTGGTAAGTGTGGTAAAAGAGGGCAAAATAAAAAATCTATGCCTCAACTTGCTCACAATCTAATTGGAGAATCAAAAAGAAAAAAAAATAAAGCTATATACAGTATAAATAAGAATTTATTTAGAGATGGAGGGTATAAGAATTGAGAGGGGTTGGGATAGACTTCATGTCAAAGATGAGTTGTTGATAGCACCTTTAAAATAAAATATGGGAGCCAGTAGTGAGAAGTAAGGATGAAAATCATACCAGGCATGTTGGATAGGCAGAGAAAATGACTAGAGACAAGAGATGGAGTATCTTGGTCATGGAACAGGAAGGAGGCCTTTGTCACAAGATTCAACAATAAGTGGAAGGGAGTAAAGTGGAAGAAGATTGGAAAGAGAGGAGGTGACTAGGTTACAAAGGGCATGGAATGCCATATGCCGGACATTGCATTTAATCTTTGAGATGATATGGAGGCTTTACAGTTTATTGAGTAGGGGATGAGATGGTTAGAGACCTGCGTTTTAGGAAAATCACTTTGGTGGCTGAATGGAGGATGGTTGGAGTAACGAGAGACAGGAGGAAAGGAAAACAAGAATCAGTTCTTGCAATAGAAGACCAGTGCATGTATGAGGTGATAAAAGCTTGCAGCAGAGTGGTGGCACTGTTCTTGGAAAGAAGGGGGCACAGTGTAGAGATTTTGCGAAAGTGGCAACTAAAGGCTTTAGACACAGATATGATATGTGGAATGAGAGATTATGAGTAGCCAAAGATAACACCTAGGTTTGTAGCCTGTGGGACTGAGAGGTGATGGTATACTCTACAGTAATACAGGTGACA
This sequence comes from Vombatus ursinus, assembly GCF_900497805.2. Classification (NCBI taxonomy): domain Eukaryota; kingdom Metazoa; phylum Chordata; class Mammalia; order Diprotodontia; family Vombatidae; genus Vombatus; species Vombatus ursinus. The sequence goes on from NW_020942492.1 coordinate 1,604, forward strand.
GTAGGAGATTTAAGAAGACAGGTGAGTTTGGTTGTAGACACATTGAGTTGAAATCTCTATTGGACATCCCATTCCACATTCCTGAAAGACAGTTGAAGGTGCAAGGTAAGTAGAAATGAAGGTAAGTAGACACGTTGTCGCTGGATAAGAAGAATTAAAAATCATCAGGACAGAGTTGGGTATTAAATTGATGTAAGTTGGTGACATCAAAAAGGGAAACAGTATAAAGAGGGAAGAGAAGAGGGCCAAAGA
>NW_020942493.1:0-2385 GCF_900497805.2 Vombatus ursinus
CTAACATTTTGTGTTCTAAGAACACTTCCAGGTCTAGCATTCTGTGTACTAGGAACTCTTCCAGGTCTAACATTCTTTGTTCTAAGAACTCTTCCCCGTCTAATACTCTGTGTTCTAAGAACTCTTCATGTTCTAACATTCTGTGTTCTAAGAACACTTTAAGATCTAACATACTGTGATCTAAGTGCACTTCCTGTTCTAACATTCTGTGTTCTAAGAACTCTTAAAGATTTAACATTCTGTGTTCTAAGAACTCTTCGTGTTCTAACATTGCGTGTTCTAAGATCTCTAGCAGGTCTAACATTCTGTGTTCTTAGAACTCTTCCAGGTCTAACATTCTGTGTTCTACGAACTTTTCCAGGTCTAACCTTCTGCGTTCTAAGTACTCTTCCAGGTCTAACATTCTGTGTTCTAAGAACTCTTCCAGGTCTAACATTCTGTGTTCTAAGAACACTTAAATATCTAACATTCTGTGTTGTAAGAAGTTTTCCATGTCTAACATTCTGTGTTCTAAGAACTCTCTCAGGTCTAACATTCTGTGTTCTAAGAACTCTTAAAGATCTAACATTCTGTGTTCTAAGAACACTTCTAGATGTAACATTCTGTCTTCTAAGAACTCTTCCAGGTCTAACATTCCGTGTTCTAAGAACCTTTGCTCTTCTAACATTCTGTGTTGTAAGAGCTCTTCCAGGGCTAACATTCTTTGTTGAAAGAATTCTTGCACGTCTAAGATTCTGTGCTCTAAGAACTCTTAAAGATCTCACATTCTGTGTTCTATGAACTCTTCGTGTTCTAACATTCTGTGTTCTAAGAACTCTTTCAGGTCTAACATTCTGTGTTCTAAGTATTCTTCCAGGTCTAACATTCTCTGTTCTAAGAACACTTCCAGGTTTAACATTCTGTGTTCTAAGAATTCTTCCAGGTCTAACATTCTGTGTTTTAAGAACACTTAAATATCTAACATTCTGTGTTGTAAGAAGTTTTCCATGTCTAACATTCTGTGTTCTAAGAACTCTTCCGGGTCTAACATTCTGTGTTCTAAAAACTCTTGAAGGTCTAATATTCTGTGTTCTAAGAACTCTTCGTGTTCTAACATTCTGTGTTCTAAGAACTCTTCCAGGTTGAACATACCAGTTTCTAAGAACACTTCCTGTTCTAACATTCTGTGTTCTAAGAACTCTTGCAGATCTAACATTCTGTGTAATAAGAACTCTTAATCTTTTAACTTTCTGTGTTCTAAGAGCTCTTCCATGTGTAACGTTCTGTCTTCTAAGAACTCTTCCAGGTCTAATATTCCGTGTTCTAAGAACCTTTGCTGTTCTAACATTCTGTGTTGTAAGAGCTCTTCCAGGTCTAACATTTTTTGTTCTAAGAACTCTTGCACGTCTAACGTTCTGTGTTCTAAAAACTCTTCCTTTTCTAACATTCTGTTTTGTAGGAACACTTCCAGTTCTAACATTATGTGTTCTAAGAACACTTTCACGCCTCACATTCGATGTTCTAAGAACACTTCCTCTTCTAACATTCTGTGTTCTAAGAACTCTTAAAGATTTAACATTCTGTGTTCTAAGAAATCTTCGTGTTCTAACATTCTGTGTTCTAAGAACTTTACCAGGTCTAACATTCTGTGTTCTAAGAACACTTCCAGGTCTAGCATTCTGTGTTGTAAGAACTCTTCCAGGTCTAACATTCTTTGCTCTAAGAACTCTTCCCCGTCTAATACTCTGTGTTCTAAGAACTCTTCATGTTCTAACATTCTGTGTTCTAAGAACACTTAAATATTTAACATTCTGTGTTCTAAGAACTCCTTGTGTTCTAACATTCTGTGTTCTAAGAACTCTTCCAGGTGTAACATTCTGTGTTCTTAGAACTCTTCTAAGTGTAACATTCTATCTTCTAAGAACTCTTCCAGGTCTAACCTTCTGTGTTCTAAGTACTCTTCCAGGTCTAACATTTTCTGTTCTAAGAACTCTTCCCCATCTAATACCCTGTGTTCTAAGAACTCTTCATGTTCTACCATTCTGTGTTCTAAGAACACTTTAAGATGTAACATACTGTGATCTAAGTGCCCTTCCTGTTCTAACTTTCTGTGTTCTAAGAACTCTTCCAGGTCTAACATTCTGTGTTCTAAGAACACTTAAATATCTAACATTCTGTGTTGTAAGAAATCATCCAGGTCTAACATTCTGTGTTCTAAGAACTCGTGCAGATCTAACATTCTGTGTATTAAGAACTCTTAATCTTCTAACATTCTGTGTTCTAAGAGCTCTTCCATGTGTAACGTTCTGTCTTCTAAGAACTCTTCCAGGTCTAACATTCCGTGTTCTAAGAACCTTTGCTGTTCTAACATTCTGTGTTGTAAGAGCTCTTCCAGGTCTAACATTC
>NW_020942494.1:0-9898 GCF_900497805.2 Vombatus ursinus
CGCAGCGGGTAGTCAGGCCCGAGCAAACACATTCCTTTGCCCTGGACGTCGTCTAGGGTAAGTCTAGGCTTGTCTGGGTTACAGCGGGCAGGTATGGCAGAGGGTCGTTTGGACTCACTTAAAGACAACTTTCCCACAGAGGTGATGTTGAGGTCGATAGCAATTCCTACGAAATAGGGGGGGGCTGGATTCAGACACAGCCAACAGGAGGTGGTTATGTTTGGATCAGACAAATTTAGGAATGAGTGGACAGCAGAGAGTGTATCAAAAATGGGGGAACCTAGGTTAGTGAGGGTCTCTGGATTTTTGGGAGCCTCTGGTACCAGGTCCCTAACAGATGGTGGGGCGAGAGTCAACATGGCTTGTGGGTTAAGGATGGGATTCGGTCCTATTGGGAGTGTACGGGTGGGAACTGCGATTTTCTGAATGGTAAAAAGGACCCCATTATCCCACCCAGTCATGTATAACCTCAAACCCCAAGAATGTCCGAGATTCCAAGAGTCATCAGTGTCCTGCTTGACTGTTAGAATCATAGGGTTACATTTCCCAGGCCAGCAGGAGGCGGGGAGGGGGCTTTGTCTCTCCAGGGTGATTAGGGGGTCCCGGCCGCCCCTAGGAATCCACCTGGCCACAGTCTCACAACCCCATTCTGCACAGTGAAAGTGATTACTACCCTGACAGGAAGGATTCCCCGTGGCCGGACAAACATAGAATTCAATACTTCTGATTCTCACTTCCCCTACCCCGGGTGTGGTTGGAGTGGTGGGAATAGTGGGGCAGTATCCCCATCCCCCAGCGATAGGGTCCCGCATAGCCCAGTTTTGATTCCATCCTGGTCCCAAGAGGGCACAGAGGTCAAACCTGAAAGTGGGGGCTCCGTAACTGGTGAGAGCTTGGACGGTGGTCCCATCGTTAGTTCGGGAGAGAATCCACCTGGATGGGGTAGGGCTATAGGGGTCACCCAAAGTCATCTCACAAGCAAAAAGAAAGAGAAGAAGAGTCAAGTTCTGGAGAGTCGAAGCTTTAGGTCGGACACTGCTTCTGCTGTCCAGGCGGTGGAGTTGGGCTCTGGGGCCTTCTTGATGTGTGACCGATGTATCCATGCCTTGCGGCCGGCAACCTTGACGGCAGAGGGGTTGCAGAGGATAATTTGATACGGGCCCGTCCACCGTGGTTCCAGGGCTGGTCCAGCTGGAAGCTTGCGAGTGAGGACCCAGTCTCCCGGTGTCAGGGCGTCCGATGAAGTTGCAGGGTCTGGTTCTTTCCCCGCAGCTTTTAGGACTGAGCGCACAGCATTCTGGACCTCACGCAAAGCCTGGAAGGACTTAAGAAGAGTCGGATTAGTGAAATCTGGGGCTGGAATAGCTGCAGATACTCTTGGAATAATAGGGGGAGGGGCTCCATAGAGGATCTCGTATGGAGATAAAGAGAGGGTTGAGGAATTGGGAGTACACCGGGCCCAGAGGAGGGCGAAGGGAAGGAGACTGACCCAGCTATCACCAGTTTCTATTTTAAGTTTAGCAATGTGTTCCTTTAGAGTTCTATTCATCCTCTCTACCTGCCCTGAACTTTGAGGCCTATATGCACAGTGCAATTTCCATTTCAATCCCAGCATCTTTGATAGGCTTTGAATTGTTGCAGATACAAATGCTGGGCCGTTGTCAGAGCCTATCGAGGCCGGCAGGCCAAATCTAGGAATAAGTTCAAAGAACAGCTTTTTGGCCACTACGATTGCAGTTTCAGTTTTGACTGGAAATGCTTCCGGCCATCCAGAAAATGTGTCCACGAATACAAGGAGAAAACGGTCCCCTCCCAACCCAGTTCCCATGTCAGTAAAGTCTACTTCCCAATGGTCGCCAGGAAATGTTCCTCGTGGTCTATCAGTCGGTATCCTTGATTGTGATCGTGGGTTGACTTTGGCACATGCAAGGCATCTTCTTGTGGCTTCCTCGGCCGCCTGCTTCATCCCAGGGCTGTAGAAGTGTCGGCTCACCAGGTCATAAAGCCGGGTTCCGCCTAAGTGGGTAAGGCTATGAAGAGTCATCAATAGGGGTAGCAACAGTGCCTTGGGCAGAATTAGCAAGCCATTTGGGTGTCTTCTCCATCCCCCCTTTTCAGGGGTGCCATCCGGATCACTGGATTGATAAGATGGTTGGACAGGCAGCATCCCCTCAGGTTCCACAACCATAGCGGGTATCAAGGGCTTGCAGGCAGCCGCTCGGGCAGCCCTATCCGCTGCCGCATTCCCTAGAGACTGGGGGTCAGTTCTACGGGTGTGAGCAGGAACATGAATTACCGCCACCTCCTTGGGAAGCCAGACAGCATCCAGCAGTTCCTGGATCTGACTCTTGTTCCTAATCTCCTTTCCCGCCGAGGTCAACAGTCCCCGTTGGAGATATACATATCCATGGACATGAACAGTGGCAAAGGCATAGTGGCTATCTGTGTAAATATTTACTCGCCTCCCTGCAGAGAGTCTAAGGGCTTGAGTTAAGGCAATGAGTTCAGCACGTTGAGCAGATGTGCCAGGGGGTAGAGCGGTCTCCCAGAGGGTCTCAACCGGAGTGACCACGGCTGCACCCGCCCTACGGATCCCCTCCTGAACAAAACTGCTGTCGTCCGTGAAGAGCACTAGGTCTGGGTTTGTTAAAGGAACATCAGTAAGTCCAGGGCGGGACGTGTGGATGGAGTCCAGTGTGTCCAGGCAATCATGTATAGGGGAGGAAGGAGGGGAGTCAGGGAGCAGGGTGGCCGGGTTGAGTGTGACCGGAGGAGCGAAGGTGATGCGCGCGGGATCTAGGAGCAAGGATTGGTAATGAGTCAGGCGTGAATTTGAGATCCATCTTGTCGGCGGGGAATGTAAAAGCTGTTCCAGATGATGTGATGCTGAAATCTCAAGAGGCTGCCCGAAAGTGAGCTTTGCGGCTTCCCTAACCAAGACGGCAACGGCCGCCACAGTTCGCAGGCAAGAGGGCCACCCGGAAGCCACAGGGTCCAGCTGCTTGGAGAGATAGGCAACAGGACGATTCCAGGGCCCCAGGGGCTGGGTCAGAACCCCTTTGGCCACAGCTCGAGACTCAGACACATAGAGGCGGAAGGGCTTGGACAGGTCTGGCAGGGAGAGGGCAGGCGTGCTGGACAGCGCCTTTCGGAGCTTGTCGAATGCTTCCTGCTGCCGTGGTCCCCAAACAAATTGGGTGGGGTCACCAGTTAGGGCCTCATATAGGGGTTTGGCAACCTCGGCAAACCCCAAGATCCAGAGGCGACAGTATCCAGCCATCCCCAGGAATTCCCGGAGCCCGCGGCGGTCCCTCGGGGCGGGTATGCCCAAAATGGCAGCTACACGCCCCCGAGACAGTAACCTTTGACCAGAACGAAGGGTGAAACCCAAGTAAACAACGGATTGAGAGCACAGTTGTGCTTTCTTTCCAGAGATACGGTGCCGGAAGCTTCAAGCAGCTGGAGAAGGTGGAGAGTTGCATCTTTGCATATTGCCTCAGAGGAAGTAGCTAACAAAAGGTCATCAACATACTGGAGGAGAGTGACCTCTGGATACGAGACCCGGAAGGTGGCCAGGTCGGAGGCCAGAGCTGAGCCAAAAAGTGTAGGGGAGTTCTTAAAACCTTGGGGAAGCCGGGTCCAGGTGAGCTGAGAGGATGTCCCAGTGTTAGGATCTGTCCAAGTAAAAGCGAATATAGGTTGGCTTACTGGTGCCAAGGGAATGGAAAAGAAAGCATCCTTCAGGTCCAAAACAGTATACCAAGTCCGAGCAGGGTCCAGGGATGACAGCAACGTGTACGGGTTTGGCACAGTAGGATGTACAGTTTCCACCCGGGCGTTGACTTCCCGCAGATCCTGGACAGGACGGAAGTCTCCAGACCCGGGCTTGCGAACTGGAAGTAGGGGGGTGTTCCACGAGCTCTGGCAGGGTCGTAGAATGCCTGCCGCCAAGAGTCGATCAATGTGAGGCTTGATGCCCAAAAGGGCAGCTCGAGTCAACGGGTATTGTTGGACACGCGCAGGGGTTGCTGTGGACGAGAGCTGGACCACCACTGGGGGCTGGTGTCCTGCTAGACCAAACGGGTTGGTCTCAGCCCAGACTCCAGGAACCAAGCCTTTGAAATGGTTCAACAGAGTTAGGGAAGTAGGGGTGGAGGTGGTCGAGGGGCGGTCTGGGGAAAACGTTAGGGGGAGGAGGCGAGACTCCTCCGACAACGGGCAGGTGAGAACAAGCTGTGGCAGGTTAAACCCGAGAGTGGGGTTAGGTCCCTTAAAGGAAGTGATAGCCTGAAGCTTGTGTAGGAGATCTCGGCCAAGCAAGGGGTAAGGGCAATCAGGCATCACTAGAAATGAATGGGAAACTAGGCCCTTCCCTAACCGGACTTCCCGAGAAGTGGTGAGGGGTACAGACTGTTTTCGTCCAGTAGCTCCCTGGACCTGCACAGTGGATGATGAGAGGGAGCCCAGTGGGGATTTCAGGACTGATGCCGCAGCTCCAGAGTCGACTAGGAATGAGACAGGTTGACCCCCAACACTGAGAGTAACCCTCGGCTCCAGGGGGTCAAGAGTCACAACGGACTTTGAGCCGGGGCACCCCTAGTCTGTATTCAAAGTCAATAAAGGCTCTGCCTTCTCTTTCAGCCCGCGATTAGGGCACTCAGATTTCCAATGACCCATGGCTTTGCAGTAAGCACACTGGTCCCGAGCTAAAGGAGGCCTTCCCAAGCCTTTACCCTTATAGGGGCGCCCAGCGTTTGGCCCCTCCCGCCTTCCTTTCCACCCTTGCTTCTGAGCCTCCCCTGGAACCTGTGCTAAAGCTGCCACTACCGCCCTTGCGACCGTGCGAGTTTGCTTGTCTTGAGTCTCTTCACGATAGTCAAACACCCGCTTGGCCACTTCCATGAGTTCAGTCAGATTTTTACCCTCAAAACCTTCAAGTTTCTGTAGCTTCTGACGGATGTCCAGAGCTGAATTGGCTACGAAATCAATTACGATGGCTCTCCGGTTATTGGGATCCTCTGGGTCGATAGGGGTGTAGGTTCGATATGCCTCGTAGAGGCGCTCTAAGTATGCAGCTGGGGACTCGTTCTTGCCCTGTCTAACCTCACTGACTTTGGACATATTAGTTGGCTTCCGTGCTGCTGCCCGTAACCCTCCCAGCAACAACTGGCGATACCTGTCCAGTGCTTCCCTACCGCGATCAGTGTTGGGGTCCCAGTCGGGCCGGTTCTCAGGGAAGATGTGGTTGCGGCACCCCGGGTCAGTAGAGGGATGTCCATCTGGGTCCAGAACTCCCTTCCTGGCTTCTAAAAGAATCCTGTCACGCTCCTCGGTTGTGAAAAGAACCCGGAGGAGCTGCTGACAGTCATCCCAGGTGGGCTGATGAGTATAAAAGACAGTCTCTAGGAGGGCGATTAGGCTCTGGGGCTTATCAGAGAAGGATGGGTTTTGCTGTTTCCAATTGTACAAATCACTGGTGGAGAAGGGAACATATACCACGAACGGTCTCCCTGATTCTCCGGGAGGGGAAGGAACTTGCCGCAGGGGAAACGCTGACACAGTGGAATCTGGGGTCAAACTGGAATTAGAAGGGCCATAAGGAGCACCTGCTCGAGTATGGGGTGGACTTATCAGAGGAGGGGCTGAGGGGCTCAGAGACCCTGAGGTTGGGTACGCGGGTGGATCTGAAACCTGGGACTGGGAGTACTCGGCTGGATCTAGGGGATCAGAATCAGGGGGTGGTAAGACAGGAGAAAGCTGTGTGACGACCTTAGGACTTTCGGGAGGCTTGCGGCTAAAGGTCGTCTTTGATTCCGTTCCTGGTCTTAGTTTTGAAAGGGCCTGGACTTGTAGTGGTCCCGAAGGGGGTTTGAAATCAATCCAGGCGGTGATATAGGGGACCTGATCGGGGTGGCCAGGTATACCATAGACAATTCCCCTTACCCGGCCGGCCACCGAGACGTCAAACGTACCCCCCGGGGGCCAGCCTACCTCGAAGGTGGGCCATTCCTGTTGGCAAAGGAGAGCTAATTTCTTTTTAGTAACCTGAAACCCATAACCTTCTGCTATACGCCGATATTGTTTGAAGTCCCGTAAGACAATAAAGAGAGGGGAGCCTGGCTTAGGGCTCGAGGGTCCCTGTCCCATGGTGGATTAAGGACTGAGAAAGAAAAGAGTAACAAATAGACGTGCTCACGTAAGCAAGGACCAAACACGGACACAATCAAGACAGGGTAGAGGGGAATCAAACTGCCTCAGTTCCGAACGACCTGGACAATGAGACAGGAATTTACACCCCCCCCCCCCCCCACGGAACAAATGGTAGATAGACGCACACACACAGTCGACACAAAAACGGGAAAAAAGACACAGTCAAAACCCTGGATGCTCCTGACACAGTAGCGGGGAGCGAACCCGTCTCAGTTCCGAACAGCTTGGAGAATGAGGCAGGAAGTCTTCCCCCCCTCCACCCCGCCACGGAGCGCACAGTGGACACACACACACACACACACACACACACACACACACAGTGACAGCAGCGCCGGACAGACACAATCAGACAGGCAGGACTCTCACACGGCGTCCCGTGGAGGTCAGTAAGGGCGTTGCAGCTGCGTCCAGCCTGGCCACTTACTTCAGAAGAGTACTCACCAGAACAGACAGATTACAGATTGCTCTATGCCCAATTGAGGATCTGTGGTCCGGGCAGCCTGGTGCGCACGGGCTATCTCAGCGTTCAGGGCCAGGGAACGTCTTCCTGGTGGCCACCCCCTGGACGGTGAGAAGCCTGGCCTTCCAGAGATGCCCGTGTCTGGTGCCCAGAGGGCAATCTCGGTGGGACCTCCAAATGAAATGGACGGGCCTAAAGTAACCAGACACATGCCAAATTAGAAAATAGAGAGCATTTACTGGAGCCGGCCGGCGACTGTCCCCTGGATGCAATCCTAGGAGAGCAGTGCCAGGCAAGAGAAATAACGAAGCTTTATACCCAACAGTTTTCAATCGTAGATACTAATCCTTTGATGTAGTGAAATTTACAATCGTGGATTAGCGATCCTTTGAGGCAGGGGAATTTACAATCGTGGATTCACAATCCTTTGAGGTAGGGACTAGGGAGGTTAGGCTAGGTTTGTGACAACTTAGTCTACTTCACCCCATCTCTTATGCTCCCCCTCCGAGGCTCCTTCCCCTCCCCAGGCCCTCATCTGCTCCCTCCCTCCCTCCACGTGCTCCCCTCTCATTCCTTCCACTCTGTTGCCCCCCTGAAAGCCTATTTTGGCCTCTCCCCAGCTTTGAAGGCTGTCCAGGTGCCAAGATTGAGGAATGAGAAAGGAACCCTCTGAGTGCCTTCCCAAATCCCCTCCAAACAACTAGAAATCTGCCTTAGAATTGATCTAGGAACAGGGGAGCAGCTTAGCAGGCCCCAAGGGAAGGTCTGTCTCACTGGGCTGGGGGAGGGGAGGGAGGCCCAAGAGCAGCAGCCGCAGCAGCAGCAGCAGCAGCAGCCAGCCTCACAGCAGGGGGCCTGCAGCAGGGCTCCAAGTCTGAGGCAATCCACCAGGGAGGCCCTGCCCTCCTGCAAGCCAGGAGCCCCCTGGGCAAGAGAGCAGTCTGTGCAGCTCTGCAAGGCCCCACCCCATGGATCTAATCCCAGTAGCCATGCCCCACCCTGGGGCTGGCCAACAGAGAGATCTTGCTCCTGAGCCAGAAGGGAAGCCTACCTTCCAGAAGAATCACCCAGCTAAGGCCACATGCCCAGTGAAAGCCAGCAGTAAGACCAAGAGCCCCAGCACTAAAAACTTGGAACAGTGCAGGACCAGGGAACAACTCTCACTTAAAAACACCAAGACACAAGAAAAAGGCAGAAAAAATGAGCAAAAAAAAAGTATCTTGACTATGGAACATTGCTATGATGACAGGGAAGACCAAGGCATAAACTTGGAAGACACCAACAAGGTCAAAAGGGCTACATGTCAAACCTCAAAGACAAATGGAATTTGGTCTCAACCCAAAAAGAATTCCTGGAAGAGCTTAAAAAGGATTTTTAAAAACTAATTAGAGAAGTAAATAAAAAGTGTGTCAAGGAATGAGAGTAATATAAGAGAATCATGAAAAAAGAATCAATTGCGTGGGGAAAGAAATACCAAAATTTCCCAAGGAAAATAACTCCCTACAAAAGAAAATTGACCAAATGGAAAAGGAAGTACAAAAGCTCACAGAAGAAAAGAATTCTTTAAAAATTGGAATTGAACAGGCAGAAATTAATAACTCTGTGAGACATTAAGGTATGATTAAAAAATAAAATAAAAAAAGGAAACAAAGAAGAAGAAAATGTGAAATTTCTCATTGGAAAAACAACTAACCTAGAAAATAGATCCAGGAGAGATAACATAAGATTATTGGACTTGCTGAAAGCCATGATTAAAAAAAAAAAAAAAGCCTGGACAACATCTTTCAAGAATTTTTTTTTAATTTTATTTTTTTAGTTCTCTCTTTTCTTTCTTTTTTTTTGCTTCTTATTTAAAAAGATGTTTATTTTTAGTTTTCAACAAATTTTCCCCTCATCCCAAGATGGCATGCAATCTGATATAGGCTGTACATGTGCAATCATATTAAACATATTTCCACATCAGTCATGTTGTGAAGGAAGAATCAGAACGAAGGGGAAAAACACAAGAAAGAAAGAAAAAAAAACAAAAAAAAGTGAAAATAATATGCTTCAGTCTGCATTTAGACTCCATAGTTCTTTTTCTGGGTGTAGTTGGCAGTTTCCATTGTGAGTCTTTTGGAATTGTCTTGGACCATTGCATTGCTGAGAAGAGCTAAGTCTATCATAGTTAATCGTGACACAATGTTGCTGTTCCTGTTGCTGTGCATAGTATTTTCCTGGTTCTGATCGCTTCACTCAGCATCAGTCCTTACAAGTCTTTCCAGGTTTTTCTGAAGTCCACCTGCTCATCATTTCCTGTAGAACAACAGTGTTCCATTGCATTCATATACCACAACTTGTTCAGCCATTTCCCAATTGATGGGCTTCCCCCAATTTCCAATTCTTTGCCACCACAAAAAGAACTGTTATAAATATTTTTGTATTTTTTCCCGTTTTTATGATCTCTTTGGGATATAGACGTATTAGTATATTGATGAATCAAAGAATATGAACAGTTTGAGAGCCCTTTGGACATATTTCCAAATTCCTCTCCAGAATGGTTGGGTCAGTTCACAAGTCGACTGACAATGCATTAGTGTCCTAAATTTCCCACATCTTGTCCAACATTTATCATTTTTTCTGTCATATTAGCCAATGTTATAGCTGATCTATATCTGATCAGGAGCATTTTTCAGTTGATAACTGTCTAGGGCAGGATGCCTTGAACCAGACACTATCTTGAATAATGGGACTTTTTTCTTCTTTTTCTTGATCTAGCAAAGAATGAGCATTTATTAAGTGCCTACTATGTTCTAGGCGCTCGGCACTGGGGAGACAAATACAAAGAATGAGACAATCCCTGTAACAACATACAGAATAGCTTCCATAACTTCACTGAAGATGTAGCGCAGGTCTGGCCCCTGCATAGAGTCCATCATCTCGCTTGGTTGATGCAACCTGTCCCTGTGCAGGGTGCTAGGGAGATAACTTCCGGGAGAACAGTGCTGATGCTTAAAAGAAGTTCTTTTGAAAGACTGTGGAACATGGGTGGACATTTTGTAAGTGGCTCCAATTGCCAGCCACGTTAGCAGGGAAGAGCCTTTTTGAACTGGCTGCATAGCTGGAACTCTCTGTATTTTCAAAAAGGCTTGAGTCAACATTCACAGTCTTTTTCGTTTCATTCACATCTAGGCAAGTTCAGTTACTCCTTTGATGTCCAATGAGAGACCTTGGGATAAGAGGGAAGGG
>NW_020942495.1:0-1210 GCF_900497805.2 Vombatus ursinus
AGGGTCTCCCCAGACAAACCAGGGGACACTTACCCATAGGTAACCAGATTAGCTGTGGAAAAGAAAGCATATACCAGAGTGTGAATGGAGGGCCATACAGTAAGGCACATGCATGGGCAGAGAAGACACAAGGGGAGCATTCGTGGGTGAAGCAGACATGGCAGAGACAAATGGTGCATCTGGCAGTGCTGTTTGCTCTTGTGAAATGTCCCTGATATCCTTTGGTGATGTCTCTGGGAACGCTGTTTTGTTCACTGAGCTGGGGGACTCAGCTGCTTGGTTTTAGGAGGACTCTTCAGGCCCTCTGCTGTTCTCTGTTATTCTTAAGCCCTTTTGGAGGGACTATCAGGGGCAGGGAACCTGTGGCATTGAGGCCACATGTGGTCTCTAGGTCCTCAAGTGGGGCCCTTTAATTGAATCCAAACTTCACAGAAGAAATCCCCTTAATAAAAGAATTTGTTCTATAAAACTTGGACTCAGTCAAAAGGTCACACCCAAGGACCTAGAAGGCCACATGTGGCCTTGTTCACTACCCCTGGGATCCTCCATCTCCTGTCTCCATGCCTTTTCATATGTCTGCTGCCCCATGCCTGCATCTTCACCCTGGTTTCCTTCAAGACTCACCTCAAATCCCACCTTCTGCAAGAGGCAGATGGGTATTAGATTCTTGGGCAGAAATGGATACTTAGAGATTAAGGTATCTGATGGAGCCTTTTAAACAGTTACAGGTTCAGTCACCATGAGGTAAGGGAGGGAAGGAAGGGAGGGAGGGAGGGGCAGACCTTGCTGATGGGGAGGAGAGGCTTTCTGTCCCTTGCCCTGTCAAGGGAGAACTTGCAAATTTGATTATCGCAATGCAGTAGCCTCTTAGGGAGGTGGAGAGATCTGAGATGTCATCTGGGACATCTCTGGAAATGATTCCTGGTACAAGTCAAAGACAATGTTAGAGAACATAAACATAGGCAGTGACCAGGTTCTGAAGCAGGTCGTGTTTGCAAGACCTGTTGATTAAAAAAAAAAATCCTCCCTTCCCTCCTCTCTTTCCTTTTTCTTAATTTTTTTTTTTCTTCGTATCAAACCCTGTATTTCCTTTCAATTCTGGGCTTTGACTCACCTTCCTCCACCTCCACCTGCTCTCCCTCACGGCCCCGCCCTCCCCCGTGACTCCTCCCCGTGGCCCCTCCCCTCGTCACTCTCCTCCTCCCCCGCC
>NW_020942496.1:0-1576 GCF_900497805.2 Vombatus ursinus
GTTTTAAATTAACTACTATGGATTGGAGTCTGTTACTAATTCCTTAACGGAATCTCATCTTCCTGATGGGGAATATAAATAGGAATGAATAGTCAACTAATGCAAGGCATAAAACTGGAAGTAATGCAGAGTGTAAGACTAGGTTCTAATTTTTTTTAATTTGAGTTTTTTGAAACATGACAATTGGACCAAGTTTCCATTTTGATCTTGTAATGGTGAAGACATAGGGGTTGTTATTTGCCTTTGTTATTAGCAAGGTAATTTAAAATAGTGTTGAGATCAATCTTGTAGGAGAGTGGACACAAGAAGGAGGATCTCTGCAGGAGGAGAGTCTGCTGGACACTGTTTGAACAGCACTTAGACAAAAAAGAAGACTTCACCAGATGATGTCCAGAGTGTCAGCTGTATGAGAAGAGACTTCTGAAGTTTTAAATGGACAATTTATGGTTCCTTTTGGGTCTCTGTATCTGCACTTAATAAGGGAACTGGCCCCTTTTTACTCTGTCAATGAGTCAGTCAACTCCTCCCTTCCTTCTCCCATATTAAGTCCCCAAAATTCCATTGAAAAGTACCTCAGTGGGACCGGTTCTGGAAATTCAGGTAACAGGAGTTAGGATGATGATTGAGCCAGTTAATGACCATTCCTCCCCCTCTGATGAAGAATTTGAACTAATGTTAAAACGCTTTGAGGAAAGAACAAAAAATGTGGAAATATAATTCTTATTGAGAAAAAGAGGAGGGAATTGTGAGAGTCATATTTCCATAGAGAAGGAGAATAACGCGGAGATTCAAAGAACTATTCCAGGAAGCAGTACACTGTAGGTGGGTGAGGGCTCAAGCAATAAGAAGTAAGTTGATGGCTCTAAAAAGACTCCAAATTCAAGATAAGGGTCAAGCCAGCTCCGACCAGTTAGGGTCAACCTGAGGACACCTGAAAAATGTTAGTGCACCTGCTTAATGAACTTCATTACTATTATCTGCCACACCCCGCATAAAATGAGAGCCTCATTAACGAGTCATGGGATGTATGACCTCGGGAGGGGGAACGTACATGAGCATATCAAGGGGAAACATGTAAGGAGGGGTGTAACCCGGGAAGGAATGGACCAATCTGGGCCTGGGAGGTTTCACGCCAAATTTGAATGTATAAAAGCATGCTTGCCCTTGTGCTCAGGGCCTATCCCTCCCTAAGAGGGGTGGAGCCTGCTTCTGGCCAGAAAAGTCTAATCCTCTGGACTTTCTCTGTAATAAACTTTCTTGGCACTAAATTTTAGGTGTCAAGCATATTTCTAACACACGACTTGTTCAGCCATTCCCCAACTGATGGGTATCCCCTAAATTTCCAATTCTTTACCACCACAAGAAGAGTAGTTATGAATATTTTTGTGCATGTGGGTCTTTTCTCCATTTTTATGATCTCTTTGGGATACAGACCTAGTAGTGGTATCGCGGGATCAAAGGGTATGAACAATTTTATAGCCCTTTGGGCATAGTTTCAAATTGCTGAGGAGATAAATTTCCAAGAATACAATTGTATCACCCTCTAGAAATTATTTTTCAAATTACAGCATTTTAT
>NW_020942497.1:0-2980 GCF_900497805.2 Vombatus ursinus
AGAAGCCATTATGCAAACCTATTGGTCTTGGGCACATTGCTCCCAATGGGCCGAGATAAGTCCTCATTCCTCCTGTCTGCTTCTCCCTATGCTAGAGCAAATAACCTTAGTACCACCCCAATGAAAGGTTATGAGAGAACCTGTTCAAGGCTCAAATGTTTTCACTGATGCTACAAAAAACTATAAGGCCTCTATTTATCATGAGGCCTCCAAGGAAATAACAGTATTAGAAACCCCCTATGACTCTATCCAGAAAAATGAGCTCTTTGCCATCCTCCATGCTTGCCGTAAATATCCTGAGCCTATAAACATAATCTCTGATAGTCTATATGCAGTAAAGGTTCTTAAATGCATAGAGGACGCCGTCCTCCAACCTCATAAATCCACCATATCCTCTCTCCTGAGGGAATTACAGCAAATTTTGTTGCAGCGAAAAAAACCCCTTTACATTCTCCATGTTTATTCTCATCAGTCCACCTCAGGAGGCATTTTTGAAGGCAATGATGTAGCGGATCGTGCTTTACAGTGCTCCCTACTGCCAGTCCTCACCCCTCCTGAACAAGCCCATGAATTTTTACACCTACCAGCGAGCTCCCTGAGACGCCTGTATGGTTTAACTCATGAACAGGCTCGACAAATTGTGAGGCGATGTGTGTGCTGTGTTCCTTTTCTCCCCCCTCCACCCAGTAAGGGGATTAACCCACGAGGTCTTTTTCCCAATGACTTGTGGCAAATGGATGTCACTCATCTTGGCCGTGTCGCTATCCATGTCTGCATTGATACCTTTTCCAAATTTATAATGGCCACTGTATCCAGTAAGGAGAACACCCCATCAGTTATTAAGCATCTGTACCATTGTTTTGCCTCTGTGGGGATCCCTCATGTCATTAAAACTGACAACGGGCCTGCCTATTTATCTACACAAATGACTGCCTTTTTTACATCCTTTGGCATTAAGCATGTTACAGGGATCCCCTATAACCCCACAGGTCAGGCTATTGTTGAGCGAGCCCATCGTACCTTGAAAGCTACCCTCAATAAGCAAAAAGGGGGAGTAGGAGGTCTGGGCTCAGGGTGGTGGCCTACCCAAGCAGATGTGGATAAAGCTTTATATACATATAATTTTCTTTGTCTAGATAGAGACACGGGCCTATCCCCTAGCATGCTACAGCTAATAACACCACCCACTTGTAATTCATCCGGCCCCTTAAAAACAGCACTACATGCACCATCCCGTAACCAGAAAGTCCTCTAGAAGGACGATGAAGGAAACTGGCAAGGCCTATCTGTAGTGTTGTGGAGAGGGCCGGGGTATTTATGTCTTACAGATCCTGATGGCCAGAGCCGCTGGGTACCAGAAAGAAGAACAAAACGAGTTGAAGAAGCCCCGGGAGAGACAACAAGGACGGGAGAAGAAACACAGTCAACAGAAAATTCAGAAAGAGCAGAAAGAAAAGACAGTTAGGATGTCTAAACTGAGTAAAACTGTTTTCACTTTTTGTGCGATCAGGACTTTGCCACAGGTTGCCTCAGCTCCAGCGTCCTGGGAAACAAGAGAGAATGGCTGGGGCATTGGCGTTGGCAGCATCCATCTTTGAGGAGTTCCAGATACAGGACTTATATAGTGGACAGCAATTGCTTGCCTCAAAAATAGAGGAACTGGCCAATAAATTCGTCCAAACCCTCCAAGTGCAGGCTGATATTGATCAGCAACTGGAGGAGCAGATTCAAAAAAGTAGCATTGGCTACTCAGGACATTGGGAATGAACTTATGTGGCTGGAATTGAGACAGCAGTTGCCATGTGATGGCTGATATTGATCCATTTGTGTAACACCCTTAAACCATAACGCCACTTGCGACACCATTTCACAAAGCATAAATGACACTCTTTTCTTTTCTATTTGGTGTAATGATACCCGTGCCCTTTCCCAGATCCAGGCTACAAATCTTTCCTCTGTACTCCAGGCTTTGCGGGTGTTAATTAGACTGGCATGGTACATATCTGACACTTGGCACCAACACGAGACTGATGATATTGTTCATCACCTTAGCGATTGGATTAAGCATACGTCTTTCCCCATCCCCTCCCTTGTAACCCATTGGGCATTTATAACTCTTTTTGCATTTATACTGTTATTGTTACTACCCACTATTTTAGGAGGTTTTCTTAGGATTCTTAGAGGTTCTATAGAGGCACTCAGAACCGAAGGCTTAGTATGGAGACCCCGTTTCCACCCCTCTATTAAACAAAAAGGGGGAATTGTGAGGGACTGTCTGATGTTGGCAGCTACCAGGTTGGGCGCTGTGGCAAGTGTAGGGTAAGATCTGGGTATTTTGGAAGTCAAGGCAGGGGCTGTGGTAGGCAGAGTCGCGGTGAACTGGGATGGGCTGGATACGGAGAAGCCCTGAGGCAGTGGGCAGTGCTATGTGAGATAAGCTGGGTGCAAGGAAGTAGCCGGAGCTTGAGCTCCTGAGGCAAGGGGTGGTGCCATGTGGGAGTGGGACGGCAGAGGACTGAGTTCCCTTTGCTTGGTCCCCTCCCTATATGCAACGTCATCCCCAGACGCCTCTTGTGACCTTCCTGACTTCCTGGGTCCCTTTGTGCAGCACTGACCCCAGTCCCCTCCTCCCAGTATTCTGAGTCTGACTTCCTAGGTCACGTACTCTGTCCATGCGCTAATCCCAGATGCCTCCTCCCTGTATCCGGTCCTAGCCTCCTACGTCACTCCCTCCCCCTTGGTGTGCTAAACTCAGAGAGCCCCTTCCAGTATCTGACCCTACAATCATTGGCTAGTAAGCGGGCTGGGGAGGAGGGGCTAGGTAGGTATTTAGGAACAAGCGTGGTCAGATCACGCTCTCTCTCTCCTGGCTCCTGTTCTGTTGCTCTGGCCTTGCTGCTTGGGCTTGTGATGGCCTCTGAATAAAGCTCTGGTGTTGGTGCCTCCTGATGGCTCGTCTCTGTGTGTTTATCCGGCTGAG
>NW_020942498.1:0-5232 GCF_900497805.2 Vombatus ursinus
GCTTGCTGCAAGCCTTAAGGTAATAGCATTACGTGGCTGGTCCAGTTCCGGAGCTGAAACAGACCTTTGGGGCACCTCGCCTAATCCCTCATGATGAGGAAACTGAAGCTAAGGGAATTTAAATAATTCCCCCTAAGTCACAGTGGTAGTGAGGGTCAGAAGAAGAATTTGAACCCAAGACATCTGACTCCAGACCTAGTGCATTTTTAATTGGTCCAGACTATGGCACAACAGTAAGATAAACTTATGGTCAACCCAAAATAGTATTGGTCTGAATTTATTTAATTTGTTCAAAGATGTTGAGGGGGAGGTTATGATAAGCTACAAAGTGAATATAATAGAAGATCCCTTTCTAAATGCCATGGAAGTAGAAGTGGGGAGTTCGTTTTTTGAGGGTGGCTTGAAATGAAGCAGAATCCTTTTACTGATAAATAGTACAGTAACTTCCTCAAAACATAGAAAAAATTAAACCATAGAAACCTAGACCATCATGAATTTGCTGGGTTAAAAATGAGTTAGTGGTATTAGGGGCAGAAGCTTGGTAAGTAGAGTTCTGCCTTATCTTTCCTTAATGGTAAATCTCCTTCCTGTTATTTCATTTTCTGCTGCATATACCAGGTGCCTATCCAGGCCAGAGAGAAGCTCTGGAAAGTCAGACCCACTGGGCTGCTAAAGGCAGGAAATGCTAACAGTATCTCTTCTCTCTCTTCTCACTGTTAAGGAGAATGCTGTTATTCAAATTCTTATTTATTCAAATTTAGCCCTCCCTCTTGAATGACATAATTAGGGAAAAATTCCCACTCTGCTCCCTCTTGATATGACTCCTTCTATGCCATGACATAATGAGCCTCACTTTCATGATATCATTTACCCCTCTTCTGTGGTAACACTTGTCAGTGGTTGCTTTTAACATCTAATTTCTGGTATCACATGAGAATTTCCTGCTTTTCTTCCTGCTTGCATTACCATGATGTGTTCTTTGATCCTCAAGTACTCCACTCTTGAATGTTTAATCTTAGGAAAAATATTCCCACTTAGGCCTTACCAAAAAATGTATATCTTTTCTTTTTATTTTTAAGTTCATCATTTCTCTGGCTGAGATGAGAGGTGTGTTTCATCTTCAGTCCTCTGGATTCATGTTGTATGTATTTTATTGACCTAAATTCTAGTTTTCCAAAATTATTTTCTCTACAATGATACTGTCATTGTATAAATTGTTCTCCTAGTGCTTCTCTTCTCTACAGCAGTTCTTAGATGTTTCCCCAGTTTTCTCTGAACAATTCTTGTGAAACAATAATACTCCATTATATTAATATAACATGATTTATTCAGGGTAACAGGTCCTTATTTTCCTACATGAATGTTAGTTAATATAATAACAATTTTAATCATCACTATTATTATTATGTGTATTCCTCATACATATAATTTCTTATTGCACAGTAATAATCTGTTATATTTATGTTCCACAATTTATTAAACAATTGTCTAATTAATGGAAATCTACTTTGTTTTCAGTTTTTAGCAGTTTTATCAAAAAAAGCTTGTTCTCAAATACCTGGTATTTTCCACTTTATTAAACACCGGGTTTCTTAAGTTCTCAAGTTTCTTAAGTTCCATCGTTTCTGGTTCTCCCTTGTGTAGTTTGTTCCAGTGATCTATCTCTTTATTTTTTAAACAATACAAAGTTTTTTGATGACTATTGCTTTATTTGAGGTGTGGACATGCCATTCTTCTTTCTTCTCTATTTCTTTTAATAATTTCCCTTGATAGTCTTGATCTTTTGTTTTTCCAAATGAATTTTGTTATTATTTTATGAAGATCTATAATGTATCCCATTGGTCACTTGTTAGCTTTAAAAGTATATATTAATTTTGATAGTGTGTTTGATAGGTTGATTCCAAGATATTTTATGCATTTTGTAGTTATTTAAAATGGAATTTCTTTTTCCATTGTTGTTTATTAGTTTTTGTTTTTATTTTACTATTAGCCAATACTAGATTTTCTATTTTTTTTTAACAAAAATAATTTTAGTGGAATCAGTTATCTTAGAGGAACGAAACTTTGGACTATCTTGTTTTAACTCAGAAGGAAATCCAGTTTTACTTAGGTTTGTTATTTACTTATGTTTATTATTTAATTTGGGATAAAAACCTGTTTGTAGCATGTCCAAAAGTGCAGACATTTTATAGGCAACTCATTTGGTCAACACTATTCTCTCCATTCGGAATGAATTCCTTAACGTATTTTCATATCCCATCCCACTATTTTTTTTTAATTGGAGAAAAATTAGTATCTTTAAAGTAAATTCATTTGTGTAATAGTGGTCATCCAATTCAAAGACTATTGTTACCAATGTTTTGATATAAGGATTAGATAATTATCAGTCTCTGATCTTGCTGAAGGGAGAATTAGAATTAACTGGAGTTCAAGTGGAAAATTAATTAGAGTAAGTATTTTAAAAAACCCCACCAAGATCAGATGAATATATATGTAATTGAAAAGGCTTTCAAGAGTTCTGTCTTCTATGATATTTAAAAATATTTAGTTTTTTACTTATCAGTTATTTGAATTTTAGTTATTCTAATATTTTATTCCATTTACATATAAAACAATTTTAGCATTCATTTTTTAAAATGTTGAGTTCTAAATTCTCTCCCTCACCTCATCCCTACCTCAATGAGAAGACAAGGCATGTGATATAGGCTGTACATGTGAAGTCGTGCAAAACTTATTTCCATATTTGTCATGTGAATAAAAACACAGACCCCCCCAAGAAAACCTGAAGAAAAACAAAGTTTAAAATCTAGGCTTTGATCTACATTGATTTTCCATTAGTTCTTTCTCTGAGGGAGGTGGCTAGCATTTTTCATCATAAGTGCTTGGGAAGTGTCTTGGATGATTTTAGTTCTGGGAATAGCTAAGTCATTCATAGCTGACCACTTTACAAGACTGCTGTTACTGTGGACACCATGGTCTCATCTCTGCCCACTTCACTTTGCAACAGTTAGTATAGGGCTTCTATTCCCAAAATGCTATTAAACTGTGCATACTCTTTTATCCAGAAACACCACTATTAAGTTTGCATCCTAAATGTATAAAAAAAGGGAAAGGCCCTGTATGTACAATAATATTTATGTCAGTTCTTTTTGTGATGGCAAAGAATTGGAAATAGAGATGATTCCCATCAACTGGAGAGTGATTGAATAAGTTGTGGTGTATGAATGTAATGGAATACTATTGTGCTATGAGAAATGACGAGGACGATGCTTTCAGAAAAACCTGGAATAAATTTCTCTCCAGAATGTTCCAAATTCAGTTCCAAATTCTACCAAAAGTGCTTTAGTATGCCAATTTTCTCACATCCCCTCTAACATTTTTTCATTTTCCTTTTTTGTAACATTAGTCAATCTCAAAAGTGTGAGATAGTATGTCAGAGTAATTCTAATTAACATTTCTCTAATCAGTAGTGATTTAGAGCATTTTAAAATGAGATTTGTTATCTTTGATTTTGAACTGCTTGTTCATATCTTGGACCTTTTACAAATTTAGAAATGACTCGTACTCTTATAAATTTGACTCAGTTCTTTATGTATCCAAGCTCTGGAATTTGGTTATAACATTTTTTTGGAATTTCATTTTGGGATTTCTTTCAGGAGGTGACTGGTGGATTTTTTCTATTTATATTTTACCCCTCGGTCCTAGGATATCAGGGTAGTTTTCCTCGATAATTTCTGGAAATATAACGTCTAGGCTGTTCTTCTAATCTTGGCTTTCAGGTAGTCCAAGAAATCTTTAGTTATCTTTCCTCCATTTATTTTCAAGGTCAGTTGTTTTTGAGATGACATAGTTCACATTTAAAAATTTTTCATTCTTTCAATTTTGTTTTATTGTTTTTTGATATCTCATGGAGTCATTAGCTTCCACTTGCCTAATCCTAATTTTGCTTTGAATTATTTTCTTCACTGAGCTTTTGTACTGCCTTTTCCATTTGGCCAATTCTATTTTTTTTAAGGCAATTGGGGTTAAGTGACTTGCCCAGGGACACACAACTAGTAAGTGTCAAGTGTTTGGTCTGAAGCCTGAATTGAACTCATGTCCTCATGACTCCAGGCATGGTGCTCTATCCACTGTGCCACCTAGCTGCCTCCAATTCTATTTTTTTGGTTGTTTTGGGGTTTTTTTTTTGGTTAGGCAATGTTTTTAAGTGACTTGCCCAGGGCCACACAGCTACTGAGTGTTTTTTGTCTGAGGCCAGATTTGAACTCAGGTCTGCCTGAGTTCAAGTCCTGTGTTCTCTGTATTGAGCCACCTAGCCACCCCTTGAGCTAATTTTCATCAAGTGAACTAGTTATTGGAGAAGGAAAATTTGAGATGGTGTCCTAAACTGAATTAAGATCTACTTTGCAAAAGATTTCTGCAAGAACATCTAAGATTGTATAAGTGAGGCGGAACCAGAGAAACAAATCTGAAGAGGAACTTTCAGAGATGCTCTGAGAAAGAGAACTATTCCAGAACGTGGTAGAGAAAGAGGTTTTCAAGTATCAGACAACTACTTTACTACTTCTATACCATTGGAAAGTAATATACTTCCCAACAGTACTAACACATGTTCTGGGAATGAGTTCCACAAATCATCTCAAAGGATGCCAGTTGATGGGCACCTGAATGACTTTCCCAAGATGTATGGAGTCCTCTGAGGTGGCAAGGATCTTGAGGCTAAGGCAGCTCTGTTCTAGGAAAGGAATAAAGAAGACATTGAGAAGATCAGCCAGAACTATATCCCCAAACACTGTATTCTTATTAGGTCAATTTTTTTTGGAGGTTGGATCCAAGAAATCACCAGACAAAGGATTTCCTTTCTGTTTTGCAGGGTAGCACAGATTGTTATGGACATAGCTTCCAGGAAGTTGCTCACTGATTTAGGTAGTCAGATGCATAATGATACAACTGTTCACCAATACTGGCAACCCCCTTAACCTAAGGTGGGAGGAGTTCCATTTTGCCAGTTAGGGACAGGCTGGGCACTACTTGGATTTAGAGTAGCTACCTTATCTTTAATAAGAGGGAACATATGGACCTATGCCCAGCACAACATGTTCACACTTGAATGTTTACATTGACATTGGATCCACTTCCCAACCACTGTTACTCTTATAACTTCAGCCTGATTGGTTGTTTAACATATGATTCTAATTGGTGCCTCACCAATAACTATATTCAATGGGTGTC
>NW_020942499.1:0-1627 GCF_900497805.2 Vombatus ursinus
GACTTCTTAATTAAATAAGTGATTCTTAATTAAATCATTGCATTGTTACTGATATTTTAAAAAGACAGATAACGTGTATCAATACCACAAAATATGCACACAAGGGCTAAAATTGATAACACTCAACAATTTTGGGTTGGAAGGCAACTAGATGTGATCCTGAGATTACAAAGCTCATGCTTGTTAGAATGGCCGGCACCTGACCCATGAAAGGTAAAGACTGTGTTATATCCACTTGCCACCATTGCCTCTCAGGATTTAATCTCAAATATATCCCTTCATTTTGAAGCTGGAATTCAAGAGTCTCCCCCAAAGATCTTTGTTGGTTTATTTTTCAGATTAGTGGTATGGTAACATGACAAACACATTCTTGACACTGGTAAAAATTACATTTGACCTGTGTGTCAATACAACTTATTTTAACCTTCCTCAGAACTCATTTCTTGATTTGCAAATATGTGTGCATATGTGTGTGTGCATGCACATATATGTATACATGTGTGCCGTGTACACATATGTATACATGTGTGTATGTATGTGTACGCACATATATGTGTATGTGTGTCCGTGTATCTGTGTGTGTGTGTGTGTGTGTGTGTATTTGATGTTTCTCTGATCTCTGACATTCCACCCACTTTGGATGCAAATATCATTGGCTCAGATTCTATCGTTTCTCTATAATAATAATCTGGCTAAATAGGGAAATTCTTAGTTAAATAAACAATTTCTTTACTATTTGAATTATTATTGATATTTAAATAAGCCATATAAAGTGTATATACCAATAAACCTGACCCACACATATAAAACATACATACACATGAATGCAGGGCCATCATTGATAACCTAAAATTTGGGGGCTGAAAGCTACTAAATGTTATCCTATATGTAGTAAGATAGAGCCAAGGCTCTCCAGAATGTCCGGTATCATGACTGTTGAAAGGCAAAAGTCATTCTGTTATATAGTTGTCAGTTACCTCTCAGGATTTCATCCCAAATGTCCCTTTATTTTGAGGCCTGACTTCAAGAATTTTCCTCAAACATTTTTGATTTGTTTTTTAGGTTGTATTAGTGGTATGGTACACAACATGCTTCTGACACAGGTAAATTACTTTTGTGTTACTTTCAAATCCCTTTACCTCTCTAGGCCTCCATTTTTTCCACATTTGTTCCTCATTTGTGAAAAAACAAAAGAGAACATGCACATTTAAATGGTCTGTTCGATTCCTTCGCACTTTGGATGTAATCTTATGGGTCTGCTTCTAGTGATTCTGCATAATAATGCTGGCTCTCTCTATATAAAAATAAAATATATAAACTATATAATAGTTTAAATATATGAATATAGTTACTGTATTTGTATATATAGGAATATAATTGTTAAGCTATATTTTGATGATAAATATAGAACAGTTTATGTTAAGTATTATATCAAATCACACATACCCTATACACATATATAAACGATTTCATCATATAATATCATTTGATAAACATCATATAATATCATTTGATAAACATTTGATAAAAATATTTTGGGGTTGGAAGTTGCTAAATGCTATTATAGTAAGTCTGAGTGAGGTTTCTAGAATGTCCTGGATCTTGACTGTGGAAAGGTAAAGAGTCT
>NW_020942500.1:0-1325 GCF_900497805.2 Vombatus ursinus
AAAAAGAACATCATTCATCATCTAGAACCTATGGAAGCATCCCACTACGAAACTGACATACAACCAGGCAAAAGTTGACAAACTTTTCCACAAGTCATTATGACCAACAGTATCAAAGGTCTTGGTGAGATTAATGGATGTTTTGTATAGACCCCTGTTCTGCTCCTGGCATTTTCCCTGGAGTTGTAGGTAAGCAAACACCATATTGACCATTAACTCATTTAATCATGAGGACAAGCCTTTGAGATAAGTCCATAGGTGTTGTTATGCACATTTTCTGGAGGAGGAAGCAGGGACTCAGAGATGAGGCAACTTACTTGGGGGAAAAAGTTAGTAGATTTCGGAGTTAAAGTCAAGAAGCATTTATTAATCACTTACTGTATGACAGGCATTGTGCTAACTGTTGGGGATATAAAAAAGGCAAAACCAAGGTCTCTGCCTTGTAGAAGCTCACATACTAATTGAGAGATAAGCAAATCACTATGTGCATACAAACTACATAGAGTATCAATGGGAGGAAATCTCAAAGGCAAGGGCTTTTTTGTTCTTTTAATTTTTAATTCATCAAATAAAACAAGCATTTCCATAACAAGGTATAATTTTAAAAAGATGATTGCTCATGATACTGCAAATCCACTATTTAAAATGTGCTATTCCTTTTAAATATACAACAAAGTTATTGTCTAAATTTGTTTTCCTTTTTTTCTTCTCTCTCCACCCTCAGACATGGCCATGATTAGACACACTCATATATGTATTTATATGTAAAATTTTTATATTTATATTCATCAGTTTTCTCTGGATGCAATATTGTTATTACTATATACAATATTGTCCTGGTCTTGTTCATTTCATTCTTCATTACTTTGTGTAAATCTTTTCATGCTTTTCTAAGATCATTGAGCTCATCATGTCTTATAGCATGGCAGCATTCCATCACAATTCTATACCACAACTTGTCCAGGCAAAGTTTTTATCCAGATCTTTCTGACTCCAGGTCCATTCCTTTTCCCACTCTGCCCTACTGCTCTCTATGTGAACTCCTTCGGCTTACATTACACTTCCCAGAACCTACCTGGCTTGTGGACAGAAGTGGATCTACAGCAAAGGAGAGAGTTGGCCAAGCACCTTCACATAAGAATCTTGGGTGTGCAGTCCCAACCTTAGTGTGTACTAGTACTTATTATGTACTTTTCAAGAAACTCTTCCCTAGTCCGTCCTGCTAGCTATGCCAAAGGCCTTGAATCAGGAGAGATTATCCATGGTCATTGCTGCTGCAAGGATGGAGGCAGAGTTAGTGACCTTCCTGCTCAGTCTCAGGATGA
>NW_020942501.1:0-6867 GCF_900497805.2 Vombatus ursinus
TTTGTAATAAAAAAGAAATCAGGGAAATTTCGAATGTTAATAGATCTCAGGGCTGTTAACGCCACCCTAGATCCCATGGGAACCCTAGAGCCTGGCCTTCCCTCCCCTAATTTAGTGCCTTCTGGATGGCCTGTGACAGTCATAGACATCCAAGATTGTTTTTTCTCTATCCCATTATCCCCAGAAGATAGAAAGAGATTTGCCTTTACCATACCCACTACCAATAATGCAGGACCAGATTTAAGATATCAGTGGAAGGTCCTGCCCCAAGGAATGTGCTGCAGTCCCACCTTATGTCAGGCTTATGTGGGAAGAGTGCTGGACCCTATCAGGGACAAATGGCCTAAAGCCACAATACTTCACTATATGGACGATATTTTATTAGCCACCAGCAGTGATGAGACACTAGCAAGATTAGTAAAAGAAACCGTCTCTGCACTTGCTCATTATGGTTTGGTGGTGGCCCCTGACAAAGTCCAACAAAATTACCCACTTATATACCTAGGCCTTTGTATGGAGGCTGTCTCTATTAGCAATCAAATTCCTGAACTAGTGCTTGATAAGATAACCACCTTGAATCATTTCCAAAAGTTAGTGGGACAGATCCAATGGCTCAGGGCCCGCACACCCATTCCTCCTGCTGTAATGCAGCCTTTATATGATATATTAAAAGGAAATTCAGATTTAAACTCCCCTCGGGCATGGACTCCTGCTGCTAAGGCAGCAGTGTCCCAAATATTCTCACTTGCTGCCCAGGCCCAGACCGCCAGATGGGACCCCAAAGGTAGAATAGAGGTCTCCTTGGTCAATCAACAGAGTCCTTTTTGTGTTATACACCAAGGTCCCAAATTGTTAGAATTTGTATATGCAAAGAAGGCTCACAAGGTACTGCCAAATTATTATGAGATGTTAGGAGAACTAGCCTTAGCTGCAGTACAAAGGGCTGTCCACTTGTCTGGACAGCAACCTTTACTTTACTCGAATTTTGAACCTGGACAGCGAGAAGCCATTATGCAAACCTATTGGTCTTGGGCACATTGCTCCCAATGGGCCGAGATAAGTCCTTATTCCTCCTGTCTGCTTCTCCCTATGCTAGAGCAAATAACCTTAGTACCACCCCAAAGAAAGGTTATGGGAGAACCTGTTCAAGGCTCAAATGTTTTCACTGATGCTACAAAAAACTATAAGGCCTCTATTTATCATGAGGCCTCCAAGGAAATAACAGTATTAGAAACCCCCTATGACTCTACCCAGAAAAAATGAGCTCTTTGCCATCCTCCAGGCTTGCAGTAAATATCCTGAGCCTATAAACTTAATCTCTGATAGTCTATATGCAGTAAAGGTTCTTAAATGCATAGAGGACGCTGTCCTCCAACCTCATAAGTCCACCATATCCTCTCTCCTGAGGGAATTACAGCAAATTTTGTTGCAGCGAAAAAATCCCCTTTACATTCTCCATGTTTATTCTCATCAGTCCACCTCAGGAGGCATTTTTGAAGGCAATGATGTAGTGGATCGTGCCTTACAGTGCTCCCTACTGCCAGTCCTCACCCCTCCTGAACAAGCCCATGATTTTTTACACCTACCAGCGAGCTCCCTGAGACGCCTGTATGGTTTAACTCGTGAACAGGCTCGACAAATTGTGAGGCGATGTGTGCGCTGTGTTCCTTTTCTCCCCCCTCCACCCAGTAAGGGGATTAACCCACGAGGTCTTTTTCCCAATGACTTGTGGCAAATGGATGTCACTCATCTTGGCCGTGTCACTATCCATGTCTGCATTGATACTTTTTCCAAATTTATAATGGCCACTGTATCCAGTAAGGAGAACACCCCATCAGTTATTAAGCATCTGTACCATTGTTTTGCCTCTGTGGGGATCCCTCATGTCATTAAAACTGACAACGGGCCTGCCTATTTATCTACACAAATGACTGCCTTTTTTACATCCTTTGGCATTAAGCATGTTACAGGGATCCCCTATAACCCCACAGGTCAGGCTATTGTTGAGCGAGCCCATTGTACCTTGAAAGCTACCCTCAGTAAACAAAAAGGGGGAGTAGGAGGTCGGGGCTCAGGGCGGTGGCCTACCCAAGCAGATGTGGATAAAGCTTTATATACATACAATTTTCTCTGTCTAGATAAAGACACGGGCCTATCCCCTAGCATGCTACAGCTAATAACACCACCCACTTGTAATTCATCTGGCCCTTTAAAAACAGCACTACATGCACCATCCCTTAACCAGAAAGTCCTCTGGAAGGATGATGAAGGAAACTGGCAAGGCCCATCTGTAGTTGGCAGCATCCATCTTCGAGGAGTTCCAGATACAGGACTTATATAGTGGACAGCAATTGCTTGCCTCAAAAATAGAGGAACTGGACAATAAATTTGTCCAAGCCCTCCAAGTGCAGGCTGATATTGAACAGCAGCTGGAGGAGCAGATTCAAAAAAGTAGCATTGGCTACTCAGGACATTGGGAATGAACTTATGTGGCTGGGAATTGAGACAGCAGTTGCCATGCGATGGCTGATATTGATCCATTTGTGTAACACCCTTAAACCATAACGCCACTTGCGACACCATTTCACAAAGTATATGACACTCTCTTTTCTTTCATATTTGATGTAATGTTACCTGTGCCTTTTCCCAGATCTAGGCTACAAATCTTTCCTCTGTACTCCAGGCTTTGCGGGTGTTGATTAGACTGGCACGGTACATATCTGACACTTGGCACCAACATGAGACTGATGATATTGTTCATCACCTTAGTGATTGGATTAAGCATATGTCTTTCTCCATCCCCTCCTTTGTAACCCATTGGGCATTTATTACCCCTTTTGCATTACTGTGGCAAGGGTAAGGTAAGATCCGGGTATTTTGGAAGTCGAGGCAGGGACTGTGGTAGGCAGAGTCGTATGTACTGGGATGGGCTGGATACGGAGAAGCCATGAGGCAATTGGGCAGTGCTATGAGATAAGCTGAGTGCAAGGAAGTAGCCGAGCCTGAGCTCCTGAGGCAAGGGGCGGTGCCACGTGGGAGTGGGATGGCAGAGGACTGAGTTCCCTCTGCTTAGTCCCCTCCCTATATGCAACGTCATCCCCAGATGCCTCTTGTGACCTTCCTGACCTCCGGGTCCCTTTGTGCAGCACTGACCCAGTCCCCTCCTGAGTCTGACTTCCTAGGTCACGTACTCTTGTCCATGCGTCAATCCCAGATGCCTCCTTCTTGTATCCAATCCTGGCCTCCTACGTCACTCCCTCCCCCTTGGTGTGCTAAACTCAGACAGCCCCTTCCGGTATCTGACCCTACAATCATTGGCTAGTAGCGGGCTGGGGAGGAGGGGTTAAGTAGGTACTTAGGAACAAGCGTGGTCAGATCACACACGTGCGCTCTCCCCTGGCTCCTGCCCTGTTGCTCTGGCCTTGCTGCTTGGGCTTGCTATGATGGTTTGCTGTGTTGGCCTCTGAATAAAGCTCTGGTGTTGGTGCCTCCCGATGGCTTGTCTCTGTGTGGTGATCCGGCTCAGAACCGAAGACCCAGGCGTGGGTAAGACTCTGGTGGTGTACTTCTTCTAAGAGAAGTGGGTACTGGTGCATGACTGGCAGAAGGTCGGCGTGCGGCCCGAATAAGTGGCGCCCAACGTTGGGCGGAGGAAATAGGCCAGAGGCCCCGTGGACCAGCTGGTCTGGTTGCGGGAAGAGAGACGAGACCCTTAGCCGATAGGGCTAAGGAAGGAGGATGGGACAGTTGTTTGGTAAGGTCCCGGATCGGGAGGTGCAAGGGAAAGAAGTGTATAAAAGAGTGAAAGAAGCAGAAATTAGTAGTGAGGAAGAGTCTAGGAGTGAGACAGACTCAGGGAGTGAGACTGAGGACACTAGAAACAGTGAATGGGAAAATGATCAAGAGAAAAGAAAGCGAGGCCAAGCAGGGGGGCGGGAGCGGGGGGCGGGGCAGGAGCCGGGAGAGAGCAAGAAACTGTAGCAAGGAAAGCCACGCGGAGGGACGGCCCCCTCCCCCACACTTAACCGATGGAGGGAGGACCTGGGCCCTTTTAGAATGGAAGAAGTTTAAGGAGTTAAAAGAGGCACTAAATACAGCGTTTGCAGCTGTTTCCCAATGTGCCCTATGGGCTTTTAGTAAGATTCAGGCTTTGGGGAAACAAAAGCCCTCCCTGACCAAGATTAAAAAGGGTCCTGATAAACCCTTCCCGGATTTCGTGGCCTGCCTCCACGCAGCCGTTTGGAGAGGACTATCAGAGGTGCTGAAAACAAAACAGACTAAATTATGTTATCAATGCGGAAAAGCTGGTCATTTTAAGGCACAATGCCACCAGAAACCTGGTGGAGCCTGCCCTAAGGCAATTTGTTACAGTTGTAACAAATCCGGCCATTATGCTAAAGAAAGCTGCAAGCCAGTTGGGAGGCGGGGCAAGGAGAGCCCCTCAGCAAGCTTACCAGATGGAAGCTCCACCCCCTCGGAATGCGCCCTCAGGGCTGCATCAGGAAAATCTCCGACTTTTACCAGGTGGTTCGGACCTCCCCTTCTTAGCAAAGGGAATTTCCAAATCGACCCCGGTGGTTGCTGGTTTGAGATAGAATTTATGGGGAAGGGATATTTTGAAGGCTTGTGGTGCATCTGTTTATATACCACCCCCGCAGGATTTTTAATTGGGGCCGTTGGGCAACAAGAAAAATTTTATTGTATCAGACCCACTCCTCTAACATGGAGATCTAATAACCCAGTCTGGGTACCCCAATGGCCCCTCCCTGAAGAGAAAGCCCAGGCTTTACGTGATATAGTGCAGCACCAGTTACAGGTGGGGCACATTGAGCCCACATCCAGCCCCTGGAACAGCCCAGTATTTGTAATAAAAAAGAAATCAGGGAAATTTCGAATGTTAATAGATCTCAGGGCTGTTAACGCCACCCTAGATCCCATGGGAACCCTAGAGCCTGGCCTTCCCTCCCCTAATTTAGTGCCTTCTGGATGGCCTGTGACAGTCATAGACATCCAAGATTGTTTTTTCTCTATCCCATTATCCCCAGAAGATAGAAAGAGATTTGCCTTTACCATACCCACTACCAATAATGCAGGACCAGATTTAAGATATCAGTGGAAGGTCCTGCCCCAAGGAATGTGCTGCAGTCCCACCTTATGTCAGGCTTATGTGGGAAGAGTGCTGGACCCTATCAGGGACAAATGGCCTAAAGCCACAATACTTCACTATATGGACGATATTTTATTAGCCACCAGCAGTGATGAGACACTAGCAAGATTAGTAAAAGAAACCGTCTCTGCACTTGCTCATTATGGTTTGGTGGTGGCCCCTGACAAAGTCCAACAAAATTACCCACTTATATACCTAGGCCTTTGTATGGAGGCTGTCTCTATTAGCAATCAAATTCCTGAACTAGTGCTTGATAAGATAACCACCTTGAATCATTTCCAAAAGTTAGTGGGACAGATCCAATGGCTCAGGGCCCGCACACCCATTCCTCCTGCTGTAATGCAGCCTTTATATGATATATTAAAAGGAAATTCAGATTTAAACTCCCCTCGGGCATGGACTCCTGCTGCTAAGGCAGCAGTGTCCCAAATATTCTCACTTGCTGCCCAGGCCCAGACCGCCAGATGGGACCCCAAAGGTAGAATAGAGGTCTCCTTGGTCAATCAACAGAGTCCTTTTTGTGTTATACACCAAGGTCCCAAATTGTTAGAATTTGTATATGCAAAGAAGGCTCACAAGGTACTGCCAAATTATTATGAGATGTTAGGAGAACTAGCCTTAGCTGCAGTACAAAGGGCTGTCCACTTGTCTGGACAGCAACCTTTACTTTACTCGAATTTTGAACCTGGACAGCGAGAAGCCATTATGCAAACCTATTGGTCTTGGGCACATTGCTCCCAATGGGCCGAGATAAGTCCTTATTCCTCCTGTCTGCTTCTCCCTATGCTAGAGCAAATAACCTTAGTACCACCCCAAAGAAAGGTTATGGGAGAACCTGTTCAAGGCTCAAATGTTTTCACTGATGCTACAAAAAACTATAAGGCCTCTATTTATCATGAGGCCTCCAAGGAAATAACAGTATTAGAAACCCCCTATGACTCTACCCAGAAAAAATGAGCTCTTTGCCATCCTCCAGGCTTGCAGTAAATATCCTGAGCCTATAAACTTAATCTCTGATAGTCTATATGCAGTAAAGGTTCTTAAATGCATAGAGGACGCTGTCCTCCAACCTCATAAGTCCACCATATCCTCTCTCCTGAGGGAATTACAGCAAATTTTGTTGCAGCGAAAAAATCCCCTTTACATTCTCCATGTTTATTCTCATCAGTCCACCTCAGGAGGCATTTTTGAAGGCAATGATGTAGTGGATCGTGCCTTACAGTGCTCCCTACTGCCAGTCCTCACCCCTCCTGAACAAGCCCATGATTTTTTACACCTACCAGCGAGCTCCCTGAGACGCCTGTATGGTTTAACTCGTGAACAGGCTCGACAAATTGTGAGGCGATGTGTGCGCTGTGTTCCTTTTCTCCCCCCTCCACCCAGTAAGGGGATTAACCCACGAGGTCTTTTTCCCAATGACTTGTGGCAAATGGATGTCACTCATCTTGGCCGTGTCACTATCCATGTCTGCATTGATACTTTTTCCAAATTTATAATGGCCACTGTATCCAGTAAGGAGAACACCCCATCAGTTATTAAGCATCTGTACCATTGTTTTGCCTCTGTGGGGATCCCTCATGTCATTAAAACTGACAACGGGCCTGCCTATTTATCTACACAAATGACTGCCTTTTTTACATCCTTTGGCATTAAGCATGTTACAGGGATCCCCTATAACCCCACAGGTCAGGCTATTGTTG
>NW_020942502.1:0-2283 GCF_900497805.2 Vombatus ursinus
GAGAACAAAACCTTTAAGATAATTACTGGGATGAAATGACAAACACGTGGTTCATAACTAGAAATATATACTATCCTTACCCTGTTCACTGTAACGTTACCTCCTTGCCCATTAGAATGTTCAGAAACCAAATAATACATAAGCAACCTCTTAAGCAACCGATAAAGAACAGAACAGAACTAAAATAATCTCACAAACTTCAACTCCTGTATAAAAGTTAGGTCCATCAATTTAAAAACACATTCGGCTCAAAACAAGTGAAATCAAACATCACAATATTTCATTCACAGATACCTTATTTAATTGAATTGTATGCCTTATCATCATAAAAAATCTCAACAGATTTATCATACCTGTACCATTGTAGTGAACTGGATTGTGTATCTCCGTCTGCCTGCTGTGAATCGTACACTTGTCTCCCCAGCTTTCCAGGCCGTATCAATTGTGTTATTGTTGCTTGCACTATAGCTACACCAACGTCCAGATCGATCATCAAACCAACGCCAATTACTGCTGTTAGCCTGCAGAAACTATACATAAAAATGCAGTCAATTACTGAACAAAGAAGGCCAAAGCTGAAACCAGACCCAGACATAGCTTCCAAACACTGCCTTCTACGATCTCAGGTAACCACTGCCCTCCCCAAAAACCATCACTTGACCTGAAAGGACTAGACTGAGGCCCACCCTGTCTTCTCATCCTCCTCTGCACCTTGTCTAACACCTTGTCTAAGGTCACCATCTTCTTTTAGGTGACACAATAGACCAAGATTCGGTACAATCTTCTCTGTATACCTTTTGGAGACAGATTCTTTAGTCACTTGCCACCATTACTGTCCTGTTTGTCTATCCCTGATTAATTTAGTAACTTTATGAAAAAAGATTATTTCTTATGATCTCTTACACTCATATTCCTAAAGAATATGTACTTTAGGATACTGGACCCCACCAAAGTCCAAATCCAGAACTCTTAGCCCTTCTAATGTGCCACCAAGAATTTCTGTTTCTCAGTGACATTACTTACTCCTAATAACCTGCTTTTCAAGTCCAAACAATTACAATTTCGTACTCAATCAAAATTATGGCAGTTACGGTATACTAACCAGCTCATCTGAGCTTATACAAACCAGTTGATCATTTTCCTTCTTTTCTTAAAGAGTTAATTCACTGGGGGTGGTCAGTGCACTGTTTCCTATCCCTTAAAATTAAGCCTCTACTTCCCACCTCTCCCTGTGCCACGTAACTACTAACTACAACATCTCAAAATTTACTCTCTTGGTTTCCCTCCTGCTTGTGTGAATGTTCTCTTCTCAGTTTCCTTTATTGTTTCATGATCTATAACAAGCACCGTAACTATGTTTCTCCAGGGTTCTGTAACCCTTCCCTTGAAAAGTACTTTGTATTTGATGATACACAGATACATACAAATGTTTTATATTAACTTGCTTAGTATAGGAACAGTTTTATATTTTGTACTTGTACCTTAGCAAGATGCCCAGCACACAGACAAAATAAATCAATATTTGCTAACCAGTTGCCTCTTCAGAAGACAGTCATCATTTGCTCATGAGAAAAGTTCACTCTAGGATGGTATCTAAAGCTTCCTCCTACTAGGGAAACTGAGATTAGCTGAATCATTTAGAGTTGAGTGATCATGATCTTTTGAAAAATTCAGTTCACTCCTAAATTCTCTCAAGTGATTATGAGTAAACACTGAAGAAAGATTTTTGACACATTCTGCTAAAGAGTTAGGGTTTCCACCCTTTTTGGGTCTTTCCTTTGGTTTCTGGACTTAAATGAGATTCTTCAATTTTTGTGTGAGGCTGATCCCTTACCTTATCCATCTGCACTCTCCTCTTGGAGGAAATAGCTGTTTTCTCATAAAAGTCTATCAGAAGAAGTACTGGAGTGATCCACCTGAAAAGAGATGAACTGTGAGGACAAGTAGAAGACTGCTGTACTGGTAGAAAACACAAAGGCTGGTGCAACAAAAAGGCTCGGAAACAAATATCAGATCCTTGACCTGTGAAAATCACATGACCCTAAGGAGAACTGGGAAGAATCTAAACATGCTAGGAGGTAGAACTCGAAGGAACTGAAGACCACCTAGTTTAAATCCCTCTAAGTACACTTATAAAAAAAGGCACAAGAAAGACAAAGACACTAGGCCTCACAACCAGTTAACAGGTTCAGAGATGTGGTGTTGGAGGCAGTGACTCACTTTGGAGTGTGGATTTCCTTTTGTTCCTTGGCAGCCTGTAGGCAGGGCTGTACTACTTCTAGC
>NW_020942503.1:0-4923 GCF_900497805.2 Vombatus ursinus
GAGATGGACATAAATTTCATCTTTCCAGGAATTATTTTCTGGCTTAAACTTTTTCATAGGTTGCAGTTTTCTTTTTGACCAGCAGATGTCAGAGAAAGCCTGCCCTATTTTCCTAAATGACAAGGAAGTGGTCAACAAGTATTTCTTAGCACCTGTTAGTGAGGCCAAAGACTAACGTCTGGGGCTATAAAGATGATAATTCAGTAGCCTCTGCCTTCCAGGAGCTCAAGTCCTATCGATGGAGACAACATGAATGTATATGATTATGTATAACATAACAAAGAAAATATAAATTGGGGGAAATGGGGAAGGTCTCTAACTTTGGTAGTGGGAGGTGACAGTTAGGAATGTCCTTAAGTAGGATGAGGTGCCACATTAGCTGAGCTGCAAAGGAAACTGAGGGATTGGAAGAGGTAGAGAGGTGGACAGACTGAATGTCAGGCAAGAGGACCAGACTTTGCCAAAACTTAGAGAAGGGAAATGGAATGTCCTGTGTGAGGAACAGCAACAAGGTATATATGCCTGGATCTCAGAGTATACAGAGTGGAATAATACAGGAATAAATCAAATAGTTAGGTTTTAGGTGTTTACACATGGTAACAAAACACAGAGTTGGTTTAATTTGATACTAGGTGTACCAGTGAGCCAATGTAACTGTTTGAATATGGGATTCTCATAATCAGAACCACACAGCAAGAATATCCCTTCAACAGCTGAGTGGAGGACGGTATGGAGAGGGGAATGACTTGAGGTGGGGAGACCCCTGTATTAGACAAGAATAGATGAGGTTATGTGACTAGAGAGATAAGAATGTAAGTCTGAGGTACTGTTCATGTAGTTATTACCAAACTTGGCAACTGATTAGATATGGGAGCTGAGGAAGCATGAAGGCCATGGGATAGATAGATAGATGATATAGATATCACAGATGGTGGAAAAATATTTTCTGGCATAAACCTTTCAGGATCTTTCAACATACCTTTTAGATACTACATGTCACAGAAATTCTGTACAATTTGCCCCAATGGTAATTACACTTGTAATCATAGGTATATAGGTTGAGAGATAGATACATACATAAGAGTCAGTTGTTAAATTTTCAGTTTGAACAATTATACTTTAAAATTTGCCAAATGCTGCAAATCTGACCTTGATTTATTTTATGATTTACATTTATAAAAGTGATGGAGAAGATGTTAATAATACAAAATAAACTTATTGTTTTGTATATATTTTTCAGAGAGCTGGATTTTAAACACTCATCAGGACACACTTGAATAAATAGACAGATAGACAGGTAGGTGTGTAGGTAGATAGACAGGTAGATAGATGATAGAGTCATAGCATTTATTGAGTGCTTACTATGAACCAGGTACTGTGCTAAGGTGCTGAGTTCAAAAATACAAGTAAGAAAAAGCAGTCACTGCCCCAAATAAGCTTCTATTCTAGTGAGAGAAAAGACCAAGAACTCAGGGAAAATTGAATAACTGACAGTAGGGAATAGTTTCTAGCTGGTGACTAGGAAATGAGGTGGAGCATTGGTTCTGGGTAAGATAAGCTGTAAGCTCCTTTACCAGGTGAGGTCTTCCTGGGTGTAGCTCAGGGTGGTTGGAAAGGTGGTACTGTGATCAGTGATTGGGAAGTTAGAAGAAGGAAGGATTTCAGGGGAAGGATGTTTTCTTGTGAATCTTTTATGTGAACATGTTGAGTTTGAAAGGTCTGTTTCAACTAGTCAGCAGCAATTTCTCTCTTCTTCAGCTTTTTCCTTTCCTTTTATAAGGAAGTAGAAGGATTTTCACAGCTTTGAGAAATTCTGTGTTGAGAAAAGATTGTGGTACTCTCCTCAACAATGGTCTGAGAGGCAGATCCAGATCTAGTCAGAACAAGCCCCTGAATGGAGGCTGTTTTTTTCTAGACTAACTTTGTATTTGCAGGAAGGGCTTATTTCAATTAGACCAACTGGCAGATAAGTAGAAGTAGCTGCAGCAGCAGCAGCAGCAGTAATAAATAGCAACAGCACCAATGATAATAATAATAGCTCTCATTTATATGGTGTTAGAACAGTGATTAAGGTCAGGATAAACCACAAGTCTGAAAGTCTGTAACACTGAGGTTGAATGATAGCACTTGTGAGAAATGCGATTAAATTAAATGTGGAAAGAGACATGCATTTTCAGATATAGTTAAGAGGGGGATTAGTTTTCTGAACTATGCATGTTTTTAAGGAGAGTTTTCATTTTAGTTTGGCTAAGTGGAGAGGGGGAGAGGCAAAGTTAGAGGTATAGATTATAAATGTTAATGTAATTAATAATTAAAAACTATATTCTTTCAAATCTTTGGCCTGTTCATTTCAGACCTGAGATTTCCTTTTAGTGGTAACAGGAAACCACAAACCACGTAGGTCAACACCTTCTCTGCCACTGAAAGTCTCAGAGTTGCCTGAGGCACAGAGAGGTTAAGCTACCTATCCCAGGTCATAGAGCCAGTATTTCACAGTTAGGATATGAACTCAAGTCTGCCTGAATTTAAGGTTATCTTTCTCTCCATCATGCAAAACCACCTCTCATTAAGTTTTATTCATGGTCAGTCTTTATCCTATGAGAATGAATTTGTATTTTTTTTCAGTATTTTTTTATTGCTGTTTTCTTCTGTCACTATGAAACCCCGTGTATCTCTCCCTATCTTATATGACAAATAGTGTCAGCATAACTTACTATTGAGAAAGTCCAAAAACACGTGCAATGTGTAATACTTGTGGACCTCCCACCTCCACCGAGAGCTAGGTTGAGAGTATCTTCTCATGTCTCTTCATTCCAATTTGTCCTGCCTGATCTTTATAATTCTGTTACATTTACTTTTGGTTTTTTGGTGTTTCATTCTTTCCATTTCCATTGTTGTTGTTATTATGTGTATTGCTTTGTGTTTTTTTTTTTTGCTCTGCTTACTTCACAGCAATTCATGAAGACCTTTCCAATGCTTCTCTGCATTCATCAGACCTATTATTTCTTACAGAGCAGTAGTATTCCATTACATTCATGCACAAGAATTTATTTGGCCATTTCTTAATCAATTGTCATCTGTTTGGTTTCCAGTTCTTAGCTGTCTCAAAGTGCTACTATAAACATTTGGGAGTATATGGGGAATTTTTTCTTAGTGAGGGCTTCCTTGGAGTAAAAGCCTAATTACAGAGTCTCTGCTTCAAAGGGTGTGGACATTTTAGTCACTTTATTTTCGTAATTCCAAATTTCTTTCCAAAATAAATATACCATAACACAGCTCCACCAGCAATGCATTACTCTGCCTATCTTCTGACAATCCTTACAAGTTACTGTAATTTTTGTCATTTTTGCCAATTAGCATGGTATAACTTGAAGTCTAAAGTTAGGTTAATTTGCATTTTTTGTGTGATTAGTGATTTGAGGCATTTTTTAATGTGGTTGTAAATAATTGGCAGTTCTTTTGAGAACTGTTTTGGTCCAATTCCCTAATCTATTTGGGAATAGTTATTAGTTACATATATGTATATATATACTTATGTATATATAAAACTATATGCATAATTACACATTGTCAAATTTTTCCAATAAGGGTTAGGTATTCATGATAGCTAAAAAGTATATACATGTGAAATATATAATATAATACATAACACTATGTTTATTTATATATTATTATAAAAATTGTTTATTTATATATTTACATAAAAAGTATATACATATGAAATATTTAATACAATATATAATACTATGTATAATTATGCATATATCTTGAATACCTAACCCTTATCAGAGAAATTTGATGTAACGACTTTTTCCCATTAAACCACTACCCTTCTTATCCTAGATTCATTAATGATTTTTTGGACAGAAACTTTGCAATTTCAAGCAGTCACAGTTGTTTACTTTGTCTTTTGTAATTTCCTCCAACACTTGTTTGGTTAAGAATACATCTCTTTCCTATAACTTATAAGAGGTATATGATCAGTTTTTCTTCTACAATTTTTATTGTATGATCTTTAACATTAAGTTCATGATTCAGTTTAGAACATATTGTGGAGAGTAGTGTGTCAGTTTTTGCATAATTTCTGCCAGACTGTTGTCCAGTGTTCCCTGCAGTTTTTAATCAAGTAGGTAGGTTTCACCCAGGTAATCTATATTTTCCACTTTATCTATAGTTCTTTCTGAATGTCCTTTGTCTCATCTCTTCATTGATCTCTCTCCTTTATTAAAACCAATATAAGGTATTTTTGATAACAAACATTGTTTCAGGTCTGAAAATTCTTTTACACCTTTGTCCGTCCTTCTTTTCATGATTTCCCTTGACATTGTAGTTATTTTATTTTTTGAAATTGTATTCTTTTATCCACCTTTGTAAATCATTCTTTTGGTAATTTGATTGTTATTAAAAGTATAATTTAATTTTAGTAGTATTGTCATTTTTATGACACTGGCATGGCCTAGCCATGAGGACTGATTATTCCTCCAGGTATTTAGATTATTCCCTTTTCTTTTTTTAGAAGTGTTTTGCAATTGAATCTATACAACTCATTTTTTGTATTTTGATAAGTTGAATACCAGATATTTTATGCATTTTGTAGTTATTTGGAATGGGAATTCCCTTTCTATTATTACTTGTTTTGTATTGTTATTATAATATTGAATTGTTAGTGATTTGTAAGGATTTATTTTGTAGCCTACAATTTTGCTTGCTATTAATTGTCTCAATTAGTATCTTTACAAATTACTTGGTCTTTTACAATTGAACCATCATATCATCAGTAGACAGGGATAGTTTAATCTCCTCTATACCTATCTTTATTCCTTCAATTTCTTTCTCTTATCATATTGCTACCTCTAATATTTCCATTACCATATCTAATACGAGGGGGAGAGTGGACATCTTGGCTTCACTGCTGTATTTACT
>NW_020942504.1:0-3007 GCF_900497805.2 Vombatus ursinus
TTCATAGTCAGCAAACAGTAAGCATAATGGGATCTTGTGTCTTCTATACCTTTCAGTCATTTGTGTGATTATAGATGTATTCTTTTTG
Source organism: Vombatus ursinus (assembly GCF_900497805.2). NCBI lineage: Eukaryota > Metazoa > Chordata > Mammalia > Diprotodontia > Vombatidae > Vombatus > Vombatus ursinus. The sequence goes on from NW_020942504.1 coordinate 89, forward strand.
TGGAACATTATTTACTAAAGTCTTTCTGTTTCCTCCTCATGCCCATAACAAGAGTATCCTTCATGTAGATTAGTCTCATTAAAATTTTGTATAAAAGGAAAGAAGACTTATATTTGAGTAGTAACTGATATTCCTGTTTTTTTTTCTTTTTGTAATAATGCCTGAGATTATTTTCCTCATGTCTGTTATCTTCCCGTCTTTCAGATACCGTGATAATCCATCCCTCACTGCTGTCTAGTACTGACCTTTTTCTGTGTCTGCTTGGCCTAGTCTGGCTCTTTTTCCCCCCCTGCATCATAATATTTTCCAGTATCATTTCTACTTCTTTATATAGTACATCTGAGACTGTAAAGTTAGAGTACAACTATTCTAACTGCATTGTCCTGGAAAATAATTTTTTTTTTTTAGCATTTTTATGAATTTTTTTACAGATGTGTACAGATTAAATACGTACACACACACATTCTTCATCCTGCCAGTTGCTAAAGCTTTCTGCTCAACAGGAAGGACTTTCCTCCTGTGAATGTTCTTTGTGTTCACCTCCCTCTGCTTCTTGTGTTTCATCCCCCCTTGCCAGTGTAGATTTTTCAGGGCTTTGCTGTCTAATGTAAGATTGAGAGCTTGCATTGAGACCTGGACTCACGTCTCACCTCAGACTCAAATTCTCTGTGCGACTCTGGGCAAATCCCCTCAGTATTTGAGGTAGCTTTCTAAAAATATAAGTCACAAAGAAGATAACTTGCTTTTTTGGTAGAGAATGCTTACATGCCAGTGAAAACATTGGTCTAGTTCCTATCCCTATATTCACCTCAGAGATACTTCACTAACTGAAATGACTTTAAAGTTTGAGGGAACTTATTTGCTACTGTAATTGACTGTATTTCATCACCACTCAGAATGAACTCCAGAGTCACCTGAATGGTGGAGGCAATAGTCAGGTCATTTGACTTGAATGATTAAAGGGTGCAGGCACCCTGTGTAATATAAATGAGAAACAGTGAGTCCTAGCACCCCACTGCTGCTTGATATCAGTCAAGCAACAAATATTTATTAAGCTTCTATTATGTACAAGGCATGTGACTTGAGGGTTAATGGAAATTAACTTGAGTGAATGTGGACAAGTCATAAATTCTTCATTAATTGAGGAATCTGACATGTAAAACATTATTCTTGGTTCTGTGGGGGTATAAAATAAAATGAAAGCTATAGTTTATTTAAGGATACGTGTCCCTATCCGGGAATTCAGAACAAAACTTCTTCCAACAAACCCAAATTCTAAAAATATTTACAAAGCAATATGTAGATGAATTACAGCCGAGAAAAGAAGTATAAAAGTAATTCAGAGTAATAACTGGTCATTCCTGAAATGGAAAAAAGAAGCTGCTTTTCAAATATAACTAATTAATAAGCAGCACAGATTTCCACCTTCTCTGTTAGAGACACCATGTTATTTCAGGTTTGATGCTGTGATGAATTGAGACTTACAGACCAGTGAACAGATCACAAAAAGGGTTCTCTTAGCTTTAGCGTTGAACAGGTAGGGATATAGTAATGCTTAGCTGCAGCTTTGTTACCTGTGATCTCCCTTGCTTCCTGGTGGAAATGAGTATGGCCACTAGGCCATAATATTGTAATGAGTTTGAGAAACTCCACATAGGTGAGACTTTTTTTGTCCCTAGGTGACCTGGAAACTACACAGAGACCATTTGGGTGCCTGGAACAGCTCTGTCACTTTTTAGGGAAAACTAATGGTGGGGAGGATAAGGGAAAGAGAAGAGGGAAGCCAAAGTTTAACCTGTGTTGGAGGATGGGAGGAGAGAGGGGAGGCCTTAGACTAACCCATATTGTGGGGAAACCATGATAGATATTTGTCTAATCACAGTCATTCTTTTCAATATGATTTCTATGAAATTTAGTGGTTATTAATGTAAAAGGAACAACAAAAAAACAAAACCCCTTTTTTTCCAAGATTTTTCCCACTTAATAATATTTTATATTTTCTAATTACATGTAAAGATCTTTTTCAACATTGACTTTTGTAAGATTTTGAGTTCCAAAATTTTTTTCTCCCTCCTCCCCTCCCCAAGACGGCAAGGAATATGATATAGGCTATATAAGCAATCATATTAAACATATTTCCACATTAGTCATGTTGTGAAAGAAGAATCAGAACAAAAGGGAAAAACAACAAAAAACGAGAAAATAATATGCTTCAATCAGTATTCAGACTCCTTAGTTCTTTCTCTGTTTATGGGTAGCATTTTCCATCATGAATCTTTTGGAATTGTCTTAGATCATTGTATTGCTGAGAAGAGCTAAGTTTGTCAAAGCTGATCATTGTACAGTGTGGCAGTTACTGTGTAGAATGTTCATGTTCTTGCTCACTTCACTCAGCATCAGTTCGTGTGAGTCTTTCCAGGTAGAAAAAACCAAAAAGAAATTCTTGACACTTTCAATGAATGAGTAGTTGTCAGGTTTACATGAGATCCTTAAAAAAAAAAAAAGAAAAAAAAAGAGGCTATGTAGGTCCATAAACAAGATGGTGGTATACTTCTAAACATGGGGGGATTTGGATTCAGAAGAAAAAATGGATTGTTTTATTCAGGTTATGACTTCCCCCTAGAAAATGAAGTAGAATCCCAAAGACATCATAAAAATGGGAAAAGGACCCACATATACAAAAATATTTATAGCAGTTTTTTTTGTGATGGCAAAGAATTAGAAATTGAGGGGATGCCCATTGATTGGGGAATGGCTGAACAAGTTGTGGTATACGAATGTAATGGAATGCTATTGTGCTATAAGAAATGATGAGCAGGCAGAATTCAAAAAAACTTGTAAAGACTTACATGAACTGATGCAGAGCGAAACAAGCAGAAACATGAGAACATTGTACACAGTAACAGCCATATTATGGGA
>NW_020942505.1:0-3012 GCF_900497805.2 Vombatus ursinus
TTCATAGTCAGCAAACAGTAAGCATAATGGGATCTTGTGTCTTCTATACCTTTCAGTCATTTGTGTGATTATAGATGTATTCTTTTTGTGGAACATTATTTACTAAAGTCTTTCTGTTTCCTCCTCATGCCCATAACAAGAGTATCCTTCATATATGTGTAGATTAGTCTCATTAAAATTTTGTATAAAAGGAAAGAAGACTTATATTTGAGTAGTAACTGATATTCCTGTTTTTTTTTCTTTTTGTAATAATGCCTGAGATTATTTTCCTCATGTCTGTTATCTTCCCGTCTTTCAGATACCATGATAATCCATCCCTCACTGCTGTCTAGTACTGACCTTTTTCTGTGTCTGCTTGGCCTAGTCTGGCTCTTTTTCCCCCCCTGCATCATAATATTTTCCAGTATCATTTCTACTTCTTTATATAGTACATCTGAGACTGTAAAGTTAGAGTACAACTATTCTAACTGCATTGTCCTGGAAAATAATTTTTTTTTTTTAGCATTTTTATGAATTTTTTTACAGATGTGTACAGATTAAATATGTACACACACACATTCTTCATCCTGCCAGTTGCTAAAGCTTTCTGCTCAACAGGAAGGACTTTCCTCCTGTGAATGTTCTTTGTGTTCACCTCCCTCTGCTTCTTGTGTTTCATCCCCCCTTGCCAGTGTAGATTTTTCAGGGCTTTGCTGTCTAATGTAAGATTGAGAGCTTGCATTGAGACCTGGACTCACGTCTCACCTCGGACTCAAATTCTCTGTGCGACTCTGGGCAAATCCCCTCAGTATTTGAGGTAGCTTTCTAAAAATATAAGTCACAAAGAAGATAACTTGCTTTTTTGGTAGAGAATGCTTACATGCCAGTGAAAACATTGGTCTAGTTCCTATCCCTATATTCACCTCAGAGATACTTCACTAACTGAAATGACTTTAAAGTTTGAGGGAACTTATTTGCTACTGTAATTGACTGTATTTCATCACCACTCAGAATGAACTCCAGAGTCACCTGAATGGTGGAGGCAATAGTCAGGTCATTTGACTTGAATGATTAAAGGGTGCAGGCACCCTGTGTAATATAAATGAGAAACAGTGAGTCCTAGCACCCCACTGCTGCTTGATATCAGTCAAGCAACAAATATTTATTAAGCTTCTATTATGTACAAGGCATGTGACTTGAGGGTTAATGGAAATTAACTTGAGTGAATGTGGACAAGTCATAAATTCTTCATTAATTGAGGAATCTGACATGTAAAACATTATTCTTGGTTCTGTGGGGGTATAAAATAAAATGAAAGCTATAGTTTATTTAAGGATACGTGTCCCTATCCGGGAATTCAGAACAAAACTTCTTCCAACAAACCCAAATTCTAAAAATATTTACAAAGCAATATGTAGATGAATTACAGCCGAGTAAAGAAGTATAAAAGTAATTCAGAGTAATAACTGGTCATTCCTGAAATGGAAAAAAGAAGCTGCTTTTCAAATATAACTAATTAATAAGCAGCACAGATTTCCACCTTCTCTGTTAGAGACACCATGTTATTTCAGGTTTGATGCTGTGATGAATTGAGACTTACAGACCAGTGAACAGATCACAAAAAGGGTTCTCTTAGCTTTAGCGTTGAACAGGTAGGGATATAGTAGTGCTTAGCTGCAGCTTTGTTACCTGTGATCTCCCTTGCTTCCTGGTGGAAATGAGTATGGCCACTAGGCCATAATATTGTAATGAGTTTGAGAAACTCCACATAGGTGAGACTTTTTTTGTCCCTAGGTGACCTGGAAACTACACAGAGACCATTTGGGTGCCTGGAACAGCTCTGTCACTTTTTAGGGAAAACTAATGGTGGGGAGGATAAGGGAAAGAGAAGAGGGAAGCCAAAGTTTAACCTGTGTTGGAGGATGGGAGGAGAGAGGGGAGGCCTTAGACTAACCCATATTGTGGGGAAACCATGATAGATATTTGTCTAATCACAGTCATTCTTTTCAATATGATTTCTATGAAATTTAGTGGTTATTAATGTAAAAGGAACAACAAAAAAACAAAACCCCTTTTTTTCCAAGATTTTTCCCACTTAATAATATTTTATATTTTCTAATTACATGTAAAGATCTTTTTCAACATTGACTTTTGTAAGATTTTGAGTTCCAAAATTTTTTTCTCCCTCCTCCCCTCCCCAAGACGGCAAGGAATATGATATAGGCTATATAAGCAATCATATTAAACATATTTCCACATTAGTCATGTTGTGAAAGAAGAATCAGAACAAAAGGGAAAAACAACAAAAAACGAGAAAATAATATGCTTCAATCAGTATTCAGACTCCTTAGTTCTTTCTCTGTTTATGGGTAGCATTTTCCATCATGAATCTTTTGGAATTGTCTTAGATCATTGTATTGCTGAGAAGAGCTAAGTTTGTCAAAGCTGATCATTGTACAGTGTGGCAGTTACTGTGTAGAATGTTCATGTTCTTGCTCACTTCACTCAGCATCAGTTCGTGTGAGTCTTTCCAGGTAGAAAAAACCAAAAAGAAATTCTTGACACTTTCAATGAATGAGTAGTTGTCAGGTTTACATGAGATCCTTAAAAAAAAAAAAAGAAAAAAAAGAGGCTATGTAGGTCCATAAACAAGATGGTGGTATACTTCTAAACATGGGGGGATTTGGATTCAGAAGAAAAAATGGATTGTTTTATTCAGGTTATGACTTCCCCCTAGAAAATGAAGTAGAATCCCAAAGACATCATAAAAATGGGAAAAGGACCCACATATACAAAAATATTTATAGCAGTTTTTTTTGTGATGGCAAAGAATTAGAAATTGAGGGGATGCCCATTGATTGGGGAATGGCTGAACAAGTTGTGGTATACGAATGTAATGGAATGCTATTGTGCTATAAGAAATGATGAGCAGGCAGAATTCAAAAAAACTTGTAAAGACTTACATGAACTGATGCAGAGTGAAATGAGCAGAAACATGAGAACATTGTACACAGTAACAGCCATATTATGGGA
>NW_020942506.1:0-1483 GCF_900497805.2 Vombatus ursinus
TAAGTCTGGGAGCCCAGAGGGGAGCCTGAGGATAACCTTCCCTTGTCCATGCAAATGTTTCAGACTCTGATAGGAGATAGATGGACAGCTCTCTTCCTAGTTGAGCACTATCTTAAAATCCCACTATTGTGTAGCCCCTGTGAATAGTCCTGATTCAGTCTGTGGTTAATTTAAATCAGGAAGACCAGAGCCCTCTCATTTTGGGGTCAAAGCCCTAATATAAATGATTAAGATCTTTTCCCAATCCATTTTAAACTGGTTCCCAGTTTAAACTGGGAATAGGCTAGGTCCTCTTAGTTATGATCATTATAAGATGGCCTCAAGTGGCATAGTGAAGAGATCACAGGGCTTGAAGTTGGGAAGACCTGAGTTCAAATCTAGCCTCCTACATTTACTGGTTCTCTGACCCTGAGCAAGTCACTTAACCCTGTGTGCCTCAGTTTCCTCACCTGTAAAATGAGCTAGAGAAGGAAATGACAAACCGATCCAGGGTCTTTGTCAAGAAAACCCCAAATTGGGTCACGAAGAGTCAGACACAATGAGTGAACAATAACAGGATGGCCTTGCTGTCAAAGGCATCAAAAATAATAACTAAACAGAGTAAGAAAAATCCTTGGTACTCCACTGGCAAAAATGATTAAAATTTGTAAGCTGGACAAGAAGACTTCCTGAAGAATTTTCTTTTGAAGCATTTGATTTTTTTTTTAAATATCTGTGAATTAAGGCAACTGTCTCTACTCATAAATTCATTCATAAATGCCTGTGGTACTCTCTGAAAAGGAAATTTAGAATGATAGTAAATGATTTTTTCCCTCAAGTCTCTAGGGAAAGAGAGAGAGCAAGATTGTGTTTTTATTTGTTCGTTTTATGTTATGTAGAATATGTACTGTAAGCATTGTCTGTTTGTATTCTGTGTGCTGGTAAACCTAGACATCTCCTTTTTTTTTTTCCTATGGTCTGATCAGCCAAGAGAAAAAGGATGAAAAGAATAAGAACTTCTTTTCATAAAATTACAAATCTTTCAATGGATATAGTCATATCTGTATGTTGTTAATTCTGGCCAAATTGGGAATGGAGAGAAAGACGAGATGACACAGAGAGACAGAGACAGATGGAGACAACAGAGAGACAGAAGGAAGAGACAGACAGATAGAGAGACAGAGACAGAGAGAAGATAGAAGATCTTTTTTCCATTTGAGCAATTCGTGGTATTGGGAACTAAGGAGAGACTAATTTATGACTGAAATGTAATCTATTTAGTATGGATCTCCAAATAATGATAGGACTTCGGTTTGAATATTTTTATATATGCAAAAAATCCTGGTGGTTTTTTTTGGAGCTGTAGCTCACTAGAATTGTTGAAAGTATAGACTTTGTAAAATTTGCATACACATGTAAGACCCCTTTCTTACTCTCTCCCTTCCCTTGAGAGGGAGAAATTTTATTGACTTAGCATTAGGGGAGGAAAGTGATTTTACCACTT
>NW_020942507.1:0-3299 GCF_900497805.2 Vombatus ursinus
GTGCCTCAGTTTCCTCACCTGTAAAATGAGCTGGAGAAGGAAATGACAAACCGATCCAGGGTTTTTGTCAAGAAAACCCCAAATTGGGTCATGAAGAGTCAGACACAATGAGTGAACAATAACAAGATGGCCTTGCTGTCAAAGGCCTCAAAAATAGTAGCTGAACAGAGTAAGAAAAATCTTTGGTACTCCACTGGCAAAAATGATTAAAATTTGTAAGCTGGACAAGAAGACTTCCTGAAGAATTTTCTTTTAAAGTACTTGATTTTTCTTTGAATATCTGGGAATTAAGGCAACTGTCTCTATTCATAAATTCATTCATAAATGCCTGTGGTACTCTCTGAAAAGGAAATTTAGAATGATAGTAAATGATTTTTTCCCTCAAGTTTCTAGGGAAAGAGAGGGAGCAAGATTGTGTTGTCATTTGTTTTATGTTATGTAGAGTATGTGCTGTAAGCATTGTCTGTTTGTATTTGGTGTCCTGGTAAACCTAGGCTTCTTTTTTTTTTTCCTATGGTCTGATCAACCAAGAGAAAAAGGATGAAAAGAATGAGAACTTCTTTTCATAAAGTTACAAATCTTTCAATGGATATAGTCTCATCTGTATGTTGTTAATTCTGGCCAAATTGGGAATGGAGAGAAAGACAAGATGACCCAGAGAGACAGAGATAGACACAGACAACAGAGAGACAGAAGGGAGAGACAGACAGACAGATAGAGAGACAGAGACAGAGAGAAGATAGAAGATCTTTTTTCCATTTGAGCAATTCATGGTATTTGGAACTAAGAAGAGACTAATTTATGACTGAAGTGTAATCTATTTAGTATGGATCTCCAAATAATGATAGGACTTCAGTTTGAATATTTTTATATATGCAAAAAATCCTAGTGATTTTTTTTGAGCTGTAGCTCACTAGAATTGTTGAAAGTATAGACTTTGTAAAATTTGCATACACATGTAACACCTCTTTCTTACTCTCTCCCTTCCCTTGAGAGGGAAAAATTTTATTGACTTAGCATTAGGGGAGGAAAGTGATTTTTCCACTTGAGAAAGCTCAATCCTTAAACAGAGCTGAAACCAGTTTAAAAGTTCTGTCCCAAGAACAAAAGCTCAAGGATATCAAGGGAATCAATGGGGGAAAAATGGAAAAGAAGGTGGTCTAACCATACCAGATCTCAAACTGTATTATAAAGTGGTAATTATCAAAACAATCTGGTACTGGCTAAGAAATAGAGTGGTGGATCAATGGAATAGATTAGGTAAATATTACATTATAGTAAATGACCACAGCAATCTAGTATATGATAAACTCAAAGATCCAAGATTTTGGAAGGAAAACTCATTATTTGACAAAAACCGGTGGGAAAACTGGAAACGAGTATGGCAGAAACTAGGTATAGAACAACATCTCACACCGTATACCAAGATAAGGTCAAAATGGGTACATGATTTACATCTAAAGGGTAATAAGCATAAATAATAAGCAAATGATTAATAAGCAAATTAAAAGAGCATGGAATCCTTTATCCGTCAGATATATGGATAAGGGAAGAATTTAGGACTAAAGAAGATAGAGCATTACAAAACATAAAATAGATAATTTTGGTTATGTAAAATGTAAAAGATTTTGCACAAACAAAACCAATGCAACCACAATTATAAGGAAAGCACAAAACTGGAGAGGGGGGAGATTTTGCAACAAGTGTCTCTTATAAAGGCCTCATTTCTCACATATATGGAGAAGTGGGTCAAATTTATAAAGACTCAAGTCATTCCCCATTGGATAGATGGTCAAAGGATATTAACAGGCAGTTTTCAGAAAAAGAAGTTGAAGCTATCTATAGTCATATGAAAAAAATGCTCTAAATAACTATTGATCAGAGAAATGTAAATTGAAACAAGTGTGAGATACTACCTCATACCAACTGTGAGATACCACCTCGTACCTACCAGATTGGCTAATGTGACAAAAAAGGAAAATGTTAGATGTTGGAGGGACTGTGGGAAACTGGAATACAAATGCACTGTTGGTGGAGTTTTGAACTGACCCAACCATTCTGGAAAGCAATTTTGAACTATTCCCAAAGAGTTATAAAACTGTGTATACCCGTTGATCCAGAAATAGCACTGCTAAGACTATATCTTAAAGATATCCAAAGGGGCAGCTAGGTGGCATAGTAGATAGAGCACCGTCTCCTGGAGTCAGGATTTCAACAGTTCAAATCCGATTTCAGACCAGACACTTTACACTTACTATTTGTGTGACCCTGGGCAAGTCACTTAACCCTAATTGCTTTGCCAAAAGAAACAAAGAAAGAAGATATCCAAAAAAGAGGAAAGGACTTCTTTGTACAAAATTATTTATAGCAGCTTTTTCTGTGGTGGCTAAGAACTGGAAACTGAGAGGATGCTCATCAATTCGGGAATTGCTGAACAAGTTATGGTATATGATTGTAATGGATTATTATTGTGTTAGAAGAAATGACAAGCATGATGATTTCAGAAAAACCTAGAAAGACTTTCATGAATTGATGCATAGTGAAGTGAACAGAACCATGAGAATGCTGTACACAGTAACAGCAATATTGTTCGATGAAGAACTATGAAAGACTTAGCCTACTGTCAACAGCGCAAAGATCCAAGAAAATACTGAAGGACTAATAATGAAAAATGCTTTCCTCTTCCAGAGAAAGAACAGATATTGATTTAATGAAGACTGAAGTATGCTATTTTTCACTTTTTTAATTTTTTTCCCTTTTATTAGAATTTTCTTGTACCAAATGACTAACATGGAAATATTTTATGTAATTGCACATGCTTAACCTATATCTTATTGCTTACAGTCTTAGGGAAGGGGAAGGGGAGGAAGGGAGAAAGGAATATAATTTAGACCTCAAATGTTAAAAAAAAAAAAAAAAAAAAAGTTTGGTCCCCAGTGACTCCAAAAATGAATAAAAAAAAAAGATTTTTTTTTATTTGAATTTCATCTGGTACTTAAGACCACCTAGCACAAGCATTGTTTCCTTAACTTTTCTCTCCAGCTTGGAAAAAAAGAGATTTGTTTAAATAAAAATAGTAATAATAGTAATTTAGGAATAAGCAAAATTTCATCTTGGGATGGGCTTCAGTGAATGATTTATCAGAATTTAATTGCCTAGGTAAATTAGAAGCTAAGTCACCTAAAATGAATTAAAATAGACTGTCCATTTGCAAATTCTTAAGTTAGAAACCAGATTGGAAGCATTTTAGTAGGCAAAATGACAAAGTCTGTAAACCTTGAAATTTCAATTCTGATCAG
>NW_020942508.1:0-1314 GCF_900497805.2 Vombatus ursinus
GTTTCTGTTTTCAACTGATTTTGTGCTGTTTGCATGCCTCATAGAACAATGCAAAGCCTCCTGAAAGTGATTGATAACCATTCAAAAGAATTTGGCTTGACCACCCACACTGGAATGACTTGAAGAATTTATATTGACCAGATTGCGAATTGCATTTTGAGATATCTGACCTTTAGAATTTTTCTAAATCTGTGTGTCTGTTGATCTACCAAATCTAGATAAATTAAATCTTATCTATATCTAGATTGTAAATATAGACAGAGAAAGAGAGAGAGATAGATATAGATACATGGATCTATCTATATATCTAGATATACATAGATAAACAGACATAGATAGATAGATAGATAGATAGACAGACAGACAGACAGACAGACAGACAGACCGATCTGGATATACCACAGTAGGTATGGACAGCACAAATGAAAAATAAGTTGGGTTCAGAATTAAATAGGAGAAAGGGAGCAGGCCATATTTCCTTCAGGAAATGTCAAAGCCACTTTAATCTCTCTAATCTTCCCCTAGAAACAGAGATTTATGTTTTTAATGCAAATTTTTTTCCAGAGTTATTATAGAGTTGAGCGACATTTAAAAAGTGATATCTAAAGAATTGAAAATGGATACGTCCTAGAAGTCAATCAAGACCCACACTGGCGACATACACATTGTAATATGTAATGTATTAGGGAATACTAAAGATGGAAATAAAAGCCATCAAAAGGGAAATATAGGCATGACATGCTGCTGACATGGCAAGGGTGAGAGATGACAAATAGGTAGCCAGAGTCTTCCACTACTATACTTGTCACATTACAATAAAGTGTGAAAGGCATCAGCACTCTGGGTATAACTCCTATGGCAAATTTGTAGAAGGACATAAACAAAAATTCCTTCAGGATAAGCAGGCATGAATCAGTTGGAAACTAAATTGCTAAAGAGAAAAATCCATGTTAATAAAATCCAATCCAGTTTTTGAGTTAAATGGCCAAATCCAAAGGGAAAATATTTATTCAATATCAAGTTAAGGGAGGGAAGCTAGTGAAGTTGTCCAGTAATCTATTTTTGGTCCTTGGCATTATTTTTGCGAGTGATGTGGATAAACACAGACATGACATTTTCATATGATTTTAGGTAACAAAAACTATTAAGTATACCTAAACCATTATATAACAGAATGAGAAATCCAAGAAAGATCTAGTTCATTTCAGGTCTAATTCAAATCTAGCATTCAATACTTTATATTCTAAATATAAACAAAAAAAACTTTAAATTCCAAACTCCATTTTTCCTGTGATTTTGTATCATTGGGTATGT
>NW_020942509.1:0-2645 GCF_900497805.2 Vombatus ursinus
GTACCATCCCACCCTTTCCCGTGTATGCCATGAACCCGGGCTTTCTGTCCTCCACTGCTCCACCTGCCATGCCTTATGACCCTGCACAAGTTGTTGTGCTCTCACTAGGGCAGGGCCTCACTTCCCTCTCAGGCATCTCACAGGGGAATAATTTGCACTGTCTCCTATCTGTGCCCCCAAAGCCAATGGATGCCATCGCTGGAGCCCAGGAAGAGGAAAGTCTTCAAGAGGAGATCCCGACCTTTGTGACCGGGTCAGAATCTGATGACTCAGCATTGGGTGAAAAAGCTCCCAAGAAGAGACGTTTGTCTCCCAACCATTCCAGCAGCCAGGACTCCACTTTCCAGTCTCTAGAATCCCTCTGGGAAATCCTCTTCTGAGGAGGACCCATCCATTCATCCAAAGATAGACACACACACACACACTAACCCAAACACATTTATTGATTTATTGATTTATTTGTTTAGTTATATATTTATTTTCTTATTTATTTATTTTTTATTCATTCATGCATTCATTCGTTTCTTTCTTTCTTTCTTTATCCATCTATGTATCTATGTATTGATTTATTTATCTGTCTATTGATTTATTTATTTAGATAGATAGATAGATATAAGACATAGATATAGATATCCTTATGTATTCACCTATATGCCTTCTAAGTGAGAAAAGGATCAGTTGCTTGGATTCTCAGTGGATGGGGTGAGGAATACCTAGTAGTTCTGAGCCAGATAATAGCACAGGAGAGTTGATGGGCGAATTCCAGCTAAATCCACCGTGCCTTGGTGCTTTGTGCTCAACGCAGAGCACCCGCCTTGAGAGAAAACCCTGGACAGGTTTAGGTTCCCGGTTTTTTCTTGATTTTCACGTCTGTCCGTGGAACACAGTGTGTTGTGGCCACGAGTTCTGCAATGCCCTCAGTTGTGGATTAAACATGCCAGAGTTTCTCTTCTTCACAGGGCAGCAGGACAAGGCAGTGACACTAGGAGTAGGCCACTAGAAGGAATTCTGGAGCTCACAGGTGCTTGACATACCAGTGATCCTCTGTCAGTGAACTCTGGCCCAACTCGGAGATGCCTCTAGCTTCCAGAAAGTGGAGAAGCAGCCTTCTTCAGCTCAGAGGCAAGCCTGAGCAGAAGCTGCAGACTCAAGACCTTGCTGAGGACATTCGACAGGTGCTGCTCATCCTGTGGCCTGTCCTCCAGCTTTGGACTCTCGACATCGTTGAGCTTAGAAAGCACATCACTTCCCCAAGTCACATACCTGCTTGGCACAAGGATAGGAGCAGCAAATCACCTACCTCATTTACTTCAGGGTAGGCCTAGCCTAGCAAGTTCCTCATGGAGTTAAGGCTAGGAGCAGCGAGGAGCAGCAAGGAGGAGCAAGGAGCAGCAAGGAGCAGCAAGGAGCAGGGAAAGAAAGGAAATCCTCTTGTCTAGAGGTGCCTACCTTGCCCTTCCTAATAGGGGTCTAAGGTTTGAACTAGGTCTTAGCACAGGACCTGCCTGTTGGCAAAGCACGTGGAGAGTGACTTTTGGAAGTCAGAGTGGAAAGAAGGTTTAAGAGAAAAAGAATCACCACAAATGGCCGGAAGCCGAGAGGCAGATCTGCTAGAAGAAGCTGCCCGGGGAAGCAGTTGTTTTCAAGGTGCCCGAGGCAACAGGCTGTGAGGAGACCAGATGACTGCAGGAGGAGATGTGCTCACAAGGCAAGCAACTAGGAGACAAATCCGAGCCATAAGGTGTACTGGACTGGTGAAGTGGACAATGCCAGGGGCTTACTCTTGCTCGGGCCTTCTTCCTCCTGTGCCGGTGTTCTTTGTCAGGTCTGCTTGCTGAAGGGGACTGTCCCGAAGGCTTCTGTCCAAGTGCCTCTCAGTGTCTCTCTGTCTCTCTCTGTCTGTCTCCCTCTGTCTACTTCCATCTCTGCTCCCTGTCCTTCAGGGGGGAGAAGCTATTGGATCTCCACTGTGTACGTGCCATTTTGCAGACCGGCTCCATTTTAGCCCTGTTGCCAAACAAAAGGCAGACTAAAAATCGACATCAATAAAAGCAAACCGTGAATAAAAAAGATGTGCAAAAATTGAGTTTCAATCGGTATTCAGACTCCATCATTTCCTTCCTCGGAGGTGTGTGGCGTTTTCCATCTGCAGTCCTTTGGACTGGGAATCTGGGAGGTGGGGGAGGGGTGTGATGATTCTGTTGAGAGGTTAGGAAAGGCAGGTAAGAAGAGGTCGAGTCACCTAGTGAAGACCTAGCTGAGAGTGGATTTTCCCTCGGGTCCTCCAGGTCTGGGCATCTTCCAGCCTATTGCTTGGCCGCTAAATAGCCAAGGGGATTGGCAATAGTCCACTGCGATTTACCACAGTTAGCGGGTCCCGAGGATATGTCTCACTGGAAAGGTGGGCACAGAAGGAGTTGGCCTCCCCACGAAATTCTGAGCACATGGAACCTGGATTGGACATCACTCCTGGAAACTCTGAAATCTGTGTTTGCCCGAGGGTGCTGGCTGGCAGCACCTCCCATTTCCAGGTCCGAAGTTTTCAGGGTGCTTCGGTTCCAAATCTTGGTGGTGGCCCTCCCCACCCCTCACCCCCTACCCCCCCCCGCCCCCGCTCCCTCTGGCCACTTCTCGATTTCCTTTCC
>NW_020942510.1:0-3637 GCF_900497805.2 Vombatus ursinus
TATGTATATATGTGTATTATAAATAATTATATATGCATATATATGTGAATGTATGTATGTATATATATATATATACACACACATGAACATTAAATCATATTTAGATTCAGAGCATTAGTATTTTACTGTATTCAGGATTCCTAGTCACATACTAGGCAATTACAATATATGTTTGTTAAATTGAATTGAGTCGAAATCACTGCAGGTTTCTGACCGTTGATATTTGTGGTATTCACACTCAACAACCATTTCTTTCAAATGCCAACATTCTACTGGGGTAGCACTGATGTCATCACTCAGCAACTCTCTCTTGGAAACAACAACAATGTACTCGCACAGCAGGGTGGCCATTTCATGAGACAGGATCCTTCAAGTGATTGTTGTTGGATTTGCACTTTTACTGGATAGTGTAAAAAATTGGCTTTCACTTCTAGATAAAGTGCAGTACATCATATACTTCTACTTGTAAGTCTTTATATAATTTGTGAGATTAGTTTGGAAAAAAGTATGAGCCATGTGGCCATCAGAATAGCAGGTGGGAGATCTGATCTGCCAGCAGCTTCCAGGTTCATAGTTTTATAATAAATCATAAACACACACATACATACACACACACACACACGCACACACACACATATATATGTATATGTGTATATTATTAATAATTATATATGTGTGTGTATATATTTCTATGTATGCATATATATATACACATGTAGATACACATGAATATTAAATCATATTTGGATTCAGAGCATTAGTTTTTTATTGTATTCAGTATACCTAGTCACATACTAGGCAATTAATATACACGTTTGTTAAATTGAATTGAGTTGAAATCACTGCAGGTTTCTGACCGTTGATGTTTGTGGTATCCACACTCAACAACCATTTCTTTAAAATGCCAGCATTCTACTGGGTTAGTAGTGATGTCATCACTCAGCAACCCTCTCTTAGAAATGTCATAATTGTACTGACACAGCAGGGGGCCATTTCATGAGAGAGGATCCTTGAAGTGATTGTTGTTGGATTTGCACTTTTACTGGATAGGGTAAAAAATTGACCTTCACTTCTAGATAAAGTGCAGTACTTCATATACTTTTACTTCTAAGTCTTTATATAATTTGAGAGATTAGTTTGGAAAAAAGTTAGAGACATATAGCCATCAACATAGCAGGTAGGTGATCTCATCTCCCAGCAGCTTCCAGGTTCATAATTTTATACTGAGTCATACACACACGCACACACACACATGTATATATGTGTATTATAAATAATTATATATGCATATGTGTATATTTATATCTATGTATGTATATGTATAAATATACATATACACACATGAACATTAAATCATATTTGGATTCAGAGCATTAGTTTTTTATTGTATTCAGGATTCCTAGTCACATACTGGGCAATTAATATATATGTTTGTTAAAGTGAATTGAGTTGAAAGAACTGGAGGTTTCTGACCGTTGGTCTTTGTGGTATCCACACTCAACCACCATTTCTTTAAAATGCCAACATTCTACTGGGGTACTAGTGATGTCATCACTCAGCAACCCTCTCTTGGAAATGTCAACATTGTACTGCCACAGCAGGGGGCCATTTCATGAGAGAGGATCCTTCAAGTGATTGTTGTTGGATTTGCACTTTTACTGGATAGTGTAAAAAATTGGCCTTCACTTCTAGGTAAAGGGCAGTACATTATATACTTCTACTTGTAAGTCTTTATATATTTTGTGAGATTATTTTTGAAAAAAGTAAGAGACATATAGCCATCAAAATAGCAGGTGGGTGATCTGATACCCCAGCAGCTTCCAGGTTCGTAATTTTATACTGAGTCATACACACACACACACACACACACACACACACACACATGTATATGTGTATTATAAACAATTATGTATGCATATGCATATATTTATATGTATGTATGCATATATATACATATACACACATGAACATTAAATCATATTTGGATTCAGAGCATTAGTTTTTTATTTTATTCAGGATTCCTAGTCACATCCTAGGCAATTAATATATATGTTTGTTAAATTGAATTCAGTTGAAAGAACTGCAGGTTTCTGACCATTGATGTTTGTGGTATCCACACTCACCAACCATTTCTTTAAAATGCCAACATTCTACTGGGGCAGCAGTGATGTCATCACTCAGCAACCCTCTCTTGGAAAGGTCGACATTGTACTGGCACAGCAGGGCGGCCATTTCGTGAGAGAGGATCCTTCAAGTGATTGTTGTTGGATTTGCACTTTTACTTTATAGGGTGAAAAATTGGCCTTCACTTCTAGATGAAGTGCAGTACATTATATACTTCTACTTCTAAGTCTTTATATATTTTGTGAGATTATTTTTGTAAAAAGTAAGAGACATATAGCCATCAAAGTAGGAGGTTGGTGATCTGATCTCCCAGCAGCTTGCAACTTGGTAATTATATACTGAGTCACACACACACACACACACATATGTATATATGTGTATTATAAATAATTATATATGTATTTATATATTTATATGTATGTATGTATATATACACATATACACACATGAATATTAAATCATATTTGGATTCAGAGCATTAGTTTTTTATTATATTCAGGATTCCTAGTCACATACTAGGTAATTAATATATATGTTTGTTAAATTGAATTGAGTTGAAATCACTGCAGTTTTCTGACTGTTGATGTTTGTGGTATCCACACTCAACAACCATTTCTTTCAAATGCCAACATTCTACTGTGGTAGCTGTGATGTCATTACTCAGCATCCCTCTCTTGGAAATGTCAACATTGTACTGGCACAGCTGGGGGCCATTTCATGAGAGAGGATCCTTCAAGTGATTGTTGTTGGATTTGCACTTTTACTGGATAGGGTAGAAAATTGGCCTTCACTTCTTGGTAAAATAAAGTACTTCATATATTTCTACTTCTAAGTCTTTATATAATTTGAGAGATTAGTTTGGAAGAAAGTTAGAGACATATAGCCATCAAAATAGCAGGTAGGTGATCTAATCTCCCAGCAGCTTCCAGGTTCACAATTTTGTACTGAGTGATACACACACACACACACACATATAGATATATATGTATATGTGTGTATTATAAATAATTATATATGTGAATGTATATATTTATATGTATTTGTGTATATGTATATACATATATACACACATGAATATTAAATCATACTTAGATGCAGAGCATTAGTTTTTTATTGTATTCAGTATTCCTAGTCAAATACTGGGCAATTAATATATATGTTTTTTAAATTGAATTGAGTGGAAATCACTGCAGGTTTCTGACCATTGATCTTTGTGGTATCCACACTCAACAACCATTTCTTTCAAATGCCAACATTCTACTGTGGTAGCTGTGATGTCATCACTCAGCAACCCTATCTTGGAAACGTCAACATTGTACTGGCACAGCAGGGCGGCCATTTTATGAGAGAGGATCCTTCAAGTGATTGTTGTTGGATTTACACTTTTACTGTATAGGGCAAAAAATTAGCCTTCATCTTCTAGATACAGTGAAGTACTTCATATACTTCTACTTCTAAGTCTTTCCATAATTTGAGAGTTAAGTTTGGAAAAAAGTTAGAGACATATACCCAT
>NW_020942511.1:0-1294 GCF_900497805.2 Vombatus ursinus
GGGGGAATCGAGTGGCTGATCAGAGGGGGATTGCAAGGATCTCTTTGCCAGGGTTGAGGCAGGAATCTCTTGCTTTACAGGTGCTTGGATCTGGGTCACAGTTCTGAGGGGAGGTCCTGGGGCGAGGAGGAGTGCTGGCTTGGTGGAGATAGTTGTGGTGGTGGAGAGGAAACACCTCGCCACCCATCATAGCACCTTGGAAGAACTGACACTTTTCAGGTCCCTAGAAGCGTCTCTGAAAATAGCTGTACAAACCCCCAAAGCCTGAGACAGTACATTCTCCACATTGGAAACAGATTCTTACCTTAACAAAGAGTTTAAAACTCAAGTAATTGGTTGGGATCATGAGCAAGCAGCGCAAAAAGAGTCAGACTATATTATCTTACTTCGGTGACACAGAAGATCAAAACATACAACGAGAAGAAGACAACCAAGTCTAAGCTCCTACATCCAAAACTTCCCAGAAAAATATGAGTTAGTCCCAGTCCTTGGAAGAGTTCAAAAGGGATTTTGAGAAGTCCGAGAAGTAGAGGAAAAACTTGGAAGAGAAATGAGAGTGATACGAGAAAATCATGAAAAGCAAGTTAATCATGAAAAGCTTGCTAAAGGAGACCCAAAAAAATAGTGAAGAAAATAACACCTTCAAAAATAGCCTAACCCAAATGGCAAAAGAGGTCCAAAAAGCCAATGAAGAAAAGAATGCCCTAAAGAGCAAAATTCAACAAATGGAAAAGGAAGTCCAAAAGATTACTGAAGAAAATACTTCCTTAGAAATTAGAATAGAGCAATTGGGTGCTAGTGACTTTATGAGAAATTAAGACATTGCAAAACAACTCCAAAAGAATGAAAAATTAGAAAACTATGTGAAATATCTCATTGGAAAAACAAGTGACCTGGAAAATAGATCCAGGACAGAGAATTTAAAAATTATTGGACTATCTGAAAGCCATGATCAAAAAAAGAGCCTACACATCATTTTTTAAGAAATGATCCAGGAAAACTGCCCTGATATTTTAGAACCAGAGGGCAAAATAGAAATGGAAAGAATACACCGATCTCCTCCTGAAAGAGATCCCCAAAGGAAAACTCCTAGGAATATTGTAGCCAAATTCCAGAGTTCCCAGGTCAAGGAGAAAATATTACAAGCAGCCAGAAAGAAACACTTGAAATATTGTGGAAACACAATCAGGATAACACAAGATTTAGCTGCTTCTACATTAAGGGACCGCAGGGCATGGAACGTAATATTCTGGAGGGCAAAGGAGATAGGATTACAACCAAGAATCACCTACCC
>NW_020942512.1:0-6383 GCF_900497805.2 Vombatus ursinus
GTAAGAAATGTCTTCTGTCAACTGAAAATGAAACATGCTACCCACCTCTTGATAGAGACATGGTAGACTCAGAGTGAAACTTTTTTTTTTTTACATCATCAATATGGGACATTTTCTTGCTTGATTATAAGTACTCGTTACAAGGGTTTTGTTTTTGTTTTTCAAGATGGAGATGAGAGGGTGAAAATAATTTTTTGTTGAATGAAATAAATGAAAAATCAAATAAAAAAAAGAAGTGCATGTTAATTGAAAATACAAAGGAAGGAGTAGGAGAGGAGTTAAATCTTCATTATTATCTTTTTGCCAATCTCAAGGAGCAACCACAGCCAGCAGCTGCAGTCCATTTCAACCTCTTACCCATTCTCTGGATTTTGATGAGATGGAGTGGCAAGCAGGGCTTTATCAATATTGCTACCCTTTCCCTCTTCCCAAGGTTAGCATCCATTCAAAAGTAGCAACATAATCCTCTCTCAATGTAAACTGAACTTTGTGCTTAACCAATGAACTCAGTGTTTTCTTTCCTGAGTCTTTTGATTTTTCAGTTCCAAGTCATAGCACTACATTTCCCATAAGTCCATGAAAACATAATATGGAACCTGGTTACACACATAAACACAATATATCTTAACTATACTCAAGTAAACTGCCTGATGGATTGGTGCTACATAGTCCAATAAACAAAATATTACAGATCTTCTCTTCCATTTATTTATTGCAATTATTTGGATTTGGATTAACTGGATACTTGTGGCTTATCAGACTCTATTAATGAGATATATTATGATCCCTTCATACACTGGGCAATAGCCTTTACTCTGACATTCTCATCTGCAATATAAAGAGAAAGCAGCCAGTTAATAAAAAATAATACTGCTTTTTATTTGTTCCTGCTACATCGATAGTAAAGAGAAGCAGGTATGGGGATACAAATATAAAACAGTAAATCAGGTTTAAGAAAAGCTGTTTAATAAACATGCCACCCTGAGGACCTCAAACAAAATATTTGATAAATTGTCACCATTCCATTTTATAACTTTAATCAATACTCTATTAACTAGTATTACCTTTTATTTATTAAATTTAAGTCAACTTTATTTTGCATTTTATTTTCACCTTTGCCATCTAGCCAAAATGCACTGTCTATGCAGTTTTAAAATCATATGTAAAAAAGTCTACATGAAACTTTCATTAATCACAAATTTAATTTTGCATTAAAAATACTCATCAAGGTAATAGATGACCTAATTTGCTTTTTTTCAATTCCCCTTCTCAGTTCAGCAAATGGGCAAAAAAGCCTAGAGCACTGAGCTGGACATTCTTATTTGCTCAAAGTAATAGCCTTTGCAGCAGACTTTTAGACTGTGTCTTTCTGTTAATATTCTCAACCATTTTGATTTCTATTAGTGAATCACAGAGTGATATCTTTTTTCCCCCAGTTGAATCACAAAATTGAGACAATGTGACATATGCTTTCATCATTCAACTATGCAGCATGGTGATGTTACTGCTTCCCTTCCCTACCCTTCCCTTCCCTTCCCTTCCTTTCATGTTTTTTTTTTTAATTTTGAAAAGAAAAGGTTGAGAAATCAGTTGTTGCAATTTTATTGTACTCTATTAGGAACTGTGTTATTAGTCTGTGACCACTTTGAGTCCCATTTTTCTATGACCATCTTTATTTTTCTGCCACACAATCTAAAGGTACAAATACATGAATGAGATGCCTCTGGTTCAGGCCAACTGGGTCTCTATGTAAGAAATTTCCATATAGGGCTGCAGAAACAAATGTTTTGCTTAAATGCATATATATATATATACATATAAACATGCATGTAGTCATAAAACATATATTACATATTTATAAAAAAAATCAATTAAAAATTTGGTACAGGAAGCTCCCAAGAAGGAACTTGAACCAATGTACACTGATACCTTTCTGAAACTTAGAGACTTGAGACTTGCCTGAGACACTAAAAAGTTGTAAAGCATCATACAGCCAGTATATTTCAGAGGTGGGACTGAACTCAAAATTTCCCAATGTGGAAGTCAGCTCTCAGCCAGTTAGTCAATGTTTACTAAGAACTTACTAAGTGATAGGTATTGTGCTAAATGCTGGGGATACAAGGAAAGGGAAAAGACAGTCCCCATTCTCAAGGAGCTTGCAATCTAATGAGGGAGAAAACATAGCAAAAAAACCAAAACAAAACAAAACTACATACAGACAAGCCATATAAGGGATAGATTGGAATTAATCAATAGAGGAATGGCTAGACCCAAATTTTGAAGGATTGGGAAAGGCTTCCTTTAAAAGTTGGGATTTTAGCGGCATCTTAAGAAGTGGAGATGAATACAGAGAATATTTTGGGCATGGGTATGAGATCTGGAGAGTATTTTTGGGCCAGGAAATATGTTTGGAATGAGGAGATGAAGTGTCTTCTTTGAGGGATAGCAAGAAGGCCTGTGTCACTGAATTGAAGAGTACTTGGTGGAGATGAGGTGAGTATAAGGTGTAAGGAGACTGGAAGGGTGAGAGGACAGGGTATGCAGGGCTTTGAATGGTTTTATATTTCATTGGAGGTGGTAGGAATCCATAGGAATTTATCAAGGGTGTGTGTGTGTGTGTGTGTGTGTGTGTGTGTGTGTGTGTGAATTTGGTCATAGCTGGGCTTTAGGAAGATCACTTTGACAGTTGAGTGGAGGATGGACTGGAGCAGGGAAAGACTTGAAGCCAGACAACCAACAGGCAGGCTGTTTCAATAGTCCAGGCAAGGTCTGGAATAAGGTAGACCTGAATTCAAATCCAGACTCAGATACTTAATAGCTGTGTGACTTAACTGCTACTTACCTCAGTTTCCTAAACTATAAAATGGGGACAATAATAACACTTACCTCAAAGAATTGTTGTAAAGATCAAAAGAGATAATATTTGTAAAAAATGCTTAGAGAAGTGACTGACACATAACAGGTATTCTATAAACGCTTATTCCCTTCTCATTTCTCTTGCATGCTTGAGGTGAAGAGGACTTGAACCAGGATGGCGGCAATGTTAGAGAAGAGACACTACCCTATATATTAGGTACTATATATGCATATGTGTATACCTATATTATAAGAATATAAGAATAAGAATTAACACTGTTTGTAGGAGCCAAGCAAATGGTTTTGCAGGTGACTTTTTATACATATAATGAAAAAGAGTGGTTCTGAAAGCTTTCCTTTCTGGGCTTTGGGGGCATTGTAGAGCAGCTTGTGATTACTTAACCTTCAGTGTAATATCTAAGAATTGCATTTATTATAAGTGCTATGCTCATAGAGAGTGCTTCTATTTTTTCTTTTTCTTTCCTTCTCTGGCTCTGTCTTTCTCTGTCTCTCTCTGTCTCTCTCTGTCTCTGTCTCTCTGTCTCTCTTAGCAAAAAGGTTTACATATTAACTCTGAAATACTTTGCCTACTACCAGGTAGACCATGATTCTTAGGTCATGGATTGAGGCTGGACTTCAGGCCTTAGCATAATTAACTAGAGGAAAGACTGGCATGTTTTTCCCCTTGATTGTATTTCTTCCTCTTCTTAACTTATACTCTAAAATTGTTATGCTTAGTTACTTTAATGAATGTAATCAAATATCTTTAAACCTGATATATCCAGAGAGAAAAATTTAAAGTCATATTTATCTAGACACTATTTCTCACCTTCCTCCTAGTCTTTAACATTTATGGTTTTTAGTCTTGTCCCTGTCACTACTTTATGACTTTAAGGAAAACCTTGTGACTGCTTTCTCTCACTCCTTAAAATCTGAAATTTCAGGAAATATCTATGGCATAATGGCTTTGTCCTTTCTCATAGAGTTTTACTGCCCATTCTTCTTACTTTAGGGTCAAAATCCTTCCCCAGAACATATAGATGGCTCCTATATACCCCTTTTTTATAATTAAATTTATGGAAAATGCTATCTATACTTGTTTCCACTTTCTTCTCTTGTCTTACTCACTGAGGCTCTTGCACTCTGGCTTCTTACATCACTCAAATGAAACTAATTTTTCCAATTACTAATTATCTGTTAATCATCAAATCCAGTGACATTTTCTCAGGCTTCATCCTTCTTGTCCTCTTTGTAGAATTTGATCCTATTATTAACCTGAATACAGTCATCTGTAGGGATTTTTGTGACATTGCTGTATCTTGATTTTGCTTTCTGGTATGAGGGCTTGCTGAGACCTTTTCAGGGCTGCTCATCCCCCTTTGATGTCCACCTTCACTCAATTCTCAACTGTGGCTCCAAGAAGCTTCAGCACGTACAGCAGCCATACTGTGGTAAACCATCTCAGCAGACAGGCTAAACCAGGTTGAGGGCAACTGACAGGCCTCAAACCTGTTGATGAGTTAATGGTGGTCTTCCCCAAGCATGTGAAGACTTCCCCCAGTGGAGTGGGCAAATGAGAACAATTGTTTCCAATGGCCATGAAGGCAGCTGAAGTAGGCTCTGTTGAGTGCTTAGAGCTTGGTCAGACATTGAAGATGCCAAGGTCATCTACCATATCCTGGGCCATCACCATTCATTTTGACTTTTGTTCTGCCCCTGGACTTTGATGACTCTGGAAGAGAGAATGAGGCTGATGACTTTGTGCAACTCTGACTTACTTAAATCAATTCACCCACCAGTCAAGATATTACCTTGTGATGTCATTGGTCCTCTTCAAAAACAAAGGAAAAACAACAATTTTCCTGACCACTCTTTCACATTTTCTTTTATGATTATCCACATCACGTCCCTTAAACTTCTGTTCTTAGCCTCTTCTTCTCGCTATATTTTCTCTCTTAGTATCTTAGCAGGTGCCTCGTGTTCAACTTAAATCTTTAGACAGAAAACTCATGCATACACACATATATACTAGAGTAGTTTGCCATTTTCTTCTCCAGCTCATTTTACAGATGAGGAAACTGAAGCAAACAGGGTTAAGTGACTTGCCCAGAGTCACACAGCTAGTAAGTGTCTGAGGCCAGATTTGAACTCAGGAAGATGAGTCTTCCTGATTGCGGATCTGGCACTCTATGCACTCTATGCCATCTGGCTGCCCTCCCCCTCCTTAGAAGTTTTCATATAGATTTTGGATGACCACTTCTGCAATATGTTATAATGTGGCTACCTGTCATGTATAGGTTGTATTAGATAGCAGCTGAGGTACCCACCAACTCTCAAAATTCCATTAGATGATTCTGTGATTGAATTAACTTCATCAAATAGAAATTTTCCATTTTTTGGAGGTAGCATTGATAATTTGAAGTGACTCCTCATCTACGTAGTCACTAGGTCATCATTCTTCTTCCTTCTAGTGGATAGAGTTCTGGGCCTACAGTCATGAAAACCTGAATTCAAATCCAAACTCAGATACTTATTAGCTGTATGATCCTTGACAAGTCACTTAATGTCTGCTTCAGTTTAAAAATCAAGATTGATTTTTAAACTGTAAAATAAGGATAATTATGGCACCTACTTCCAGAGTTGTTGTAAGGATTAAACAAAATAATATATATAAAGCACATAACACAGTGTGTAACACATAGTAGATACTTTGTAAATGCTTCCACCACCTTCTGATTAGGTGCTAGTTCTTTTTTCCCTTTTAAAATTAATTTGTATTTATTTGTATATACTTTATATTTACTTACATATATTAATATTATTCCCCAGTAGAATGTAAGCTTCTTGTGGGCAGGGAATATATATATATATATATATATATATATATATATATATATATATAAAACCTTTGCCTTGGACATATTACAATGCATATTTGTTGAATTGAATCGAATCCTTTTAGATACATAATAAATTATTGACATCAATTCATGTTTTGATGTATTTCTCATGTCTCTTTTCCTGTATATAACTGGCCTACCACCTTTTCTGGTCTTACACATCACTCTTCATGTACAAGCCGTTATTGCTAATATATTACACCTGCTCCCATCCACCCTGCATCTTCTCAGTGATTCCTGGGGGCTCGTCCCTGTAGTTAAAATAACTTCTTTCCGTCTGTGTCTTAGTCTCCAGTTACTTTTTCCATGAAAAGTATGACATGCTTAAGCATCTCTGGGTTATTGTTTCAGGAAGAGCTTGAAAGTACAGTGATTAAAGGGAATAATGTCATTTCCACTGAAGTATCCCAGGCACATTTGATCTCTATTACACTAAATTCGCAAGTTACTGTTCTCTTTCTTGGTGAAGTACGTTTTCCAATTTTTAAACAGAACAATGATGAGATTTGTGAACAGAGAGGAGAAGATAGCTAATGATTCACTGGAAAAGCCCATGGAGATTTATTCAACTTCTCTCTTTGGCTAAATCTAGCTGGAACATCAAGCAACAAAAGGGAAGTTGGAAGG
>NW_020942513.1:0-1403 GCF_900497805.2 Vombatus ursinus
ATATTTTATTTTAAAGGTGCTATCAACAACTCATCTTTGACATGAAGGCTATCCCAACCCCTCTCAATTCTTATATCCTCCCTCTCTAAATAAATTCCTATTTATCCTGTATATAGCTTAATTTTTTTTCCTTTTTGATTCTCCAATTAGATTGTGAGCTAGTTGAGGCATAGATTTTTTATTTTGCCCTCTTTTTCCACACTTACCACTGAGCACGGTGTCTGGCCAATAGCACACACTTAATAAATGCATGCTGACTGACTAATATGGTCCCATGTAATTATAAGGCCCCCATCTCATTACATTTCCTTTGGCTGATGTTTTGTATAGACATATATATGTATATATTTTAAATGGTACAAAGTGCCTCATGTTTATCTTTGTATTATCAACACCTAGAGCAGCCCCTGGAATTTAGTATCTGCTTAAGAAAAATTTTTTGAACAATTAAGTGACTTTAACTTTTATAATGTGTTCTTTTGGTGACATCTGGTGTCCCATAAGAATATTGCATCTTCTGAGGCAGGCCTGCTGCCTTGTGGTCCATTGAGATATTACAGTTTTAGTCTGCCATCGTGTGTCCAAACCCTAGCATTACATTTTCTCTTTTTTTGAAAGATGTTTTTGCTGGATTTTTGTATTTGTGAAAAATAATTTGCTGTTTGGAAAGGTAGAAAGGAGCCAAATGAAATCCTGAATTTAGGAACCAAAATGCGTAATGAATTCTTTCACTTACAATAGAAATTCAGACTAAATCTTCACCACTGAAATTACCCTTTATATTCTTAATCTTATCAGACGTGATAGGATAAAGGTAAAAATATAACAGCAGTGGAGTGAAAATGAAGCAGGCTTCACTCTACAGTGCCTGGCTCTCTAGGTAACATTAATTCCACTTTCACAACAGCAAAATTGGGGAAAAACAAGAAAATGGTGGATCTGAATGTTGAAGGAAGTTTATCAAATAAGTATCAAAGTATGATTGAGACAATTGTACCCATTGCAGTCAGCTTCTAAAAGTTTCTGAGAAGTCATTGTTAAATTTTCAGGAGTTTTTCAAATTTGTTATTGTTGTTTGTCCTTCCTTTTGGAACAGGACCATAGAATCAGAAAAGTGATGTCATGACTTGCAATTTAATTGCATTTAAGTGAGGGAGGGCTGGGCAGAAGTCACCAGCCTCAATTTCTCCCCCAGAGCCATCCTGGTCCAGTGGCAAGGTATAAATCATGATGACTGAAGATGGCCCTGGAAGCAGTGGGACACCTTGGCCTTTTAAAGTTAAGGTCTTTTTCAGGTGTCAGTTTGAGTGAGGCAATATCCATTCAGTAATTAAGGCCAGGTAAGAAATGAGTTTGGGCCAGAAACCCTGAGGGTCTTCCCCTCCCAGATTGATTTTTTTTGA
>NW_020942514.1:0-1446 GCF_900497805.2 Vombatus ursinus
CCAAAGAACTCATGATAAAATATGCTATGTACCTCCAGACAGGGAACTAATAGACTCAAGAGACAGATTAATGTATATGTTTTTATCTTTCTTTTCTTGCTTTTGTTTTAGGAACATGGTGTACGTGGGCATTTGTTTTGTGACTATACATATTTGTAATGGTTTGAGTTTTTTCTTGCCTTCTCAATGGGTGGAGACGGAGGAAGAAGGGAAAGAATTTGGAGAAGAATTTGGAATTTTTTTTTGAAAAATGAATTTTAATTTACATTGAATTTACATTGAATTTAATTTACATTGAACAATTAAGATACCTTCTAAAGAAAAAAAAGGAGCAAAGATATAATGACAGATCTTGGGGGGGGGGGGGGTTGACACACTGAACAAAGAGAGAGAGAAAAACAATCAGATAATTGTCCCTGTGAGGGTATGATCCAGGAATATAATGTGTGGTTCTGACAAAAAGTACTACTATACTACAAATAAGAAGATGATCAGAATAGAGGATACTTTCTAAGCCCCAAAGGAACAGTAAGAGTCTAAACACTTCTGTAAACACTTAAAAAGTCTGGCCCAGAAAGATCATCTGGCTGGGGGACAGAGGAAGGGAATTTGAACACAAGAAAATCCTCACATTTGTCACTAATGAATTACTCAGGGACCTAAGGTCTCTAGGGCCTAGAACACTGAAGAAAGGGAGAGACCCAAGGAAAGGCAAGGAATCATGTAGGTAGCAGAGAAGAGAACAAGAATAAGGAACAACATCCTAGAGCCCCATTCAGGCTATCCAGGTAAGTTGAAAAGCTGAGAATTTTAATGTCTAGATTCCTGACTCCATAACATGCTATTATTCCTGATCTATCTGAAATCTGTTCTTTTATTTCCAAAGGCACTAATTCACACACACACACACACACACACACACACACACACACACACACCTCACATGGCTCCATGTGGCCTCTAGGATAAAGTATGAATTATTTATTCTGACCTTTCACACATTCAATGCTCCAGTCAAACTGACCTACTAGCTACTCCTCAAACTCAACATTCTGTCTCCCACCTCCATGCATTCTCACAAGCCATTTCCTATTCCTTTAATGCACTCTCTCCACATCTTCACCTGGTTGAATGCTTATTACTTTTCAAAATTCTACTCAGGCAACAATTTCTCTAAGAATAGTTGCCTAATGCTGCAGATATAAGTGCATCCTCCTACCTCAAATTCCTTTTCATTATAACTGACGCATATAAATGTGGAATTCAATCTCCTCGAGGCAAGGAATTTTGTCTTTAGGCCTAATATATTGAACGCACATAGCAGATGCTTGATAAATATTTATTGAACAAAAATAAATTGAATTTTTCCTCTGAATGGAGTCACTAACCCAAGACCAGACTGGGTGACTTCCTTTTCCCTCTTGCTTTCATCCCCTCTGGTTTTTT
>NW_020942515.1:0-1506 GCF_900497805.2 Vombatus ursinus
TATATACCTGTGTGTGTGTGTGTGTGTGTGTGTGTGTGTGTGTGTGTGTGTAGGTATGGTGCGTGTACGATTTACTATAAAACTACGAACCTGGAAGGTGCTGGGAGATCAGATCTCCCACCTCCTACTCTGATGGCTATATGTCTCTTACTTTTTTCCAAACTAATCTCACAAATTATATAAAGACTTACAAGTAGAAGTATATGATGTACTGCACTTTATGTAGAAGACGAAGGCCAATTTTTTACCCTATCCAGTAAAAGTGCAAATCCACCAAAAATCACCTGTAGGTTTCTCTCTCATGAAATGGACCCCTGCTGTGCAGTACAGTGTTGACGTTTCCAAGAGAGGGTTGCTGCGTGATGACATCACTGCTACCCCAGTAGAATGTTGGCATTTTAAAGAAATGGTTGTTGAGTGTGGATACCAAAAAGATCAAGGGTCAGAAACCTGTAGTGATTTCAACTCAATTCAATTTAACAAACATATATATTAATTGCCTAGTATGTGACTAGGAATCCTGAATACAATAAAAAACTAATGCTCTGAATACAAATATGATTTAATGTTCATATGTGTATATGTATATATACATACATACACACAAATAAATATATACATATACATATATAATTATTTATAATATATACATATACATGTGTGTGTGTCTGTGTGTGTCTGTGTGTGTGTGTGTATGACTCAGTATAAAATTACCAAGCTGCAAGCTGCTGGGGATCAGATCACCTACCTGCTATTTTGATGGCTATATGTCTCTTACTTTTTTCAAAACTAATCTCAGAAATTATATAAAGACCTACAAGTCGAAGTATATGATGTACTGCACTTTATCTACAAGATGAAGGCCAATTTTGTGCCCTATCCAGTAAAAGTTCAAATCCAACAAAAATCACTTGAAGGATCCTCTCTCATAAAATGGCCACCCTGCTGTGCCAGGACAATGTTGACGTTTACAAGAGAGGGTTGCTGAGTGATGACATCACAGCTACCACAGTAGAATGTTGGCATTTGAAAGAAATGGTTGCTGAGTGCGGATACCACAAAGATCAACAGTCCGAAACCTGTAGTGATTTCAACACAATTCAATGTAACAAACATATATATTAGTTGCCTAGTATGTGGCTAGGAATACTGAATAAAATAAAAAACTAATGCTCTGAATCCAAATATGATTTAATAATCATGTGTGTATATGTATATATATATATACCTACATACATATAAATACATACCTACATATATATAATTATTTATAATACAGATATATACATATACGTGTGTGTGTGTGTGTCTCTATGTATGTGTGCATGTATGATTTATTATAAAACGACGAACCTAGCAGCTGGTGGGAGACCAGATCACCCACCTGCTATTTTGATTGCTATTTGTCTCTTACTTTTTTCCAAATTAATCTCAAAAATTATATAAAGACTTATAAGTCGAAGTATATGATGTACTGCACTTTATCTAGAAGACGAAGGCCAATTT
>NW_020942516.1:0-2334 GCF_900497805.2 Vombatus ursinus
GGTTACTTCCTAATATCTTGTCCCTGCCCCATCTTGCCACAACCCCCTCATGGCACATAGCCAACATCAGACAATCCCTCACAATTCCCCCTTTTTGTGTAATTGAGGGGGCAGAGACGGGGTCTCAATACTAGGGCCTCGGTTTTGAGTGCCTCTATTGAACCTCTAAGAATCCTAAGGAAACACCCTAATATAGTGGGTCGCAAGTGGTGTTATGGTTTAAGAGTGTTACACAAATGGATCGATATCGGCCATCGCATGACAACTGCTGTTTCAATTCCAGCCACATAAGTTCATTCCCAATGTCCTGGGTAGCCAATGCTATTTTATGAATCTGCTCCTACAGCTGGTGATCAATATCAGCCTGTGCTTGCAGGGCATGGGCGAATTTATTGTCCAGTTCCTCTATTTGTGAGGCAAGCAATTGCTGTCTGCTATATAAGTCCTGTATCTGGAACTCCTCGAAGATGGATGCTGCCAATGCAAGTGCCCCCAGACATTCTCTCTTTTGTCGACGATAATTGACAGGGGTGCCCAGGGCACTGGAGCTGACACAACCTGTGGCAAAGTCCCGATCACGCAAAAAAGTGAAAACAGTTTACTCAGTTTAGTCAACCTGTCTTTTCCTTCTGCTCTCTCTGAATTTTCTGTTGACTGTGTTTCTTCTCCTGTCCTTGTTGTCTCTCCCGGGGCTTCTTCAACTCGTTTTGTTCTTCTTTCTGGTACCCAGCGGCTCTGGCCATCAGAATCTGTAAGACATAAATACCCCGGCCCTCTCCACAACACTACAGATGGGCCTTGCCAGTTTCCCTCATCGTCCTTCCAGAAGGCTTTCTGGTTAAGGGATGGTGCATGTAGTGCTGTTTTTAAGGGGCCAGTTGAATTGCAAGTGGGTGGTGTTATTAGCTGTAGCATGCTGGGGGATAGGCCCGTGTCTCTATCTAGACAGAGAAAATTGTATGTATATAAAGCTTTATCCACGTCTGCTTGGGTAGGCCACCACCCGGAGCCCCGACCTCCTACTCCTCCTTTTTGTTTACTGAAGGAGGCTTTCAAGGTACGATGGGCTCGCTCAACAATAGCCTGACCTGTGGGGTTATAGGGGATCCCTGTAACATGCTTAATGCCAAAGGATGTAAAGAAGGCAGTCATATGTGTAGATAAATAGGCAGGCCCGTTGTCAGTTTTAATGATGTGAGGGATCCCCACAGAGGTGAAGCAATGGTACAGATGCTTAATAACTGTTGGGGTGTTCTCTTTACTGGATACAGTGGCCATCATAAATTTGGAAAAGGTATCAATGCAGACATGGATAGCGACACGGCCAAGGTGAGTAACATCCATTTGCCACAAGTCATTGGGAAAAAGACTGCGTGGGTTAATCTCCTTTCTAGGTGGAGGGGGGGAGGAAGGGAACACAGCGCACACATCACCTCACAATTTGTCGAGCCTGTTCACGAGTTAAACCATACAGGCGTCTCAGGGAGCTCGCTGGTAGGTGTAAAAAATCATGGGCTTGTTCAGGAGGGGTGAGGACTGGCAGTAGGGAGCACTGTAAAGCAGGATCCGCTACATCATTGCCCTCAAAAATGCCTCCTGAGGTGGACTGATGAGAATAAACATGGAGCAAGCATGGAGGATGGCAAAGAGCTCATTTTTCTGGGTAGAGTCATAGGGGGTTTCTAATACTGTTATTTCCTTGGAGGCCTCATGATAAATAGAGGCCTTTCAGTTTTTTGTAGCATCAGTGAAAACATTTGGGCCTTGAACAGGTTCTCCCATAACCTTTCGTTGGGGGGGGTACTAAGGTTATTTGCTCTAGCATAGGGCAGAGCAGGCAGGAGGAATGGAGACTCACCTCGACCCATTGGGAATAATGTGCCCAAGACCAATAGGCTTGCATAATGGCTTCTCGCTGCCCAGGTTCAAAAGGTAAGTAAAGTAAAGGTCGCTGCCCAGACAAGTGGACAGCCCTTTGTACGGCAGCTAAGGCTAGTTCCCCTAACATCTCATAATAATTTGGCAGCACCTTGTGAGCCTTCTTTGCATATACAAATTCTAACAATTTGGGACCTTGGTGTATAACACAAAAAGGGCTCTGTTGATTGACCAAGGAGACTTCTATTTTACTTTGGGGGTCCCATCTGGCGGTCTGGGCCTGGGCAGCAAGTGAGAGTATTTGGGATACTGCCGCCTTAGCAGCAGGAGTCCATGCCCGAGGGGAGTTCAAATTTGAATTTCCCTTTAATATATCATATAAAGGCTGCATTACATCAGGAGGAATGGGTGTGCGGGCCCGGAGCCATTGGATCTGTCCCATTAACTTTTGGAAGT
>NW_020942517.1:0-1107 GCF_900497805.2 Vombatus ursinus
TGTAGCTCCAGATCCTCAAGTCTGATGGCCTCCTTCTGCCAATGGGCAGAGTATTTGGAAGCAAGAGTGTCCACTAGCCTTCCCAAGGCATGAACCCTTGACAGGACACACTGTTGAGCCCCAAGGCCGAACAAGAAGGAAAATACACAAAGATGAAAAGTCTCTTAGAGGAGGAACCAGAAACACTGGACATTAGAGACTCAAGCTTTGATTAAGCACCTACTCTGTGCCAGGCACAGGCCTGAGCTCTGGCAACACCAAGACCAAAAAGGAAACCTTTGTACCCACTGGAACTTCTGTCCTGATGCAGAACACAGGAACATTCCAAACCACCAGGTACTGAACTAACGTGTGTGTATTTCTTCATTTTCCATTGATGCTGTGGATACTTTTGCATGCCATTTGGTCTTCCCCTGCCAACAGGAATTGTTACATTCTTTGTACCCATATCCCCTAGGCAGGACGTAATACGTGCTTCATTAATACCTTCGGATTGATAGGTTGGTTGGAGGAAAAGGCACCAGCTTGGGTGCAGGGGTGCAGAACTGGAAGTGGAAAGGGAAGCAGAGTGAATTCTCAGCATGGGGGCAGCCATTTTGGCAGGGTCACTGAGTGTGGAAGGAGGACTGAGGCCCATTGAGGCTAAGGCAAGAAAGACAGGGTGGGGCGATTTTCCCCTGGAGGCAGGGAGGCCACTCAGGAGTCTGCTGCAGTGACCCAGGAGAGAGTGATGAGGGCCTGACCTGGGGTGGCCAGGGTTATGAAGGTCGCAATGTCAAAGAAGTCAAGACAGCTCAGGGCAAAAGGCTGGGTCAGCCACCTCCCCAAGAGGTACAAAGGAGGCCCAGCATGCAGAAGGTCCCCCTCCCCACGCCTTAGTATTCAGCACAGAGGCAGAGCCAAGATAGCAGAGGGAGGGTTAGCATTTTTGCTGAGCCCAGCTCATCTCCTCTCTAACCATCTAGAAAGCATGCCAGACCAATTCTGATCGGGAAAACCAAGAAAATGTCCCCATGAGTCATTTTTCCAGCCCAGGGAAGCTTAAGAAGTCAGAGGGCTGTGGACAGTGGGGTGAGGGCTGGCCAGGAGCCCAGCATAATGGCAGCC
>NW_020942518.1:0-860 GCF_900497805.2 Vombatus ursinus
CCTAGTGAGCCTAATGAATGTGGGAAACCTGTCTTTCTAAGCCCAACCATCAGTTCCCATCAGAAAATTATTATTGGAGAGAAAACTCGTAAATATAATCAATCTGGGAAGGCTTCCTCCAAAACCATAGAATTAAATGAAATTCAGCGAGTTCACAAAGGAGAGACACCTTCTAAATATAGTGAACATGGGAAACCTTTCAACCACAACTCATCCCTTCCTTCCCATCAAAAATTTCACCCTGCGAAGAAGTCTTATGAATTTTTGAAGTCCTTCCTCCAAGGTTCACAGCTTCCTCATCACCAGAAAATTCATAACGGAGAAAAGCATGTTGAATGTAATGAATGTGGGAAGACCTTCAGCCAGAGAGGATACCTTCCTGGACATCAGAGAATTCATACTGGAGAGAAGCCTTATGACTGTAAGGAATGTGGGAAGGCCTTCCGCTTAAGAGAACACCTTACTCGACATCAGAGGATTCATACTGGAGAGAAACCTCACAAATGTAATGAATGTAGGAAGGCCTTCCACCTCAGCACAGATCTCACTCGACATCAGATGATTCACACTGGAGAGAAACCTCATAAATGTAATGAATGTGGAAAGGCCTTTAGCCAGAGAGGACATCTTACCGTACATCGGACAATTCATACTGGGGAAAAACCTTATGAATGTAATGACTGTGGGAAGGTATTTCGCCTCAGAGGTCTTCTCACTAAACATCAGACAATCCACACTGGAGAGAAGCCTTATGAATGTCAGGAATGTGGGAAGGCATTCCATCTGAGAGAACAGCTTACTCGACATCAAGGTATTCATACTGGAGAGAAGCCTTATGAATGTAAGGAATGTGGGAAGGC
>NW_020942518.1:870-2426 GCF_900497805.2 Vombatus ursinus
ATACTGGAGAGAAGCCTTATGAATGTAAGGAATGTGGGAAGGCCTTCCTACTGAGTACAGATCTTACTCGACATCAGAGGATCCATACTGGAGAGAAACCTTATGAATGTAATGAATGTGGCAAAGCCTTCCACCAGAGAGAATACCTTACTCGACACCAGAGGATCCATACTGGGGAGAAACCTTATGAATGTAATGAATGTGGGAAGGCCTTCTGCCTGAGAGAGCAGTTTACTCGACACCAAAGGATTCATACTGGAGAGAAACCTTATGAATGCAAAGAATGTGGAAAGTCCTTTCGCCTAAGAGAACTCCTTACTCTACACCAAAGGATTCATACTGGAGAGAAACCTCATAAATGTAATGAATGTGGAAAGGCATTTAGCCAGAGAGGACATCTTACCGTACATCAGACAATTCATACTGGGGAAAAACCTTATGAGTGTAATGACTGTGGGAAGGTATTTCGCCTGAGAGGACTTCTTACTAAACATCAGATAATTCATACTGGAGAAAAACCTTATGAATGTAATGAATGTGGGAAGGCCTTTAGCCTCAAAGGACACTTAATTCGACATCAGAATAACAAAAGGCATCCCTTCTTTGTGAACTGCCCTAGGTAGGACTCTTGGGACTTGTGTAAAGACAACTGTATTATGGAGATAAGAAATAAAGCAACTAAGTAACTGGAGCATCTTCAACTTTTGT
This sequence comes from Vombatus ursinus, assembly GCF_900497805.2. Taxonomy (NCBI): domain Eukaryota; kingdom Metazoa; phylum Chordata; class Mammalia; order Diprotodontia; family Vombatidae; genus Vombatus; species Vombatus ursinus. The sequence goes on from NW_020942518.1 coordinate 1,579, forward strand.
AGATTTGTCAGATTAGCATAATAAAAGGGATAATTCTTATAATATAAAGGATAATTCTTATAAAACTCATTTATATAATGTAACATCAAAATACCAGAGGGTTTTTCCCCCATAGAAATAGATGCAGTTATAAAAAACAATTATACAGTGAAACAAACAGACCAGAATTATACTAAAACACCAAAATTTTAAAATGCTGATTGATCGTCAAGTATTTAGAAAGGATCTGTGTGCTAAGTATTCCGTGTGTTGAAGATACAAAGAAAATAGTTGAAACTGTCTTTGCTCTCAAGAATTTGGCCATCTGTTGGGAAAGATGACATGTACATATGTAATAGCTAGCATTTAGGCAGCATCTACTGTGTGCCAAGTACTGTGCTAAGCACTTTGCAATTATTTCATTTGAACTCAAATGAATTAACTCATTTTACAGTTGAGGAAACTGAGGCAAACAGGTGACTTTCCCAAGATCACACACTAGTAAGTATCTGAGGCTAGATTTGAACGCAGGTCTTCTTGACTCCAGCCTCAGTGCTCTATCAGCTATGCTACGTAGCTGCCAATATATTTTATGTCTATAGATAAGTACCTCATAGTAAATACAAATAGTTACAAGGTAATTAGGGAGGGAGACCATGAGCAGGGGAGAAATCAGGAATCCCAGTCATACTTAAAGCCTTGGTTATTGCCCCATTCTTTATCCTTGAATTGTTTGGAACAAAGTTAAATTTTAATCCTTGTCTCATAAGACATGTGGGTACCTAAGCACCTTGTGCCTTTCTATGTCCCCTAGTGCATAGGCACACAGAAAAGAAAATGAGTTACTCAGACTCATTGTTCTTGTTTCC
>NW_020942519.1:0-2261 GCF_900497805.2 Vombatus ursinus
CCCTGAGCACAAAAAGAACATGGTATCTTCCCCTAAATATATTTCCATTGTGTTCCACTCCTGCCTCCCACCTGAGACGGGTGTGGAGAAGGCCAGGGTTCTTATCTTGTCTCTGCAAGTGTGGATCAGAGCATGGTTTCTCTCAGGGACTGAGAAAGACAAGAGTCTGGGATTTCTTATCCAGATTTACAGAAAGGGTGTTGATTGAAGACTTCAATGAATTCTTTTCTCCCTGGCCCCCCAGTCTGTGGGAGCACTGCTTCCCACTGAGCATAGCATGGAGTCCACCCACCACACACACACACACACACACACACACACACCTGGAAAAGAAAGGGTTAATCCCATTTGGTGTCCTAAATGGGGGCTTCCCTGGTATCTATGTGGAGGGAGAGGAGGATGAGAAAGAAGAGGGGATGCTTAGGCCCCAGCTGTTAGTTCTGGGCTAGTTGAGGTCCACACCCACCCCACCTCCCCTCTGGCCTCTTGCCCAAACCCCATTGCATCACCCTGGCCTGGGACCTCTGCCAGGCCCGACTTCCCCCAGCACCCCCATCCTCCCCCACATCTCCAGTGGGGCAGGGAGAAAGGGAGCCACTTCCCTGTGGCCAGGGTTCTGCTGGGAAGAATAAAAGGCAATGGAGAAGCTAGGAAGTTATATGTCTGGAGCTCTAGGGAGGAGATGAGGGAAAGAGAGCAGGACACCTGGGTTCTTCTAGGAGGAGAAGGGGTGAGGATGGGGTACATAGTTCCCAAGTGTGTTTTTAAAAGGAGTTACAGAGAGCAGAAAAGGCTGAGCTGAAGATTAGGGTTCTTTGGTTCCTGTTGGGGTCAGGGGAGAAAGGAAGAGGAGGAGGAGCTCTCACCCAAATAGGCTGTCCCCCAAGGAAATGACTTTCTCTTCTTGCCTCTCCTCCTCTCTCTCAGTCATTCTCTAAACCCTTTCTCAGAGCATGATGATACATCCTACCTCCCTGCCTTCTTCCAGCCCAGGTACGCACACACTTGTGAGCCCTGACTCTCATGAAGAGCCAGATGGCTTCTGCCCTCTCAGGGGAAGGAAAGCACCTCTCAACTATATCCTCCTTCCCATCACCCCCAGGGTCTTCTCTCCTGTGGACCCTGAGGAAGGTCCCAGAGCTTGGGTTTGGGGATGAAGATTCTGGCTTCATCCCTTCTGGATAGCCTTTGGGCCTGGGCTGGGCTTCCTTTATTCTTTGCCTCAGTCATCTCTATACTTAGTTTTACTTTGGAAGGATTTTTAGGGTGGGTTAAGTTGTAGAATTTCTGCTCCTAAACCCTACCTCCAGGGATTAGAAGAACCAGGACCCAAACCCAACCAAGTGCTGGTTAGTATTACTGATGGGTCCCCAGGGAGGTGGACATCCACATTCCCTGTACACCACCCAGTCCCCTGACCTTGTTCAGGCCAATGGAGTCAAACAATAAATAACCTTGTATTGAGCAGGCTTGTTAATCAATAGCTTGGCTGGGGAGAGAGGAAAGACATGGTTTTGTGTTGAATTGGAAGGAGAATTGAACTGAAAGTCTGAAGCCCTGGGTTCTAGCCTGAAAACCCCACCACTAACTTGGGGGACCTAGGGCAGGTCACTTCATCTGCTGGCCTTCATTTTCCTGATATATAAATTAGGAGTGGGAGAGGTGGGTTAGACGATCTGTAAGATCTCTCCTAAGTGTAGGATTCTATATTATAATCCTGGGAATTTTGGAGTTCTGGGGCCCTGGGATATAACCTGGGATAAGGAAGGGGTGGGTTAGGGAGTGGGGATAGAAAGGGGCAAAGACACCCAGGACCACCCAATGACTCCATTCTCCAGTCATTCCCCAGGCAAGCTTGCCTGCCTGTGACTTCAGGAGTCTATCCAGACCTAGGTCTTATATCCCTAAGTGTCACAGGCTTTACCCTAGGAAGCACCCTGGCTAGGGAGCCCACCGACCTCTTTCCTGCCTTGTCCCAAATTGTCTTCTCCAATGAATCTGAAGTTCTCTTTGATTGGGCTGCCACAAATAGTAGAGGGGCTGAATCAATTGGTGGGGGAGAGGCCTTGTCATCCACCCTTCAACTTCAATGGGGCTATGGACCTGGACCCCTGGTATTGCCTAGGCCTGACTTCCAACCCCATCCTGCACTGTTCTCTGGCCAGAGTCAGGTGCCAGTTCTGTGGGAATCAGAGCCTGAGTTCATGCCAGGACCAACACTCATCTCAGAGGGCAGGGCTCCAGAGTTCTACTGAAAGACA
>NW_020942519.1:2271-2612 GCF_900497805.2 Vombatus ursinus
GATGGAGAGACAGAGGCACACAAGGAGGAAAGACAGGCAGGACAGACAGACAGAGACTGGCAGGCAAGCAGAACAACTGTACAGATAGATAGACAAGCAAGCAGACCAGTGGATACAGATAGACAAGAAGAGCCAAAGGAGCAGAGAGTGGAGGAGGCTGCTTCAGAAAAGAGAGATAGGGGCAGCTAGGTGGTGCAGCGGATAGAGCACTGGCCCTGGATTCAAGAGGACCTGAGTTCAAATCTGGCCACAGACACATAACACTTACTAGTTGTGTGACCCTGGGCAAATCACTTAACCCCATTGCCTAGCCAAAACAAACAAACAAACAAACAAACAAA
>NW_020942520.1:0-3163 GCF_900497805.2 Vombatus ursinus
TGGTCCTCTGATTATACAACCAGCCCTCTTTCCACGATGCTACACGATCTCAAACTGATAAGTCCATTGGCCTTCTCTTGATCTTAATCCCTCTGGACTTCTCTGAACATCTACTGTTGTTTCTCCTGGATACTCTCCCATCTTGGCTTTTTGAACCTGCTTTTTCTAGGTTCTTCTCCTGCCTGCTGCCTGACCACTGCTCCTCAGTCTCCTTCACTAGCTCTTCCTTCATGCAGATCACAGCTTTGTCTTCTTGCTGTTCTTCAGACATTAAACTCCATTGTTCAGCTCTGTGGCTTAGAACAAACTGTTCCCCATGCCTGGAATAAGCTCCCTCCTCACCTCCACCTCTGGGATCATTGATTTTCTTCAAGACGGCCCCCAAATGAGGTTCCTCTTTGACACAAAGTTTTCCTGATTCCCCCAGACCCTAGTGTCTTTGCTTCCAGGATTACCTTCTGTCTGCTTGGCACTCACCAATGTAATTAGGTCACCAGAGGAGCCCCCAGTGGTTGGCTTTGGCTAGAATATACCTCAAGGAGCATATGTGGATCTGAGCAGCGCCCCACTCACCATCTCTGGTGACAAATTTGTAGGAGTGCACTGGAGCCAGCCTGTAAGATTGTTAAACTTTCATTGTGAGCATTTACACATCAGAAATCAGTAAACACTACAAATCAGGGCTTGATTTATTGTTTTGTTGACATTAGACTGAAGAAAATGATAGAGAAAATATTAATAATGCCAATTAAACTTAAAAGTATATACATCCCTTACCCCCTCTCCAAGAGATCCACTTGTTAAATGTTTTACCAGTACATCCACTGCATATATGGATGAGTAGTAAAGAATCTGGGGAGACAACATGCATTCTTGTTCTCTTATTACTATCTCCTAAAACAGTGCCTTGGTAACTCTTAGAGCTCTCTTGCTCTTCTCCTGGGATGTGACGGGGGGGGGGTACATCTTTCTCTTCTCTGGCAGCTGGTGGCTGCTCTAAGCCTCAAGAGAATGGATTTCAAAGTCCTAGATGCCTCATAAGATCATAAATTATAGATGGAAGAGACACGAGAGGCCATCAGGTCCAATTTCTTCATTTGCAGATGAGGAAACTGAGGCACTGAGAAGTTAAGTGACTCACCCAGGAATGCACAACTAGTAAGTGTCTTAGGTCAGAGTTAAACTATGGAAGATGAGTCTTCCTGACTCCACTGCAGCGCCACCTAGTGGCCAACCACCACCACCTATAACTGGTACCTTTATAGAAGGGACCTTCTTGAACTCTTTTGACGAACCTTGAATGTCTGTCAAACTTAAGCTTAAAGTTATTTGCCATGGAAATCCATGGTGGAAGCAAAAAGAGCCAAACACAATGAGATGAGCCTGGCCCCTCTTTTTCCAGGCCAGGCTTTCCCCAGTGTTTGGAGAGGTGGGGCCACTCAGCAGGAGAGGGCCTGGACCCAGGGGCCTGGTACACCTTTAAATGCTCCTACTGTCTTCCTAATTAGGATGTAAGCTCCTCAAAGGCATGGACATCCCCAAAACAGCCTGTAGTATGTAGTAGACACTTAATTAGTAATTATTGATTGAGCTTGATCAACAAATTCAAACCAATGAGTCACAGCATTAGATAAGCATGAGGCCCGGAAAGGCTCTGTTATACTGACTTCTATTTTGATGTTGGATAGGCAAAGGAAAAATGTCAGCGTCTCAGACTAGACATTAAGTACCTTCCACAGCACTTAACTGGAAGAAATGAAGCCTTTTCTACCCAGTGTCACAGCTACTGAAGACGAGTTCCCTTGGAGCTGTCCCCAGGGGAAGGAAATAAACTGCTCAGAGATGGTTGGCATTAGATACAGATGTTCAGAAGGCAACATCTGTATAATGGCTGAGGCCCTAGCAGACCCTTGAGTCACAAAGACTACGTGGGGAATAGAATAATGTGCTGAGATTGAAAAGGTAAACATGATTTGGATTTATTACAAATTATCACTGTCGAGTCATGAACTTCTGGGATCATTTTTTTTCCGTTGAATTCTTTTTGTAGCAGCAGAGCATGGTGGAAAGCCCAGCAGTCCTGGGGCCCACAGGCGTAGGCTCCAGACTTAGGATAACTAACCATGACTAATACTGATTACGGGCATGGTGTTCTAAAGTTTTCAAAGCACCGATTACCCAGCTGAGGTTCTGGACAACTCTAGGAGGTCTTATGGAAACTTTCCAGCACAAATTGGACATCATCTGAACATAAGAGAGAATTGCTGTCCCTCCCCACCAAGAAAATCAGAGCTGGCCAGAAATGTAACAGGCTACCTTGTAAGGTAGTGAGTTTCCAGTCACTGGAGATATTCAAACCAAAGTTAGATGACTGCATACCAGACAGATGCCCTTTGACCCCCTGGAAAGTCTCCTAACCATGGGAACTTGGGAACATTCTTGAACCTCTATGAGCCTCAATTTCCTCATCTGTGAAATGGAGTTAATTTGATGTGCCCTCCCTATCTCTCTGGTGAGTGTCAGGAGGATCTTTGCAGTCTCTAATATGCCATAGAAACGTGAATTATTATTACAGGCTAGGAAATTGGATCGCAGATGTCCAGCTGGAAGGGACCTCAGAGACTAGCTGACCCAGCCCCTCTTCATAGGGCCCTTCCAAAGCTCAGGAGGCATAGTGACTTGCCCAAGGGCACACAGGTCACAGACTGCACTTGAACCAGGACAGGGGGAGGTTGGTGACTATTTTTCCTCTTAGGTCCCCAGCAGGGTTTAACCAGCTAAGAGTCAGAGATCACTCTGAGAACCTTTGCCTGCATTGGTTTCCATTAAGACCAGTGATGGCCCTCATCAGGTATATTGTGGTGGGAATTCCCTCCAGGGCACGGACCAGATGCCTCCTCTCCCCCCCAGGTCCCTTCAGCTCTCACATCCTCTAGGCCCTTGATTCTGTTTTGCCCTTTAGGATTGGGGACAAGGGAAATATCTGCCACAAGGGGTCATAACAATAAAGGCACAGGTAATTGGCACTGATCAGCACCTGATTGCCTGCGCCCTTGCTTTTGCCATTCTGCTCAAGGCTCTCATCTGAGACTTCTATTACTGATGTGATTTAGTGAACCTGTTCTATTTAGAAAATTGAGCCTTGCAGGAACACACTGTCTGC
>NW_020942521.1:0-2091 GCF_900497805.2 Vombatus ursinus
GTGTCTGGTCTGAGGTCGGATTTGAACTCAGTCCTCCTGACTTCAGGGCTGGCGCTCTATCCACTGCACCACCTCACTGCCCTCATCTCTGTCATTCTTAATGAAACTTCATTTTGTCCCCTCAAAGCACAGGACCATCATAATTGAGAATGACCCTCACTTATTCCCATAAGACTTCCAATCTGGAAGTTTAGCAGTGCACTCTGAAATGGGTTGATTTGCAGTGGAGTACATTGGAGTAGCTACTCAAATTCAACACAGAGGATTCTCATCTCAGTCATGTACTAGCTCTGTGACCTTGGAAAGCCACAATAAGCTGCTTGACTTTCAGTTGACTCATCAGTGAAAATGAGATGAAGAAAAGGACCCAAAGGAACAAAAATATTTATAGCAGCTCTTTTTATGGTGGCAAAGAATTGGAAATTGAGGGGATGCCTATCAATTGGGGAATGGCTGAACAAGTTGTGGCATATGAATGTAATGGAATACTATTGTGCTGTAAGAAATGATGAGCAGACAGACTTCAAAAAAACCTGGAAAGACTTACATGAACTGATGCAGAGTGAAATGAGCAGAACCAAAAGAATATTGTACACAGTAACAGCTACATTGTGTGATGACTGACTTTGATAGACTTGACTCTTCACAGCGATGCAAGAATCTAAGACAACTCCAAAAGACTAGTGATGGAAAATGCTATCCAAATCCAGAGAAAGAACTATGGAATCCTAATGCAGATGGAAACATACTATTGGCTCGCCTTTTCCTTTGTTGTCTTGTTTTATTGTTTCACTCTTGTGGTTCCTCCCATTAGTTCTAATTGTTCTTTACCTCATGACTAATGGGAAAATATGCTTAATATGAATGTAAAAGTAGAGCCTCTAACAGATTGCATGCCATCTTTGGGCTCCTGTGAGTAGTAGGTGGGGGAGAAAATTTAAAACTCAAAATCTTATGGAAGTAAATGTTGAAAAGTAAAAATAAATTAATATTTTTTTTAAAAATGGGGAAAAAAAGAACAAAGGACAAACACACACACACAAATGAGATAAAGAGATGCTGTAATTTGTAAGTGAAATTGCTATTCCTGTGATGCTCACTCTCTGCCCACCACCTCCCCAGCAAGTTCCTATTGGAGCCCTCCTTGTGGAGAGGGAAGGGAAAGTTGAGGCATTTTTCCCACCCTGGCAGCATGACAACTCTGTATTTGCAGGTAAAACACACATCCTGCCTAGGTGGTTCTGAGTCTGGGTCTTTTTTTTTTTCTCAAGTATAGAAAACTGAAATGTGATCCTGAGATAGATTTCTCAACCTTGGAGGCAGGCTTGGAATTTGAAGAGTCCAGGGACACTGGGTGCCTCAGATAATGCTGATTGGTAGCCCAAATGTTTTGTGATTCCCACCTTTGAAGAAGATAACCATCAAACAAGAGGGTATTCTGCCTAACTCCTGGTCAGGCTTGTCTACATATATAGACCTCAAGTGAATTGTTTGCACAGTGCAGAGATGAGATGAAACATCCAATCCTCTTCCTGCAAATTGCTTCACATTCTGATGTTTAATTCCCACTACCTCAGGAGAGTATAATAGGGGATGTGTTACTGTTATTCCTTGTTCAAGTCTCTTCTCAATGGACCCTTGGAAATCTTTCCTTTTACGCACATCTTTTAGGTAAAGGAATCCAATTGCTGCCTTTGAATTAATTTACATAGTACCTTGAGTAACTTTCCATGTTTCCTATTGGGAAGACCCAAGAAATGAGTGAAACCTATGTTTAAGTGAATTTTCCTGAGTCTCTGGGTGGATGAAAAGAACCTGTGGCCAGAGCTGTGAGTGGTCCCTTGTTTTAGGGAAAGGTCAAACTCACCAGCCTTCTTGGTCCTGGTAGCAGGAATTATTGTTCAACAAGGATACTCAAGACCATGCAGACACTGCACAGTTTACTCAGAGATGACTGACAATTGCCTATTCAACAGCTCTGTTGGCATAGTGTCTCTACATCCATGGTGTCTGTCCTCAAGAATACCCCTGGATAGCCAATTAGTGGGATATGATTAGGGGCACATAGCTCTTGAATTCCAAATGATCCCT
>NW_020942522.1:0-5148 GCF_900497805.2 Vombatus ursinus
CATCATCATCATCATCATCATCATCATCATCATCATCATCATCAATCATCCCTGGAACGCAGTCCTCATCCCAGCATCCTCTCACCTCTCAAGGGTGGTGAACCTGTGGCCTCAAGGCTACATGTGGCTTCAAAGCTGTAGGTTCCCCACTCTAGCCTCAGGGTATACCCACCCTCCACACCCCATCTGCTCTCTTGAGACTCCCCCAGGATCTCTCTGACTCTCATGCCTCCTGTTTCCTCACCCCCACCAACCACAGCCAAAATTCATGAGGAAATCGATCGGGTGATTGGGCGGAATCGATCACCCAAGTTTGAGGACAAAGCCAAGATGCCATACACAGAGGCCGTCATTCATGAGATCCAAAGGTTTGGAGATATGATCCCCATGGGTCTGGCCCGGAGAGTCACAAAGGACACCAAATTCCGGGGCTACCTTATTCCTAAGGTAGGGGTCTCTCACTCTTAGCTTCCCCAGCTCCAAAACCTCCATTCTTCTACTCTAGAACCATTTCCATCACTGTCATCCTCTAAATCCTCCTATATCTTCCTGACATCTGAGAGTTCCCCCATTGTCTCTCATTAAGTGTCTCTTCATCCTGCCTTGTGCCTCCTGGAACCTCCCTCATGCCCTAGATTAGAACATGCATCCATCTGTGTTCCTCCTATTCCCAATCCTCCCTATTCTTCTGAGAATAATTTTGATATTCCTACTCAATTTGATCAGTATTTGCTCAGTTCATTGTGATCTATGGGTGTCAGTGATTGTCTATAAGTAAGATAAATAAGGGGGCAGCTAGGTGGCACAGTGGATAGAGCACCGGCCCTGAAATCAGGAGGACCTGAGTTCAAATCCGGCCTCAGACCAAATACTTGACATGTACTAGCTGTGTGACCTTGGGCAAGTCACTTAACCCTGATTGCCTCACTGAAAAAAAAAGTGAGATAAATAAGATAGAATTAAGTTTAATTGTCAGCATAAGAATTTTGTTGGTTGGACTGAATTAACCCATTATGTATTGATGATTACATTGCTTTTAGTTGGTTGATTTATACTATATCAATTTATAGTTTATTATTTAGGCCTGTATTAACCTGTGTTAGGAATGGATTGAGACTTGTTGTATCACTCCTCCCCACCTCCCATTCCATGTGCTCTAAGAGCAGCTGTATACCAGAAAACAGGTTCCCCATATTACTTTGTTATTTTGCACCTAATGTTCAAAATATGCTAATGGAAAGTCCCAGAATTCTGTTGCTTAATGAGGAGCCTGCAGCCTCAAGGCCACATGTGGCCTTCTAAGTCCTTGGGTGTGGCCTTCTAGGTCTTTGGGTGTGGCCTTCTAGGTCCTTGGGTGTGGCCTTTTGACTGAGTCCAAGTTTTGCAGAACAAATCCTTTTATTAAATGGATTTGTTCTGCGAAGTTTGGATTCAGTCAAAGGGCAGCACTTGAGGATCTAGGTGGGGCCACATGTGGCCGAGAGGCTGCAAGTTCCCCACCCTTGGACTAAACACTCCTGATTGATGATGTGTGGAAAGCCTAATGACTAAACTTTGGTGATTGATGGACATTTTCCTTTGACCAGTCATTTAGACTTCCCCACTTTGAAACTGACCAATGGAAGAAGTATACCACCTCATTCTATTTTTAGTGTTGTCTCATTTCCTATAAATATTTGCAGCCTTCAGACAGAAGGGGTCCCTGACTGCAGAGTCTTGGATCCAATTCATTAAGGACAACCAATCTCCCTGATGGATTGATACATGCTCAGAACTCTGCCTCAGTTGCCCTTTCTTGCAGATTGGAATTTTGTGGGCCATCCTCTCTAATGGACCCTCAATTAACTTCTCTTATTCCCATTCTCTCTCTTTCTCTTTTTCTTTCTCTCTCCCTCTCCTCTCTGTGTGTGTCTGTCTCAAGTCATTTTACATGCTTAAATTCAATGACTTAATTGCCTCATTTGAAAAGAAGAAAGGGAACAATTATTTATTAAGCGCCTTCTATGTTCCAGGCACTATGTTAAGCACCTTACAAATATCTCATTTGATCCTCACAGCAGCCCTGCAAGATAGGTGTTATTATTATTTTTGTGATGAAGATGACAGATGAGGAAATTGAGGCAGACTTAGACTAAGTGATTTGCCCAAGATCACACAGCTTGTAAGTGCCTGAAGTGGGATTTGAACTTGGGTCTTTCTGACTTGAGGACCATTTTTCTACCCATTGCATCACCTAGCTGCCTCTAAAATTCTGAAATTGTCATATTTTCTGAATTAGCAAAAAAAAAAGTGTGAACCTCAGTGCTGTCAAGTCAAAATGTGTGTGGTCATGAATTGTATTTATCCTAAAAGGGTCTTTCTCATAATTTAAACAGGATTAGTTGCCCAGGAATGATATTGCTTTCCAAGTCGTACTGATTGATTGTCAAATGAGACACATTTTAAGTTTTGTTCATTACATTTTTTACATAGCAAACTTAGCTTGCCTCCAAAGAGACTTAGTTTCAGCATATAATAACAAAAGCTTTCTTAATAGCACCTCCTCTAGGAGGTAATAAACCTAAAATGGCATCAGTGTAAATGAACTATGAATTTGGAAAGAACCAAGGATAGCAAAGGATATTTAAATGAAGAAGGGTGTTTGAATGAAAAGCCACCAGGTAGCTGAAAAATGAGGATGACAATAGCACATACTGTTGTGAGGTTCAAAGGAGATGATTTATTAGCTTTTAGCACCCTGTCTGGGCTGCTCCTCCAACTTGACTAATAGGTTGGGTATCAAAGGGGCATCTAATACCCCAGGGTTCAAGATACTTTGAGAGTCCACACTCTTAAAGGTAGAGCTCACAAGCCCCCACTGGCACACTTACTTTTAATAGTCTGCCAGTAGACAATCAAAGCAAAAATGGTACTGAAATGATATCGTAAGAACAGTAGTAATAAAATATTCCCCTCCCCAATAAACCTGGGCCACAACTACACCTAGCTGTAATTGGAAAGAATGGTCATATAATTAGAGTACACTTGGAGAGATGCACAAGCTTGAAGAACACGTCGCCAAGATAATTCAAACCTCTGGGGTTATAGGACCCCAATGTCCTTTCCATTCTTGTGGTATCCTCATGGTGCTTCTGGGTACAGAATCTATTGAGGAGGTCTCATAACTGACTCTCTGGGCTTATTTGTCTCTGAAGCTTAACTCAGCTCCCACCTTTGAGGATTCATTGTAATCCTCTTTGCTCCCAGCCTCCTATTTAATCATTGGTTCTAAAGCAAATCAATATGACCAATGAGGTTGTAGGGAGGAGAAAGATATTCCCTCTACCCCTCTTTCCCTTGACCCTTACTCTCTGGTAGAAGTGAAATTGGAAAAGCAAAGATTCTTAATTCTGGGTTATTTCTTCATTGCTGGCTTTCCTCTTGACTGCCAGAGGTCACACTGATAGAAGCTACTTCTTGTTTCCAATATGTCCCAGAACACATTTTTATAGGCTACCAAGGGCATAGTTGTTCTGTCAGTCAAAGGCAAACTGCCCCTCAAAAAAATCCAAAGACAATATTTTCACACTTAAAGGGGTAACAAAGTGAAAATCCTGGTTGTCTTTGATTTGTCCCTTCTGTTGCAACTGAACTGGGGAAGGGGAAAATCCATTGATTAGGGGTGTTCTGACCAACACCCTCTCCCACTGCACTTATTATTATCATTATTATTGTTAATATAATTCAATTATTATTAATTTTCTCTGTCAATCAACCATTCAATCACTAACATTTATTATGGACTTATTATATATGCAAGACACTAGAATTTGACTGGAATATAAGGACAAAGATGAGGCAGTCTCTGCCCTCAAAGAGCTTACATTCTATCAGGGCAAACAACCTGTGCCTATATAATTGGATACAAAATACAAGAATAAGGTCTGGTCTTCTGATTTCATTGACATAGGGAACTCCTGCTGATTGAGGCTGGTACTTTCTCTGCAAATTACAGTCCTCAGGTTAAGTGACTTGCCTAGGTCACATAGCCAGTATGTGTTGGAGACAATTTAAACCCAGGTCTTCTTGCCTCTGAGACTAGCTTTCAATCCACTATATAACTTTATCTTCTACAAAGCAAAATATTCTCATTATCTCTCTCTCTCTCTCTCTCTCTCTCTCTCTCTCTGGCTCTCAGACTCTCTCTCTGTCTTTCTCTGTCTCTCCCTCCCTCTGTCTCTTTTTCCCTCTGTCTCTCTCTCTATCTCTATCCTTCTCTTTCTCTGTCTCTCTTTCCTCTCTCACAACTTCTCTTCCTGTCTCTTTTTTTCTCCCTATCTTTATCTCCCTTCCTCCTGCCCTCCTCTCTCCACTTCATCTCTCATTTCCTTTCTTGTTCTCTCTCATCCCCAACTCTAGGGCACAGAAGTTTATCCCATTCTGGGCTCAGTACTGAGGGACCGCAACTTCTTTGCCTGCCCTGAAGCCTTCAACCCCCAACACTTCCTGGATGAAAAAGGCCTGTTCAAGAGGAGTGATGCCTTTGTCCCCTTCTCCATTGGTGAGCAGGAAAGCCTTTTATCTCTTCACCTCCATGACCCCCCTCCATCCCTACTACCAACCAGTATGGCCTGAGCCTGGTGAACCCTTTCTTTCCTCCACTCTACTCTCAATTCATCCTCCTACCCCTCAGGTCAATTTCACTTGACCAAGTTTTTTAAGAGTAAGAGGGTGAATGTGTGAGATGGTTCCAGAGAGGCTGTGGCTATGGGGCTAAGGGTTCCAGAAAGTATACCCCCCAAATCTCACCAAGTATTCCTCCTTCTTTAAGGAAGAAGTACATACACTAGAAAGAGCCCTGGCCTTGAAATCAGAAGACCTTGGTCAAGTCCCAGCTCTAATGCTTCCTACCTGGGTGACCTTGGGCAAATCTACTGGAAGGGGCCAAGTTTAGGTAGATAAGAGAAGTAATTACAAGATAATTTGCAAATGGAGAGCACTGACCACTAAGAGAATCAGGAAAGGCTTCCTGTATGAGGTGGTACCAAAGCTAACTTTGAAGGAAGTTAAGGCACCTAAAAGCAGGGAGGGCACTCTAGTTTAGGAGCTTCTTCTATGAAAATTTAATGACCAATTCAGGCAACAGAAAATATGACAATTTGTTTACAG
>NW_020942523.1:0-3224 GCF_900497805.2 Vombatus ursinus
GAAATCAAGGGGATGCCCATCAATTGGGGAATGGCTGAACAAGTTACAATATATGATTGTGATGAAATACTATAGTGCTATAAGAAATGATGAGCAGAATGGTTTCAGAAAAACCTGAGAAGATTTATATGAACTCATGCAAAGTGAAGTGAGCAGAACCAACAGAACATTATACATAGTAACAGCAATATTGTAAGAATGATCAACTGGTGAAAGACTTAGCTACTCCAATCAAGACAATGATCCAAAACAATTCCAAGGGATGCATGATGAAAAATGCTGTCCACTCCCAGAGAGAGAACTGATGAACTCTGAATGCAGATTGAGGCATATTTTTTCTTTCTCTCTTTTTCTTTTTTTTTTCTTTTTTTTTCTGTGTTTTCTTTTGCAGCATGGCTAAGATGAAAATATGTTTGCATGGTGTCACATGTGTAATTATTATCAATTGCTTTCCTTTGCAAGGAGGAGGGAGTGGAAGGGAGGAAGAGAATTTGGAACTCAAAATGTTAGAAAAAAATGTTTAAAAATTTACATTTAATTGGGAAATATTGAATGAAATTAATAAAAAACATTTTATAAAAAGAAAGTTCATCAGATAAGTTATACAGAAATTCTGGTTGATGATTAAACTGAACTATATTTAAATAGCATAGCATTTTTTTTTCACTTTAACATGAGCATAAGGAGTTTTTGCCCTAATGCATCTAATCTCTGAAAATTAATCCATGAACACCAATTTCAGAAAGGTGTTTTTCTTGCCATGTAACACAATAGAAAAAACACTGGCTCTGGAGTCAGCAGATCTCCCTGGATTCAAATCTCACCTCTATCCTTTCCTACCTGTGTGATCTTGGGGAAGTCCCTTAACCTCTCTGAGTCTCAGTTTCCTCACCTGTAAAATGAAGGGGTTGGACTTCAGGCTCAGAAATCATCTCTGAGGTCCCTTCCAGACCTGTGCCTCTGATCATTCATTTTATTCGGGTTTTTTTGTTGCTGTTGTTTTTGTTTTTGCCTTTTTTGTGAGGCAATCGGGTTAAGTGACTTGCCCAAGGTCACACAGCTAATACAAGTCAAGTGTTTGGTCTGAAGTCAGATTTGAACTCAGGTCCTCCTGACTTCAGGGCCGGTGCTCTATCCACTGTGCCACCAAACTGCCCCTATGATCATTCATTTTAGCAAATGATTTATGCAGTTATGTCACCCACATCAACTCTTGAATACCTGCCCACAAATGATAGCCATAAGATCAATCATTGAAATACTTTGCTTTTTGACTCTGGCCATCCTGTTCTCTGAGTCAATAAGATCAATTAAACAGACATAAGTTCTTCCTCCTTACCCTATTTGCTGTCATCCTTGGTGATTTTGACATCCATCCAGAAGACCCTACAGATAACTCAACTTCATGATTCCTTTCAGGGAGGAATAATGTCCATCACTAATTCGCCAGTAAGGAAGTAACCTTGCAGTTGTGATCACAAAGCATTGCCCCACTTCTGAGATCTCTAAGTAGGTAGTCCTCCTCTCAGACTACAGCCTAAGAACCGTGTTCAGTTATCCCTAGGCTGATGGCTAAGGTTTAGGGCAATAGCTCTTTCTTCTCCAATCCCAGACCCCCAAATCCCCCATTATCTCCCTTCTCTAACCATCCTAGTCTCCAAATTTTTCCAGCTTTCCTCCTACAATGTTTCTGGGGTCCTCTTGAGACTCATTTGTCTCAAGTAAAATGTCCATGACTAGGCATCAGTCTCTCTCTGGGCAGAATGCAAATTGGAAATTTAGAATGATAGATTCAGAGTTCCAGGGATCGCAGGAACCATCTTTCCTTTTACAGAAGAAACTGAAACCCAAGAATGGTAAGTGACTTGCCCAGGATCACACATGTTCATATCAGAAGTGGAATTTTATCCGTTCTCAGACCAAACACTGTGACCCTGGGCAAGTCATTTAACCCCAATTACCTTTAAAAAAAAAAAAAGATAAATAAAGAAGTGGAATTTGAACCTTGGTCCTCTGAGCTCTTTTTTTTTCATATTTTTTTATTTTATATTTTTAGTTAATAAATTTATTTATTTTTAGTTTTCAACATTTACTTCCACAAGATTTTGAGTTCCAAATTTTCACCCTATCTTGCTCCTCCCCCCACCCCAAGATGGCATGCATTCTGAATATCCCTTCCCCTAGTCTGCCTTCCCTTCTATTTCTTCCCCCCTTCTCTTATCCCCTTCCCCTTCTATTTTCCTGTAGGGCAGGATAGACTTCTGTAACCCATTTCCTGTATTTCTTATTTCCCAGTTGCATGTGAAAACTTTTTTTTAAACATGTGTTTTTAAAACTTTGGGTTCCAAATTTTCTGCCTTCCTCCCTCCCCAGCCACCCTCATTGAAAAGGCAAGCAACTCAATATAGGCTATACATGTGCAGTTATGCAGAACACTTCCATAGTAGACATGCTGTGAAAAACTAACTCTATTTCCCTTAATCCTATCCTGCCCCCCTCATTTATTCTATTCTTTCTTTTGACCTGTCCCTCCTCAGAAGTATTTGCTTCTAATTACCCCCTTTCCCAATCTGTCCTCCTCTCTATCATCCCCCTACTCTCTTGTCCCCTTCCCCCCCCATCTTCCTGTAGGGTAAGACAAATTTCCATGCCCAGTTGAGTGTGTATGTTATTCCCTCCTTAAGTCAAATCCTATGAGAATAAGATTCACTCATTCCCATTTCCCCTTCACTGTAAGAGCCTTTTCTTTTCTGTTTTTTTGTGAGGTAATTTACCCTGTTCTACCTCTCCCTTTCTCCTTCTCCTAGTATAATCCTCTCTCACCCCTTAATTTTATTCTCCAGATATGACCCCTTCATCTTCAATTCACCCTGTGCCTTCTATCTATCTAACTGATATATATATATGTACATATAATTTTTTCCCTCCAACTACCCTAATACTGACAAAGGTCTCATGAGTTATAAATATCATCTTTCCATGCAGGAATGTAAACAGTTCAACCTTCATAAGTCTCTTATGATTTCTCTTTCCTGTTTACCTCTTCATGTTCCACTTAAGTCTTGTATTGGAAAGTCAAATTTTCTATTCAGCTCTGGTCTTTTCATCAAGAATGCTGGAAAGTCCTCTATTTCACTGAATGACCATTTTTTCCCCTGAAGAATTATACTCAGTTTTGCTGGGTAGGTGATTCTTGGTTGTAATCCTATCTCCTTTGCCCTCTG
>NW_020942524.1:0-1404 GCF_900497805.2 Vombatus ursinus
ATGGGGTGAGCCTCAGTTCAGGCTCCTGGGGGCACTGAGGCCTCTTTGGGTAGGGGCCACATCTGCACATCTGGGGTGGACACACACACACACACACACACACACACACACACGCACACACACACACTGCCCAGCCCTGTAGCTGGTGCTACTTGGTGGGGCGTGTCTGTGGGGTGGGGGGAGGTGTTCTGCAATGAAGTGTTCTAATAGAATGGGACAATTAATATACTATTATGTAGCACAATACCACAATGACATATGATACTGTATTGTGTGTTGTGTGGTGCTATATAATTGTATGTTGTATCAATAATTCTATTGGTTGTAATGAAATTCCTATAATCTAATAATTAATATTTGATGAAGCAGGTGTGGGTTCTCAGCTTAGCTGATTTATGGAGACGTAAATCATGAAGTTATTAATTAATGAAGAGCCTGGATTATCCCAGAGCTCATGAAGATAAGAATTAAATAGGTCAAGTGGCAGGCCAGATGCTGACCTAGAGGACAGGTGGGGCTTCTGGATGACCTCTCCCAAAATGCCCACACCACCAGACCCCTCCCCCGCAAGTATCCAGGAGAGGGCCCACCCTTCCAGGGCAGGACTTGGCCATTTTTTAAACATTTAAGCACTCCCTGGCAGAGATTCCTCCTAGTCCTCCTTGCCTCTGCCCCCTCCCTGAGTCACTGCCCACCTGGCATCTTGTTTAGGAACCAGGGGATGAGCGGGCAAAGGCATCCAGCCCTGAAGGAGGGCCATGGCTTGGGTGCAGGTGAATGGGGGAGATGCCTGGGCCTACAAAGAGGGGGCTGGCTGGACACAGAAAGCAAAGCTGCACTAACTTGCAGGAAACGTCACCCAAACCACCAAGTCTGCTTACTTGCTCCCAGGTTTTCCCTCCTCTATTTGCGTTTCTGAGTCAAAATTCTGTTTGGTACCCAGGCCCTGGTGAACATCCATTCCTCTTCCCACCCAAAGAGGCCTCTTTCTGGATCGTCGCCCGCACGTCAAGTGGCTGCCCCTTCTGTGAGCGTAACCAGCACCGCAGGGACTCCTGACTGCCCTCTGTAAGTTGGGGATGAGACACCACCTTTCCCTGTCCTTGACCCCTAACTTCTCACTACAAAAACCCCAATGCTTTCTTAGTGGAAAAGGAAACGCTCTCCTCTCGTGTTCTGCCCGTGTTCATAGAGATGGGTTTGCATGCACATATATGTACAGTCTTCTTTCTGGTTCAATCCCTTCTGCTTGTCCCCAAATCCCCAGGTCTCCCTTCTGCTACAAAGTTTTCCCTTGCTCCTCGCCCCTCGCCCCCTGCATCCTCCCAAGCTGTTGTCCTAACTTCTCCTGCCTCTTGGCTAAACTTTAGTCAGAGGATCTCCCCTGGCTGCCCCCCCCCCCCC
>NW_020942524.1:1504-3743 GCF_900497805.2 Vombatus ursinus
GCACAAGCCATCCCTTCTAAGAGCTCCATCTTCCCATCTTTAGAAAGTCTCTTAAGAGGTGTGCAAGCCTCCCAAAGATAAGCATAGGGACTAGGGTGAAGAAGAAGGAACAGGAGCTCCAGTAACAGAGTCTTTGACAAAATGGGGAGAATGACCTGGGCTCAGGAGATGACCTCAGGCCCACAGCCTGGTGAGCCTTCCTCCCTCTTTGCTCCAGAGAAAGTAGGGCCAGTTCTGAGCTGAAGGGGTGGACAGAATGCTTCTTTGAAAAGACCACCGATGGAGAGGAGTGCATAGGCCATAGAGCTGGGCTGCCAGAAGCCTCAGGGCAATGAGCCAGACCAGGGCTGGAATGGGCTTCAGGAGCAAGAGGGAGGACGGGGAAGGAAGGAGGCTGGGTGGCCTGGCTGTTAACACCCAGAGCTGTGAGACTGGATGACCCAGACTGGGGAGCCAGGACAACAGGTGGATGGGTAGACCAAAACTGAGCAAGAGGGCATTTGCAGAGTTGGTTCCCAGAGGTTGGAAGTTTTAAAAGCAGAGGGGGGGGCAGCGAGGTGGCACAGTGGATAGAGCACCGGCCCTGAAGTCAGGAGGACCTGAGTTCAAATCCCAGCCTCAGACCAAACACTTGACACTCACTAGCTGTGTGACCCTGGGCAAGTCACTTAACCCCAATTGCCTAAAAATCAAAAGAAAAAAAAAGCAGAGGGAGGCAGGACAGGTGGTGGCCACACTGCCACCAACTCCGGGGGAGGGTAGGGGGAGCCTGCTTTGGCCAGGTGGTCTGGCTTTCTGGAGCAGGCACCCAGCAAGGACAGCAGCAGCTTCTGCTCCAAGACATCTCTCCCCTGTTTTGTGCCCTTCTCCCAAGGTCCAGGCGGAGCCACTTAGAGGAGAGCCCTTCAGGCAGCAAGGCCCAAAGGAAACGGAGTGGAGGATCTGCCAGAATGAGGGCCAAGGTCAAAGGCCAAGGGGAAAAGTCCAGTGCCAATCAAGAGGGAGCTGCCGCAGGGGTTAGGCCTCCTTTCAAGCTTCATCAGATGGGAGAAGAGCAAATTCAAACAGTGGTACAGCAATTCATAGCCTTAAATCTTAAAAAGAGTATGCCCCAGGGAGCAGAGGCCAAACCTGAAGGCAGGGAGGAAACAGCAGCTCAGGCAGCTGGTGGGAGCCCTGGCTCACCCACTGCCCAGGGGCCTGACCTGTCTAGAGGGGCAGGCAGAGGGAGGAGAAACAGGAGGAAATATGACTGCAGAGGCAGGCTGCTAAGTAATGGTGCAGACCTGTGTGACTGCCTCAAGGTGGAGTGCCCTGGCTGCTTCTCCCCCTGCCCCAAGTGCAACTCCAAGAAATGTAGGATCAGGTGTCGCTGCAACCGGCGCTGGGTCTACAAGGAGACCCAAGATGAGTCTGGAGACCTGGTCGACACATTTCCATTTGCCTATTCCGACTAAGGGCGGCCCGGCGCCCACTGGACAGCACTTGCCTCCCTCTTCTTTGGGGGGCCAAGTGGCTGCTTTCTTGGTGACTTGTAGGGCAAAACTGGGCAAAGAGCTGGCCTGGCCCCAGTGAGCAGTGAGCCTTCCAGTGCTGGGCGCCAACAACTGCCCCCTGCCCAGGGCCGCCCTCACAAAGCTCACCTTCCATCATTTTGGGCCTTTTGTGCCCAGGAAGGACAATAAGGCATTCCTGCCCTCTCATGCTCCCTGGAGCCAGTTCAGTTTCTAAAGCCAGGGGCTGCCTCTGTTTCTTGTTGCACTTAGGGCCTGAAGGTTAACAAACACACAGATGGACAGGCAAACAAACAAAACCCTGACTGTTTATCTTCTCTCAAGTTGTAGTACCTTGGAATCTGTCTGTCTCTTTTCTCCCATTTGCTTCGTCTTTCCTGTTGAGTTCTACTTGATAAATTGTTCAGCTGTTGAGATGTTTCAGAGATGAACTGGATAAGGATTGTTTAAGCAATAGCATTTAAAGAACAAAATAAAATCCATTTACAAATCCAAAGCTGGTTTTTAATCTCAAAGAATTCCCTTCCACTCAGAACCCAAGCAGAGCCATATCCAAGGGGTACACCTGGATGGGCAGGCAGGCCCTCCCCACCCAGAGGGTGAAGGTGAGAAAGATCCACACCTGGGTGGACAGGCCAGCCCTCCCCACCCAGAGGGCAGCGTGAAACTTGGCCATCCAGCCAGAACAAGGGGCAGGAAGGACTTGCCACCACCAGGAGGACTCT
>NW_020942525.1:0-1036 GCF_900497805.2 Vombatus ursinus
ACCAGCACACAACTCCACTAACAATTCATCAGTGTGCTTTCCCCCCCTCATCTCCTTCAGCATTTGCCATTTCTGATAGCTGTGAGGTGGTATCTCAGAGTTGTCTTCATTTGCATTTCTCTAAAAATTGGTGATTTAGAACATTCTTTTATATGACTATAGATAGCTTTGATTTCTTCTTCTGAAACTTGCAAATGGGAAATAAGAAATACAGGAAATGGGGAACAGAAATCTATCCTGCCCTACAGGAAAATAGAAGGGGAAGGGGATAGGAGAAGGGGGGGAGAGATAGAAGGGAAGACAGACTAGGGGAAGGGGTATTCAGAATGCATGCCATCTTGAGGTGGGTGGAGGGGGGAGATGGGGTGAAAATTTATAACTTAAAATCTTGTGCAAGTAAATGTTGAAAACTAAAAAGAAATAAATTAATTAATAAAAAACCTCCCTGTTCATATCCCTTGACTATTGATCAAATAAGGAATGGCTCTTATTTTTATACATTTGACTCAGTTCCCCATAAATATGTGATTGGAGGTATTCATCAGAGAAACCTGTTGTCAAAATTTTGATATTACTTGATAATAGTGATACCTTTCAGTAAAATTATGGTTTCCCTAATTATCTCTTTTATTTAAATTTGTTTGAGATTTATTTGACATAGTGATTTCTACCTGTGTCTTTTTTACTTCAGTTGAAGCATAGTAGATTCTGCTCCAGTCTCTTATTTTAGCGATGTGTGTGTGTCTTTCTGTGCCAGCTGTGTTTTTTGTAAAGAACATATCCAACTGGATTCTTGTTTCTAATACATCGGGCTATCTACTTCTGTTTTATTGGCAAGCTCATCCCTTTGAAAATTACAGTTATGATTACTAAATGTATATTTTCCTCCATCTCCTCTTCCTCCTCCTTCGTCTTCTTCTTCTTTTTATTCTTCATTTTCTTTTTTCTTTTCGTCTTCTTTTTCTTCTCCTTTTCCTTCTTCTTCATCATTTCCTTCTTCTTCTTCTTCTTCTTCTTCTTCTTCTTCTTCTTCTTC
>NW_020942525.1:1136-1663 GCF_900497805.2 Vombatus ursinus
TTCTTCTTCTTCTTCTTCTTCTTCTTCTCCTTCTTCTCCTTCTCCTCATCTTCCTTTTTCTCCTCCAACTCATCCTCCTTTTCCTGCTCATCTATATTACTTCAGTGTCGCTGGTACCTTTCAGTAAAATTATAGTCTCCCTAACTATCTCTTTTATTCAAGTTTGTTTGTGATTTGTCTGACATACTGATTCCTACCAGTGCCTTTTTCACTAAAGCTGAAGCCTAGTAGATTCTGCTGCAGTCTCTTACTGTAGCTATATGTGTGTGACTTTCTTTTTCAGCTGTGTTTTTTGTAAAGAACATATTGTTGTTTTCTGGTTTCTAATACATCGGGCTATCTACTTCTGTTTCATTTGCAAGCTCATCCCTTTGAAAATTACAGTTATGGTTACTAAATATATTTTCCTCCATCCGTCCTCCTTCTCCTCCTACTTCTTCTCCTTCTTCTTCTTCTACTTCTACTTCTTCAAATCTTCTTAGTCTTTGTCGTCATCTTTGTCGTCTTCTTCTTTTCTCCTTCTCCTC
>NW_020942526.1:0-6532 GCF_900497805.2 Vombatus ursinus
AAAAAAAAAAAAAAAAAGACACTGGTCCCCCAGGCAGCCTGTCTCAGGCAGACAGGCCAGTGCTTGGGGACTGGATGCTTTAGGGAAAACCAGGGACAATTTGATTCTGAGTACAGCAATCAACCATGGAAATGTGAGGCCCCAGGAAGGCAGCCATGTGGGGACAAGAGGTGACTGGAGGGGAAGGGGCAGTGGTTGTCCGTGATGCTCTAGTCAGTTCATAAAATCCTGCCTCCCCTCCACTCCTGCAGAGCACAGCCCCTCCCCCCCCTCCTCACTCCTACTCAGGATGTCCCCACAGTCAGCAGAACTGGAATCCAAATCAAGGACCAACTCCCCTTCCAAGAAGGGGAAGGAGGGATGGAAATAATCAGAGCTCATCCTTACACAGTCTTTTAAGCTTAGCAAGTGTTGGATATCCATTAGCTGACTGGATTGTCTCAACGACCAGGAGTGACGGGTGTATTATCATTTCTATTATTTTTCACAAAGCCAAAGGAAGCTCAATGCTTTGCTTAGGATCACACACCTAATAAGTGTGTGAGGGGGTATTCAAACCCAAGTCTTCTCGACCAGATAAAGTGTATTATTCTATCCAAATCCTAGGGCACCCCAGCTCCTCCCATCCCCATTAGAAAATGCTCTGATCCCTGACCCCCCCATATAACCTGCATCCTTCATACTCCCTCGGGCTACACCCCCCCATCCTTTCACACCCTCTGGAGATGCCCTGAGCCCTCATGGAACCCCTAAAGCAACCTTCTTTCCTCCCTTTTAACCCTTGGAGACAGCCTCTGCTCCATCTCCCTCCAAATTAGACTGCCAGCACTAAGGGGGTTAATCTCTCATTCCCAAGGTCCCCAGCTTCAAGTGAGATGTCTTCTGCCCCTCCCCCACACCCCTTGGAGATAAATGTTTATAGGGAGTTGAGCCTCCCGGGGAGAAGTTATTTGCTTTGGTTGTAATTAATTGCAGGAGCAGCACGCAGGCCATAAACTGAGTGCTATGGAAAGTATAAACAGTACATGGGCCTCCAAATGGGCAGGCGTCCCATGGGGGGGTAGCAGGGGTCCCTGAAGAGTGAAATGTCCTCCTCCATCATTATCTTCCCCTTCCTAGAGCCCTGTTTCCATCTGGCCTGGCTGTCTCGGAGGGAGGGTATTGCATTGGAAAAAAACACCAGGGTTCAAGCGCTGGCTTGGTCACCTACCGGCTACACGACCCTAGGCAAAAACTTTCCCCTCCCTGGGTCTCAATTTCCTCCTCTGTAAAATGGAACGATGAGCTTAGATGATCTCTAAGCTCTGACATTCTGTGGTGGGGATTCAGGAAGGAGGTTGTAACCAGGCCCAGAGGGAGTCACCCACCCAAGAGGAAGCAGGATCTGATCTGAGCACAATCCTACTCAAATCCTGGAAACTCCAAACTGAAAGGCATCTTAGAGAATACAGATGCTAATCTCTTACTCAAGATAAGAAATCTCTAGTAATGCAGACCTCAGTAGCCACCAAGAAAAACTCAAGGTATTGTGGAATATCCCTGATCATTATTATTGATAGGTTTCCATTGCTACTCACTTTACAGTTTATCTTTTTTTCCATACACCAATGAGGTAGGAAGTATGAGGATTATGCCCATTTTACAGAAAAGGAAACTGAGGCTCAGAGAGATTAAGGGATTTATCCAAAGCAATACACCCAGTCACTGGTGATGCTAAGACTCAGGCACTCACACTCAAGTGATCAACTCCAAGTCCAGGACTATTTCCACTATAAAACACAGTGAAGCCTCTCACTTCAGATCTAAATCTTGTGATCCAAGCATTCTTTTTTATGGAACTATCCCAGATTTCTCCCCTCCGTGATTTTAACGCATCCCTACTTCCTTTGAGTCCCCATGGTCCTGCGTCCAGCTCTCCTTTCTGACCCTTAGCACACCCTACCTTGTAATACAATTATCATTCTCCAGGGCTTAGATGCCCTGTGTGTCTCCTTCCTGTGTACAGGATGAGTTTTTATCCGTCTATCTCCCAATCATCCCGGAGCACAGGGCTCTAAACCCAGCAGATGGTAGCTGGTGTTTGTTGAATGAATACACAAAACAAACACGTTTGATGTTGCCGTCAGCAGGACATGGGGTTCGAATGGTTTCTCCAGGAACAAAGACAGGCTATCCCAAAACACCTACACTCTTTACCAAGTCATCTGGCACACACCTGGGACAGATATTCAGGCACCTGTTTAAGGGTCCTTCTGGAAGCCCTGCGGTCTCTGATGGCTAGGCAGCTGACATCTCAGGACAAGTCACTTGCGCTACTAAGGTCCTTATCCATAAAATCGGAATAACACCTCACAAGGTTGTTAGGATCAAATGGTAAAACAGACGTAAAGTACTTTGCAAATCTTATGGGGTCATACAAGACACTGAAAAATAATTATTAGGACATATGACAGTTCCCCCAGGAAAGCCTAAGCTCATGGTAAAGGGAAAGCTTTTTTTTCCAGCACCGTTACAACTGGCCCACAGAATCACAGAATCACAGTCACAGTCAAATAGAAACTTTCAAAATACATGCCAACATGTCACCACTCCACCCCCCACTCTAAAATCTTCAGTGGCTCTCTACTGCCGCTAGGACACAATAGGAAAAGCTCAACCCAGCCTTTAAAGCCCCCCACAATCTGCCTCATATTACTCCCTTTTATACACCATTCCAGACACACTGGTTTGCTATTAATTCTCTTTTCTCATACACCATACCCCAAAGACACTTTGTGTCTACACAAGTGGTCCCTCATTCCCAGAAACCACTGTCTCCTAGAATCCCTAGCTTTCTTCAAAGCCCAGCCCACCTCTTACCAATTCCTGTTCCAAACAGCTTTTCACCCTCTCTTGGGAAATTACTTTGTATCAAGACTTTATATATCCTTCCTTGAATATGTTTTATGCCCCTTTCCTTGCCTTGTGTTCCCTTCACCAGCAGAATCTAAGTTCCTTATGGATCAGTCTTGCGTTCTCTTCTCTTTTCTCTGTATAATCTCTCATATGGTGACTTCATCTGCTCCCGTGGATTCAATTATCAGCTATATATCCAGATTCAGTCTCTGTCCTGAGTTCCAAAATCCAGATCACCCACTGTCAATTGGACATTCCAAAATGGATGTCCTACAGGCATCATAAATTCAACATGTCCAAAAGCAGAACTCGTTCTCTATCCCTCTCCCCTTACCCCCGAAACCACCCCTCTTACTAACTTCTCTATTTGTACTTGGGGCACCACAATCCTTCCAAAATCACCCGGCTTTTGCTACCTCTGTGGAATCCTCAGCTCCTCCCCACATACGCAATCCACTATCATATCTTGTCCCTTTTAAGTCTGTTATATGTCCCCTTCTCTCCACTCTTAATTGCCACCACACGCTGGCTGGGGTCCTCATCTACTCTTGCCCGGAGAGTCTCCTAACTGGTTTTTCTGCTTCAAGTCTCTCTTCTCTCCAATCTGTCCCCAAGCAGCTGCCAAAGTAAGTTTCTTCAAGTGCAGGTTTAACTATGGCACCCTTCTATTTGGCACACTCCAATGACTCCCTATGGCATCCAGCCTTTTTTTTTTTTTTTGGAGGCAAACAGGATTAAGTGACTTGCCCAGGGTCACACAGCTAGTAAGCGCCTGAGTCCACATTTGAACTCAGGTCCTCCTGACTCCAAGGCTGATGCTCTATCCACTGCCCCACCTAGCTGTCTCTACATCTAGAGTCAAGTATAGACTCCTCTGTTCTTCACAACCTGACTACTTCCTATCTATACAGAATAATAATAACAGAATGTAGCAATTTAAAGTTTGTAAAGCATTTTACAAATATTATCTCATTTTATCCTTATAACAACCCTGGGAGATAGGTGCTGTTATCATCCCCATTTCACAGTGAAGGAAACTGAGGCAAACAGGGAAGTGACTCACCCAGGGTCACATAGCTAGCGTCTCTCTACAAGTCACATTTGAACTTGGGTCTTCCTACTTCCAGGCCTAGGGCTCTGTGCACTATGGCGCCACCTAGTTTTTTCAGGTAAGACAGTGTTTAATAAATGCCTATGAATTGCTTTTCCCCCAAATCTGCAAATTGTCTGATTGCTCCTAGTTCTCCCCCTCTGGGGCTTGTATATATATAAATTTTGGAGTCAAAGGCCATGGATCTGAGTACTAGGTCTGAGCCTGCTACCTGTGTGACCTTAGCTAGGTTATTTAACCTCTCTAGGACTCAGTTTCTCCATATGTAAAATGAAAGGGTTCAGGTAACTATGCCCAAGGCTTCTTTGTAACAGGCATGAGGCACTGAGGCACAGGTGAACAGGTGAAAAGAGGAAATGATTTTATAATTCTGCATGGTCCCAGAGGACAAAAAGAATACTAACTGGGTGTTAGGAAGAGTGACAGAGAGGAAGAATAGGGCTGCCTAAGTGTCACATGACAGAGCCAGCTCTACTTCTTACTACCTGTGTAACCCTGGACAAGTCACTTAACATCTCTGGGCCTCAGTTTCACCATATGTAAAATGAGAGAGTTGGTCTAGATGAACTCTAAGGTCCCTTCCAGTTCTAAATCTACAATCCTATGAAAGGTTTCTTCAGGGAGTAGGGAGCTTTCCAGCATTAAAGATGACTCAGCAGAGGCTAATGTTCTCCTCACAGAGAGGCTGTGGGGGTAGTGAGGTAGCACAGCAGATAGAATGCTGGCCTTGGAATCAGGAGGATCCAAGTTCTAATCTTGCCTCAGATACTTAGCTGCTGTGTGACTCTCGGGCAAATCACTTAACCTCTCTCAGGTTTGGTTCCCCAATCTATGCAAAAGCAGGGAATAATAACATATGTAAAGTGCTTTTGTAAACTTTAAAACACTCAATAAATGCTGGCTATTAGAAGAGATTGCTGCCCTGGGAGCCTGACGTCTGCAGGCCTTCCTCACTCTAAGATCCCATAAAGTGGCGCTTCTAAAAGCAGGCTCCCACCTTTAAGAGGAGGAGGGGGCCAAATGTCTAGCTACCAGCTAATGAGGGACTAAAATGAAAGTAAGTGATAGTCTGCCTTCCCAGATCACTGCAGGAGGAGAAGAGGAGGAGGGGCCTCTGAAGCCTGAAACCTAAGCTCCAAGCTGTGGCCTCATTATTATGGACTCCCTGGGGTGACCCAGCTGGCATCCCAAAGAACTGCTCTCAGATCCTCAGAGCCCTTTCAGCAGGGCTCCCTCAGCCTCGAGCTCAGGCTCAGAGGGCTCACATGGGGAGATCTAGAGGGAGCTTGGGCCACCATCCCTAATAATTATTATTAATAATCATCATAACAATAGGGATGCGCACTATAAAACCAAAGCCAAGTCAAGAAGCGTTGATTAAGAACCTACTATGTGCCAGGCACTATGCTAAGCACAAGGGATACAAAGAAAGGCAAAAGACAGTCCCTGCCCTCAAGGAGGTCACAGTCTAATAGGGAAACAACTACATACAAATAAAATATACACAAGATAAATTGGAGAACTGGAGAGCAAATGCACTAGCATTAAGAGGGGGCAGAAAATGTTTCTTTCAGAATGTGGGATTTTAGCTGGAACTTGAAGGAAGCCAGAAGATAGAGATAATGAGGGAAAGCATTCCAGGCATGGGAAACAGCCAATGAAAATGCTCAGTCAGGAGATGTGTCTTTTTCAAGGAAGAGCAAGGAAGTCATTTTCACAGGATCATAGAGTTAATTGAGGGTTGTAAGGCGTAAGAAAACTAGAAAGGTAGGAAGGGGTCAGATAAAATAACAATCACAACTTACATTGCTACAGGGCTTAATTTAAGGCTCACAAAGAGAACTTCTTTTGCAAGGCTACAGGCTTTGTTGTACAAGTTATTATTGAGAATCATAATTATTATTCCCATTTTACTGGAAGAAAACCGAGTTTCAGACAGGTGAAATGTGCAAATCACTCAAGGTCACTCAGCTGGTAAGCAGCAGTAGGATGCAGATCTAGGCCTCACACTTTGCTTCAAAGTCTTCCCCAGGTGGCCCACAGTGACCTCACTACATTCATTTCTCCCCCTCTCCCATCTGTGCCCTCCACTCCTGACAAATTTTATCTGATATTTCAGAGACACATTCATACAGACTAGAAGGGACAAAGCTGAGAGCAACCGTAGAATGCAGAATAGCAGAGCTACAACTTGGAACAGAGAATGTCAGAGTCAGAAGGGATCTTGGAACACAGAATATAGAATGACGAAACTGGAAAGGACCTTGAAGATTACCTAGACAAGCATTTTCATTTTATAAACTGTTTATTATTATTATTAATAATAATAATAATATCACACAATAATAGCCACATTGGGTGATGACTAACTTTCACAGACTTGGCTCTTCTCAGCAATGCAAGGATCTAAGACAACTCCAAAAGTCTCATGATGGAAAATGCTATTCACATTCAGAGAAAGAACTATGGAGTCTGAATGTAGATTGAAGCATATTATTTGCTCTCTTTCTTTCTCTTTTTTTTTTT
>NW_020942527.1:0-2221 GCF_900497805.2 Vombatus ursinus
TTTTTATTATATTGGCTTGGCCTACTCATGAATAATTAATATTTCTCTCATTGTTAAAATCTGTCTTTATTTTTCTGAAAAGGGTTTTGCAACTGTGTTCATATAGTTCCCGAGTTTGTCTTGAGAGGTAAGTTCCCAAATATTTTAGATCATCTGAAGTTATTTTAAATGCACTTTCTCTATTTCATTCTATCTCATGGAATCTTCTATATTTTCATAACTTCACTGATTTTTTTCTTATTTCACTTCAATAGCTCGCATTTCTAGCACAATATTGAATCCTGATGGTGACAATGGACATTCTAGCTTCATTGCTGGTCTTACTCGAAGGGCTCCTGGTTTATTCCCATTATAGAAAATGTTTGGCTCTTGATTTTAGATAGGTACTACTTATCCCCTCATGCAAAGCTGCATTTATTCCTGAGTTTTCTAGGACTTTTAATAAGAATGGGTGCATTTTGTTGTCAAAAGCTTTTTCTGCATCTATTGATGTAATCATTTTTTTTGGTTATATGTATTGTTGATATAGTCAGTTACTTTTATAGTCTGTTTAATATTGAACCAACCCTACATTCCTGGTTGTAATCCAACATGGCCATAATGTTCATTTGTTGTGAAATATTGCTCTAATCTCCTTTCTAGTATTTTGTTTAATATCTTTTGCATTAATATTCATTAGGAAAATTGGTCTATAATTTTCTTTCTCTGTTTTTGCTGTCCTCAATGTAAGTATTAAAACCATCCTTGTGTCATAGAATGAATTTGGTTTGACTCCTTTTTTAAAATAGTTTTTATGTGATTTAAATTAATTGCTCTTTAAAATGTTTGGTAGAATTTACTTGTAAATTCATCTGGTGCTGTAGATTTGATCTTAGGGAGCTAGCTCATGTAAGTTTTGTTCAACTTTTTTTTTTAAAGAAAGGTGGATTTATGTAGTTATTCTATTTACTCTTCTGTTAATCTGGGCAGTTTATATTTTTATAAATACTCATCCATTTCACTTAGACTGCCAGATTTATAGGCATGTAGTTGCATAAAATACCTCCTAAATATTGCTTTAATTGCATCATCATTCATTTTACATTCACCCTTTCCCTTTTTAATTTGATTTTCTTTCTTTTTAAATCAAGTTTGCCAATTTTTATCTATTTTTTTATAAAACAAGCACCTAGTTATATTTATCAGTTAAGTGGTTTTATTACTTTCCATTTTCACCTCTCCTTCGATATTCAGGGGTTTTAATTTGTCATATAATTGGAGATTTTAATTTGTTCTTCTCTTACCTGATTTAATGATAGTAAATTTATTGGGGAAAACTTAACTGATTGGCATGTAACTCCAGTTTTCAAATCAAGGCTGAACTGTAACCATAAGTTAGCTATGGACAAAAGAGATCCACAAAAATCAGTAAAAGCAATCTGCGATGATCAGTTGGCTAGATGGAATTTGCAGAAAGGGGTATTGAATATTTTATTCCTGTTTTCAAATTGTCTGCTATAACCATTGTTTTAGTAAAATGGATGATAATTATGTATATCTATATATATATAAACATATACATATGGACATACATATGCATGTTTTTTTAAAGAGTCAGTTTTTTTTAAAATGAATATTTTTACCATTTTACCTTATAATTTACTGGACTTCAGGGCTTGTAAAAACTCATAACCTTGGAGAATGCAATATCTGAAAAGTAAGACTACTGCCTTAATCACTGTACTAAGCAATGGGGCTGAGATTCAAATGTGATTTTTCTTATCTCTGGTCAATAAATAAGCATTTATTAATTGCATACCATGTGCCATGCACTGTGTTAGTCCCTGAACAGGCAATGAAAGGCAAAAGACATTCCCTGCCCTCCAGGAGTTCACAGTCTATTGAGGGAGAGAGCATGGAAACAGCTATGTAGAGATAAGACACATAAAGACTAAATCAAAGATCATCAACAGCAGAAGGGCCCAAGAATTAAGCAGGAATGAGAAATGCTTGCTATATAAAGTGGAATTTTAGATGGCACTCTAGGGAAACCAACAGGCAGAGGTGAAGAAGAGAATTGCAGGTGTGGAGGACAACCAGAGACAATGGCCCAGGTGAGAGATGGAGTTTCTTATTAGCGAAACAGAAAGGAGGGCATTGCTGTTGGATCAAAGGATGCTGGGACTGGGGGAGGCTGGCAGCTTTAAAAGTATAAGAGAACAGAAAAGGGAGGGGCATATAT
>NW_020942528.1:0-2653 GCF_900497805.2 Vombatus ursinus
GACACTAAGAAGTTAAATGAATTGTCAAGGGTCATACAGACATTTTGTGTCAGAGGTGGTACATAAACCCATGTGTTCCTTTCTCAAAGGCCAGCCCTCTAGCTGATACACTGTGCAGTTTCTCCAAGAAAAAAAAGGTTAAAAATAAAAAAAAAATTTAAGAACTATTATGTCTTGTCAATGATACCAAGACTGCAGCCAAGTAGGTTTGCATGCTAAAGGAGTCACAGGAGAGTTTATGGGCCTTATAATTCAAGTCTATAAAGTCAGTCTGAAGCTCAATGAAGGAAATAACAGCATCAACATTGCCACCTTCCAATATGAAACACTAAATTACTTTTACAATTAGAAACATGTACCCTAATTCACTTCCCTCAATGGGGTGGTTTCATTTTCACCCACCCTGTTTGGCCAAGCAAGCCCTTAGAAAACTATAGAATGGCATAGTGAGCATCATTACAAGAATAAATATAATATTTGTATAGAAATGCTCCTTTTTTGGTCTTCAATTTCAGATTTTTAATTTATAAAAATAAATAAAAGACAAAGAAAGTAAAAGTAATAATAGATTCTCAAAAGCAACAGGGGGGCAGAGCCAAGATGGTGGAATAAAAGCAGTGACTTGCTTGAGCTCTCCCTCAAACCCCTCCAAATACCTGTAAAAAATGGATCTAAACAAATTCTAAAGCAGCAGAACCCACAAAAAGACAAAGTGAAACAAATGTATGACCCAAGACAACCTGGATGGATGATCAGAAAAGCATATCACACCAGTCTGGGAGAGGAACGCAGTTCAGCGTGGTCACACAGGCCTCAGTGAGCCTGGAGCAGGCCTCAGAGGACTGATTCACAAGCAGCTATGGTGGTTTCCTGACCTCTCAACCCATGAATGCCAAAGACAACTTAGAAGGTCAATAGGAAAAGTCTGTGTCTGCAGTGAGAAAGAAGCTTGAGGTCCCAGCCCCAGTCCCCAAACATGCCCTGGGGTGGCAGTTGCCTCTGGAGCTTCTGCCCCACAGACTGAGTGGGAATCAAGTAGCTGATCAGAGGGGGATTGTAGGGATCTCTCTGCTGGTACAAGATTGTCTTGCTTTGCCCATGCTTGGATCTCGGTCACAGTTCTGGGTGGTGGTCCTGGGGCGAGAAGGAGCACTGGCATGGTGGAACTTAGAGCGACTGTGGAGAGAGAATCCTCTTCATGGTTCCAAGACAGAAAAGAGTGCTTGTGGAACTCATAAGCCAGAGCATAGGCCAGGAAAGGAGTAAATACCTTGCCCTTGATCATAGAACCCTGAAAGAGCTGAAAATTTACAGGTGCCTAGAAGTATCTCCAAAAACAGCTGCACAAAACCCCTGAGGCTTGGGACAGTACATTTTCCACACTGGAAGCAGACCCTTACTTTAACAAAGCATTTATAACTCAAGTAATTGGCTGGGATCATGAGCAAGCAGCACAAAAAGAGTCAGACCATAGAATCTTACTTTGGTGACAAAGAAGATCAAAATATACAACCAGAAGAAGACAACAAAGTCAAAGCTCCTACATCCAAAGCCTCCAAGAAAAATACAAATTGGTCCCAGGCCATGGAAAAGCACATAAAGGATTTTGAGAAGCAAGTAAGGGAAAAACTGAGAGTGATGCAAGAAAATCATGAAAAACAAGTCAACAGCTTGCTAAAGGAGATGCAAAAAAAACCTGAAGAAAACATCTTAAAAAATAGCTTAACACAAATGTCAAAAGAGGTCCAAAAAGTCAATGAGGGGAAAAATGCCCTAAAAAGCAAAATTGGCCAAATGGAAAAGGAAGTCCAAAAGCTTACTGAAGAAAATACTTCCTTAAAAATTAGAATGGAGCAGTTGGAAGCTAGTGACTTTATGAGAAATCAAGACACTGTGAAATAAATTCAAAAGAATGAAAAAATTGAAAACAATGTGAAATATTTCATTGGAAAAACAACTGACCTGGAAAATAGATCCAGGAGAGATCACTTAAAAATTATTGGACTATCTGAAAAGCATGATCCAAAAAAGAGCCTAGACATCATCTTTCAAGAAATTATCAAGGAAAAATTCTCTGATATTTTAGAACCAGAGGGCAAAATAGAAATTG
The DNA here is from genome assembly GCF_900497805.2 of Vombatus ursinus. Taxonomy (NCBI): domain Eukaryota; kingdom Metazoa; phylum Chordata; class Mammalia; order Diprotodontia; family Vombatidae; genus Vombatus; species Vombatus ursinus. The sequence continues at coordinate 2,111 of NW_020942528.1, forward strand.
AAAGAATCCACCAATCACCTCCTGAAAGAGATCCCCAAAGGAAAACTCCTAGGAATGTTGTAACCAAATTCCAGAGTTCTCAAGTCAAGGAGAAAATATTGCAAGCAGCCAGAAAGAAACAATTCAAGTATTATGGAAACACAATCAGGACAACACAAGATTTAGCAGCTTCTATATTAAGAGACCGCAGGGCTTGGAATATAATATTTCAGAGGGCAAAGGAGATAGGATTACAGCCAAGAATCACCTACACAGCAAAACTGAGCATAATCCTTCAGGGGAGAAAACAGACATTCAGTGAAATAGAGGACTTTCAAGCATTCTTGATGAAAAGATGAGAGCTGAATAGAAAATTTGACTTTCAGATACAAGACTCAAGAGAAACATGAAGAGATAAACAGGAAAGAGAAATCATAAGAGACTTACTAAGGTTGAGCTGTTTACATTCTGCATGGAAAGATGATATTTGTACCTCATGAGTCCTTTGTCAGTATTAGAGCAGTTGGAGGGAAAAACTATATGTATGTAGATGGAAGATAGATA
>NW_020942528.1:2663-8419 GCF_900497805.2 Vombatus ursinus
AGATAGATAGATAGATAGATAGATAGATAGATAGATAGATAGATAGATAGATAGATAGATAGATGGTACAGGATGAGTTGAAAATGAAGGGGTGATATCTAGAGAATAAAATTAAGGGGTGAAAGAGGATTATACAGAGAGAAGGAGAAAGGGAGAGGTAGAATGGGGTAAATTATCTCAGATAAAACAGACAAGAAAAGGCTTTTATGGTGGAGGGGAAAAGGGGGAAGGTGAGAGGAAATGAATGAATCTTATTCTCTTCAGAGTTGGCTTAAGGAGAGAATAATATATACACTCAATTGGTTATGGAAATCTATCTTACCCTACAGGAAAATAGAGGGGGAAGGAGACAAGAGAACAGGAGAATGATAGAGGTGAGAGCAGATCGGGGCAAAGGGTAATCAGATGCAAACACTTCTAAGGAGGGACAGGGTCAGAAGAGAGAATAGAATAAATGGGGAGTGGGATAGGATGAAGGGAAATATACTTAGTTTTTCACAACATAAGTACTATAGAAGTGTTTTGCATGACTACACATGTATAACTTGTATCGAGTTGCTTGCCTTCTCAGTGGGTGGGGAGGGAGAAAGGGAGAAAATCTGGAACCCAAAATTTTAAAAATAAAAGTTTAAAAAAATTGTTTTCATATGCAACTGTGAAATAAGATATATAGGAAATGGGGTATAGAAATCTATCCTGCCGTACAGGAAAATTGAAGGGGAAGGGGATAAGAGAAGGGACGGCAGATTAGGAGAAGGGGTACTCAGAATGCATGCCATCTTGAGGTGGGGGGGAGGGATAAGATGGGGAGAAAATTTGGAACTCAAAATCTTGTGGAAGTGAATGTTGAAAACTAAAAATAAAGAAATTAATTTTAAAAAAGCAACAGGTTACCTACTGAGAGCTACATAAAGCACATAGCTACTTCCAAGATTCTATCATTACCACAATTTCCCACATAGGATTGCTATAAAACATATTTTTCTATGAGGCCTATGATTCACAAGTTTTAGTGGACCATTGCATAAGAGCTGCTTTTATGGTTCCACGTGGCTTTAAATGGTGTGTTCCTTTGGAGAAATATTGAAACTCACTCAGAAATAAACAGAGATAACACATTCAGAAAGTGTCCGGCATTTGCAACTGAGCCAACAGCAGTCAGAAACAGGAGCTTGGGGGAAGAAACCCAGGCCCAGAAACCTAGCAGAAAGATAGCAAGTAATGGTCAAAGACCAATATAAAGAAGTAAAATATCAAAACTGGAGAGGTTGAGTCTCTATACAAATAGAATTACCTGCTCTAGGAGATGCCTCTTCATATTAAAAGTGAGTACAAGCAAGATGACAAACACAGGATGGATCAAACGATGAAACAAATAAGAAACATAAACTTGTCTTAAGTCTGATCAGAGAGGAGAGGAATCAAGAAGATCCTGGAAATTGGATTTCAACTGAACTAACTCTTTTTTCAGAGGTACCAGAAGCCAACTACTATAGGCTTTTGAAACACCTGCATATCTCATAGATTCTAGTCTAGCTCTAATATCCAAAAATAATTTTGACAAAATCAGCTTGTGTTGGCAGTTTTGAAGTGACAGTTGAGAAGTATTTCTCCCTGTGATGTCTGGAAGAAGGTGTGTGTTCTGGGATCTATGGGGATGGATGAGGAATCTGTGGAGAATACAGAGAGGTAGAAAGTGATGTGAAACTTCTTCATTACGATTGTTATATGTGACATTTTATAAAGAAACTTCAGAGAATTCTATGAAGAGCTTTTGAGGAACTGGTAAATATGGTATATTTCCAAAAGTGTATTTCCCATGATTACTATGGAGAACAAAGAGAAAGGAATAACCCGAGCTCATTTCCTAAAAGACTAAATTTAGCTCTTATCTTAAAGAGAAATATGAAGAAAAGTCTTAAGACTTTAATGAGTATCTGAAGTGACCTGTTTGGTATGTAACTGCTTCCAAATAAGTGAAAAAGATATTGAAGGTTTGGCATAACTCTGGTTATAAACATTTTATAGCTAAAATTGTACGAAAACACATACACATATATATGTATGTATATACACATATGTGTTGTATAGATATAAATATAGATTTCTTTGCTTTGTTATTGCTTCCAAATTTAATGTATTGCAGATAGTCTGTAATTTTAATATTTATTTAATTATAGAGAAATAAATAACTGCTAATGGGAAAGGAAATTTCTCCAGTTTAATGAATAATTAATATTTAATGAACCAGGGTGGCAGCTAGAACTAATTAAATAATGAGAAAGATTGCAATTTTACTAATGAGAAGTAAATTATCTCTACATAACCCTGAATCTCTCTATAGCTCTGGAAGATAAAAGTAAATAAGAGAATGAGTCAAGTGACAAGCTGAAGAATAGTATACAAATGCAATTGGACAGACCTCACTTAACTGATTGCAATTTTTAAAAATTGTACTCAATTAGCAGATTTCTAGCCCTAATGCAAATCATAGATCTAAAACACCTGAACAAGGTGAACTAGCTCTGATATCCAAAAATAACTAGTAAGAGCTAGTAAGTAGCATAAGTGTCAAACCAAATTCAGATGGGGAAAGATGCAGGGGTGGGGCTGGAGAGGAGGGGTTGGAATGGCAGCAAGGTAGTACACTGGATAAAGCACTGGGTCTCAAGTCAGGAAGGCTTGAGATCAAATTGAGCTTCAGACACTTACCAGCTGTGTGACCCTGCCTAGGTCACTTAACCTCTGTCTATCCATTTCCTCATCTAGAAAATGAAGATAACAGTACCTGCCTCAAAAAGTTGTTGTAGGGATTAAGTGAGATAATACTTATAAAGCTTCTAGAACAGTGCCTGGAAAGTAGTAGGTGCTATGTAAATGCATATTCCCTTCCCTCCCCAAAGGGACAGTCTGACTGAAGGTATAATTGGAGGATAGACATAGGAATGATAGTGATGCACTGTGGGAAAGTATAACAGTAGCCCAAAGGAGAATTTGACCATGGGCACAGTGAGTGGGGCAGAGACATAATTCTGACAATCCCAGAAGAAAGTCATATGGGGAAAAGGGCAGACCATACCCCTCGACCCCAACAAAGGTCAGTGTAGAAGAAAAGGCCTGGGGCAGAGGTGTTAAACTCACTAAATTCTGAACCAGATTAAAATGTAATTAGGAAATATATAGGGGGTGGAGCCAAGATGGCGGAGGGAAAGCAGTGACTGTCTTGAGCTCTCTCCCAAAGCCCTCCAAATACCTAAAAAATGGCTCTAAACAAATTCTAAAGTAGCAGAACCTACAAAAAAAGACAGAGTGAAACAAGTTTCCAGCCAAAGACAGCCTGGATGGTTGATCAGAAAGGTATATTGCACCAGGCGGGGAGAAGAGTGCAGTTCAGTGTGGGCACACACGCCACAGAGAACCTGGAGCAGGCCTCAGAGGACTGAATTGTGGGCAGGTGTGGTGGTTTCCAGACTTCTCAACACTGAATGCCAAAGACAACTTAGAAGCAAAGAAGGAAGAAAAGAAAAGACATAAGTCATCATCTTCATCCAGTGATTCAGATAGTTCAAGTGATTCTCAGTCCTCTGATTCTTCTTCTGATCTGGAAAGTGTTTCTGAAGAAAAATCAAAGAAAAGAAAAAAGAAACACTGAAAGTCCTGAAAATATAAGAAGGAAAAAAAGAAGAAAAAGAAAAGCAAGAAAAGTTCCTCTACTGAGAGTAAAGATGGAAGTCCTGAAGTACAACCACAGTCTACTTTCCATCCAGAAGAGGTCCCTCCTATTCCTGAAATCAGGCTATTGATGAGAAAAAATCCTCCTAAAGTAGATAAGAAAGAGAGAAAGAATAGAGAAAGGGAGAAAGAAAGAGAGTGTAATCCATCTAACTCCCAGTCCTTTTCATATCAAAGGAGACTTCTAGTCACCAGGTCTGGAATGAAAATTAAAGGAAGAGGACCAAGGTGTTATCAAACACCTTCCAGATCCAGATCACAGGATCTTTTCAGGCATAGTGAGACTTCTCCACATTGGAGACAAGAAATGCAGAGAGCTCAAAGAACAAGGGTGTCAAGTGGTGAAAGGTGGATCAAAGGGGATAAGAGTGAATTAAAGAAAATAGAAAAGAAAATCAAAAAAATCCAGCAAGAGGAAAAGAAAGAAAAATATTTGAACACAGACATGCATCAGAAAGTCTGAATAGAAAAGGTGAAAAGGAAAAGAAAACGAAAGACCACAAATCCAACAGTAAAGATAGGGACACAAGGAGAAATTCAGAGAAAGATGATACATATAATAAAAGCAAAGCAAAGCAAAGGGCCAAATTTAAAAGCAGGAGTAAAAGCAAAGAGAAGTCAAAAAGTAAAGAAAGAGATTCAAAGCATAACAAGCACTGAGAAAAGAGAATGAGATCAAGAAGCAAAGAAAGAGATCATGACAAAGTAAAAGAGAAAGAGAAACATTCTGATTCTTGAGGCAAAGAATGAGAAAAGAGCAGGAGTAAAGAGAGGTCTGAACTAGCAGGGTCAAAAAATAATGAACATGACCATAGCAGAAGTAAAGACAAGGATAAAAGGGCCAAGTCAAAGAGTAGAGAACAGGAAACGACCAAAGGAAAACACAGCTCCAATGGCCGGACAAGGGAATGAAACAGAAGCAGGGACAAAGGACGAAAAGCCAGATCTAGGAGCAAAGACCAAGACCATAGTAGGAGGAACAGAGAGAGGGAATCCCAGAGAAGAGCAAGATCAAGGAGCAAAGAAAGGAAAGGAGCACCAGAAAAATCTAGAAGCAAAGATAGGAGGAGGAGGAGAGAGTCAAAGAGTTCAGGGAGAGAGGAAAGTCAAAACAGAAATAAAGAAAAAAGTAAAAACCAAGAAACAAAGAGTTCACACAAAAAAGAGAACTCTGAGAGTGAAAAAAGGCACTCAAGAAATCATGGTAACAGTAGCCGAGACAGCAGTAAGAAGAAAAAAGCGGACGCAGATCAAAGTCCAAACTCAAGAAAATAAAATAGTAAAGACAGAGAATTAAAGTCCTCTACATTCAAAAATAAGAGAAGACCAGATGCTCATTAGAAAAAGAAATCAACCAAAAATCAAAGAGTCAAGAAAGAGACCATACACATGGTAAAGATAAAAAATCTGATCAGGAGTCCAGCCCTGGAACTGATGAAGATAAAAGTGGATGAATCGTGAGGGCCTTAAACTTTGTATTTCCATTTTTCTCCTTAGGTTTTAGAGACTTGCTGAAAAACATTCTTTTTTGTTGTTGTTGTTGTTGTTGTTTTCCTCTTCCTTTTTGTTTTTGGGTTTGTTTGTTTTTTAAATGTGGACTTCATTAAGTTTGATCTTTTGATATTCTACAACCTGAATAATTTGTACTGCTAAAGTTTTAATAAACTTGAAATAAAAAAAAGAAATATATAACAAAAATAGAAATATAATAGAACATAGATTGTGCTAATTTGTGGTTTTCTAAGTCAATATGCTACCTACAGGGATCTTCTTCTATTTAAGTTTAATATCCCTGGCCTAAGATATCATGGTAAAGGAGTCCTAAGAATGGTGGCCCATGGCCTATCCTGTTTTTTGAGGAGTCTTTTTTTCAGTGAATTTTTGTGTCTCCTTTATCATTAGATCAATTCCATTTTTAAAGTTATTTTCTTCAATATTTTTGTGCCTCTTTTACCAAAATGTTAATTCCCTTTTCATGATTTTCTTGCATTGGCCTCATTCCTTTTCCCAGCTTTTCCTCTACC
>NW_020942529.1:0-1507 GCF_900497805.2 Vombatus ursinus
ATTTTCATCTATTTCTCTGCTAGATGGATTAGTTTCATGCTACTTTCATTGTCTATTCCAGGTTTTTTCCTGCTGTATACCTATTCTCTACAGAAGTGAAAATTTTATCTCCATCACCTGTAATCTGTGGCTCAGCTGAAATGCTAGGCCATTTCTTCTTCAGGAAAGAGTGAGTGCTACCATGCTTTCCTGTCTTAAAGAATATAGGTAGGCACAGACTTCCACTTCCAGAAGTTAAGCTGGCTGAGTAAGAGGTGAGTCTCTCTTACCCTCCCCTATTAACCCCTGAAAGCCCAGAAAATATCACCCCAGGAAAAACCCTGAAACAGCTGAACTAGAATGGGGTGCAGCAGTCCAGTCACCTAGGTAGCTTGACGAATTAACTGAAAAGGCCCCTCTTACCTTGAGGGAAGGGGAGCAGTACTGAACAGAAGACATTCCAGCAAGATAGTGGAAAACCCCACCTCAGCATACCAGGAAGAGATCCTGGTGTGGAGTAGGCAAACACCAACACCTGGACCCTGGAGTTCCTCACCGAGGTTGGGGGAACTGGTGGAAACCAGCTCAGAAAACTACCAGGTGCCTTGGCATTCTACAGCAACTGGCTCTCCCAGTGCCTCAGCAAAACTAAGGGAAGCAGCACTCCAAGGGGCCCCAGGTAGATAAACACCCTACAACATCCATCTGAAAGGAGTTGAAGAAAGCAAAAGGAAAGAAAGGCCTGGGTGAGCAGGAAATCTCCAGGAGCTACACTACCCAATCCTACCCCTAGAGTTCCATGTTGCTGATTCTAGCCCAACACCAGGTAAGCTGCCAGAACCCTACAGCCTCCAACTGCCAACATTGGAGGCCCCAGCACACAAAACCAGTGACCAGGCCCTAGGCTCCCAACACAAGAAGCTTGGCTCAGTGCCCTCTGCTCCCCATCAGGAGAGCCCAATCTTTTTAAAGGCCAGGAAATAAGCAAACATCATGAGCAAAAACAAATGTATCATAGATTCTTATTATGGGAAGAGTGAAGATCAAGGCAGAAATTCTGAAAAGGAAAACATTGTCAACAGACTCACATCTGGAACCTCAAAAGGGAATATGAACTGGTCTGAATCCCAAAAAGCCTTCTTAGAAGAGCTCAAGAAGGATTGTAAAATGTCAAATGAGAGAGGTAGAAGAAAAAAAGGGGAAATGAGAGGTATGCAAGAGAGAGTCAATAGCTTGGAAAAGAAAGGACAAAAATTAACTGTAGAAAACAAGTCCTTAAAAAATACAATTGGACAACTGGAAAAAAGTACACTGAAGAAAACACCTCCCTAAAAAAAAAAAAAAAACAATTGGCCAAATGGGGAAGGAGATACAAAATCTAATAGAAGAAAACAATTTGTTAAAAATTAGAATTGGGCAAATGGAAGCTAATGACTCTATGAGAGAACAGGAATCAGTCAAACAGAAACAAAAGAATGAAAAAATAGATGAAAATGTAAAATACCTCATTGGTAAAACAACTGACCTG
>NW_020942530.1:0-1523 GCF_900497805.2 Vombatus ursinus
AAAAGGGTAAAGCTACTCCAGGTGCTACATATGAGTTTGTCTATACAAAAGAGGTGTAACTTTTATTGCATCATGATCTGTAAAGGATGTATTTAATATTTCTGCCTTTTTGAATTTGATTGTGAGGTTTTTAAGCTTTAATCCATGGTCAAATTTTTTTTGTCCTTGTCATGTATGACTGAGAAAAAGGTTTCTATCCTCATTCCATTTTCTCCAGAGGTCTAGCATATCTAACTTTTCTAAAATTCTTTTCACCTCCTTAACTTCTTTCATTTTTATTCTGTGGTTATTTTTGTTTAATTCTGAGAGGGGGAGGTTGAAGTCCCCTACTAGTGTTATTTTATTGTCTATTTCTTCCTATAACTCACTTCTCCTTGAAAAATTTGGATGCTTTACCAATTAGTGCACATACATTTAGTATTAGTATTACTTCATTGTCTACGGTAATTTTTAACAAGGTGTAGTTTCGTTCCTTGCCTCTTTTAGTTATATCTGCTTCTGCTATTCTTTGAGATCAGGATTGCTACACTTGTTTTCTTGTTTGTTTTTGTTTTTGTTTTTTTACTTCAGCTGAAGTATAATATATTTTACACTAGCCTTTTACCTTTACTCTGTGTGGGCCTTGGTGCTTCAAATATGTTTCTTATAAACAACATATTGTAGGATTCTGGTTTTAAATTTACCTTGCTATCTGTGTCTGTTTCATGGGAGACTTCATCCCATTCACTTTCAGACTTATGATTACTAACTGTGTATTTCCCTCCATCCTATTTTTACCATTTATACTTTTCCTTCTCTCTATCCTTTCACCCTGTCCCTCCTCACATGTATTTTGATTGTTACCACCACCTCCCTCAATCTGCTCTCCCTTCTATCACCCACTCCCCACTTTTCTTTCCCCCTTTCCCTTGTACTTCTTCATATGGTAAGATAGCTTTATCTACCCAACTGAGTGTATATGTTATTTCCTCTTTGAGCCAAATCCAATAAGAGTAAGGTCCAAACAATCTTTAACCTCTCCCTTCTTTCCCTGTACAGGGATAGGTCTTTCATGCCTCTTTATGCAATATAATTTACCCCATTATGCTTCCCCCTTTGCTATTCTCCAAATTTTTCAACGTATGTGTGTGTGTGTGTGTAATATACTATGTATATTATATGTATATGTATAACTTACATATACTAACTATAACTTTATATATACATATATATACACACACACACACATATATTTTTATCATCACATCAAAGTCAACTTATACCCACACCCTCTAAATATATTCTTTCTAACTGCCTTTCTAACTCGCCTTTCTGTGCCAGGACCTCTGGGACTGGTGGCTTGCCCATTGTGCTAGAGTGGTCTGGTTTGTTTGCACCTATTGTGCCCTGGTTTCTAGCCTGTGGAGGCTTCACAGCTGGCCTACTATACCACTGGCCTGCTGAGCCAGGACCTCAGGGCCTCAGGTACTGATTTGAGCTGTGGCTAAAGCCCTCCCACTGGCTTGCCTGGACCCTGCCTGCAC
>NW_020942531.1:0-1287 GCF_900497805.2 Vombatus ursinus
AGTGGAAAGAGGAGCTGTTGGTGCTCAGGCCACTTGGAGAGCCCCATTAGGAGGAACTCTGATATGCTGGTCAAGTTTCCTCTGTTCATTCTTTTAACAAAAGCCATAGAAAAATAGAATGTTAGAGCTATAAGGAATCTTGTATAGCATCTAGTCCAATTACTTCCTTTTTTACAGTTGAGGAAACTGAGGATAATAACAGGGAAGTGGTTTGCTCATAGTTAATATAGTTAATGGTAGAGAAAAGCCCAGAAATTAGCTCTCCAGAAACCCAGCCAAGACCTCTTTTTAACTATATTGCTCTTTGTGATAATATTAAAAGTTAAATAAGAACTTGAATTCATCAATGATCTCTAAGTGGCCGAGTGGATAGAGCCCTAGACTTGGAATCAGGAAGAGTCATCTTCATGAGTTCAAATCTGACCTCAGATACTTACTAGCTGTGTGACCCTGGGTTAGTCCCTTAACACTGTTTGCCTCAGTTCCTCATCTGTAAAATGAGCAGGAGAAGGAAATGGCAAACTACTCTAGTCTTTTTGCCAAGAAAATCACAAAATAGGGTCATGGAGAGTTGGGTATGACTGAAATGACTGAATAACAACAATAAACAAGCAGGCATCCCTGGAACTTCCTGATTTTTGCTGATCTTCTCAGCCAACAAGGCACATTAATTTCATATTTGTTAATTTATTTGTTTGCTCCAAACTACCCTTCTCAACTTATCTCCCATTACTCACCTTCACAAAGTCTTAGCTCCAGTGAATGCTCACTTATTGAATACTTACTACAATTTTCAGCCTCTGAGCTTTAAATGATATTTGTACTCCTTTCCTGGTAATCTTTCTCAATATAACTGATTTCCTTAGTGATATTGTATATTTTGCTTAAAAATATTATCTGATAATAGATCCAGAGGCTTCCCCAGGCTGCTAAAAGGATCCATGACACACAAAAGGTTGAGCCTCTGGATTCAATTATTTCTAAGGTCTAATTCCTATGAATACCTGATTGCTAGCTGGGAGTGAAAATGGGTAACTATCTCTCATTTACCTCTTCACACACCCTCTACTTCAATCAGATGCACCACTAGCTGTTCTCTGAATACAATCTAATCTTTCTGATATGTTGTCCTGTGTTCTTACCTCTGCCTAGAATGTATAAGTTTGCTCCTCCCACACACCTCCTGTCCTTCTGAATCTCTATCTGTTCAAATTCAACCCCATCCTTTGATGCCTCACTGAAATACCATTGCTCCCAGAAAGCCCACCCTAATTCTTTTCTACTAGG
>NW_020942532.1:0-6968 GCF_900497805.2 Vombatus ursinus
TTAGATGTGGTTATTAAATAGGACATATAGTTAGTACACTGAGATTCCACTGGTATTGGGGTTGGCTACCTGTGAGTCTCTATAACCTGAATTTAAATAGCAATCTTTATTGATATACTGGAATTTCTTAAGATAGCCTTCCCTAAGCATGTAGTTGGTGGTATTGCATAAGAATAGTTAGAGATATGTTATCTCTGTTCAGTTTATTTTTGAGTAGGGTGCTAGTTCAGGAACCAGTTCAGGAACTCAGCTCCAACCATCTCCTAATCCTTCCGTGGTAAGAATTAATTTGTCCAATCATCTACATGGCTTCAAACATTTTCTTTGAATTCAAAAGACTTTGGAAATAACTTCACCTAGAACAATGAGATTCTATAGAGTGACTGACAAGTATTAAAACACTGTAATTGATCAATATGTAAATAGATGCCATTGAGTCAGACCATTTAAAATAGTTTGCCATGGAAATTTTGTGCTATTGCCATCTCAAAAGCAGTGTCCATTTATTTGTGTATTTGTGTGTGTGTGTGTTTGGCTAGGCAAGGGGGTTAAGTGACTTGAACAGGGTCATACAGCTAGTAAGTGTCAAGTGCCTTAGTCTGGATTTGAACTCAGGTCCTCCTGACTCCAGGGCTGGTATTCTATGTACTGTGCCACCTAGCTGCCCCTGTGTCCATTTAATTTTAATTGCTAATTGCATATTGCCTTTTTTAGTTTTTTTCTTCAGAGTGATTTGTTTATTTTCAGGTGATATTTTCTTTCAGATGAATTTTTTGCATGAGATATTTGTACATTTATTAAAATGACTATTCCAAGTTAAATATAATGACGATATAAGCTAAAGTAGCATTTACCATGCCTGGTGATCACCTGCATCTTTCTAAGCAACACTTCTTTCATTTATTTCCTATTTTGCCTTTTTTATTTCATCCTTCCCATGGATTGTGCCATGCACCACAGGTTCATCTACAATGATAAAGAGTTCAAATGTGCAGGGTCAGATCATTTGGAATACTTAGAAATGTCAGACAATTTCCTGAGGCAATGGATTTCTAAAGTGTGGTTGATTATATGAATGAGTGGAGTAGTTCCACACCTCAAATCACTTTCACAGATGCAATGCTCCTTTCTCTTTTCTACCAAAAGAAAACAATAACAACAACAGAAAAGATTGCTTATCAATTATCAAGAATAAAAAGTCAATTAGAGGTGATTTCCACAGTATTAAAAGGTTAAAACATAAAACTTTCATTGTCAGCACTAGGTAACCCATAGCCAATATGGATAATGTCATCTACTTAATCAGGTATGCTAAAGAACTGAAGATGAATAAAGGACACAGACTTTGTTCTCAAGCATCTTCCATTTAGGTCAGCTAGGTGGTATAGTAGGAGTAGAGTGCTGGAGTCAGGAAGACCTGAGTTCAAACCTAGCTTCAGATACTTAGCTGTGTGACCCTGGGCAAGTCACTTAACCCTGTTTGCTTCAGTTTCCTCATCTGTGAAATGAGCTGGAGAAGGAAATAACAGCAAACCTCTCCCGTATCTTTGCCAAGAAAACACAAAATGGAATCAGGAAGTGTTGGACATGATTAAAAAATGACTGAACAATTTTTTCCATTTTCCTTGTAGAGTGTTACAAGCAACATTTTTTCCCTGGCAAATTTACTAACATCTATTTAATCCATACTGTAGCAGAACATAAGTATTCAGAGTAACCATTTACATCATTCATGATGGAAATGGAAAAGTAAAACTAGAACATCTGATGTTAGTAATTTTGCTCACCAGTTTTGATAAAGTATTGTGCAACAAGTCTCACTTCAGCAGCTAGAATTAACTCTACTGCTTTGAGATGAGGGAGGACTTTAGATGTCCTAGTGAATGAAGGGGTCTTGTTAAATAGTCATAAATTGGAGACTCACCAGAATTAAATATTATTCATTCGTGGTAGGATTTCCTCAAATTCTGCCAATGTCAAAACTTTCTCAAGATTTCGCTGACATTTGTAAGAATTTCACTAAAATACTACTGAATCACAACGCTGTTCCAATGACTGTATTTATTATGGAATTTACAAATATGAATATAATTTTAAGCAAATAATGAGGGTCTTTAATATGGTAGATCCCAGCCTCTTCCATGTTTTCTCTGGAATAGAAAGAAAACCACTGCAATGTAAATCCAATGATTAAAATTGTGGATATGCCATAATGTTATTTCTAATATGCCAACATGTTTCTATTACTTCTTGGAGGGCCCACACAAAGGATTCCAGTTCATTGTAGGAGAGTCAGTCTATATCACTAAAATAAATATTTTAAATTTCTGAAGCTAAGTAATACATTTAACTTCCCTCTATAGTCTAATGATAACAGAAGAAAGAAGTGGTGATAAAAGGCTGTTAGTGCTGGAACTACTATGGGCCAGACTTTGTGCTAAGTGCTAGGCATAGAAATAGGAAAAATGACTGTTCCAAAGAGTTTCCAATCAAACAACAAGCATGAAAAACCATAAACTCAAAGCAGCCATAGAGGCAGAAGACATGTTTATGTCGAACCTGCAATACCTGAGTCATACATCATCTAATACTGCATTACTTAAGATCTCTCCTTACTGTTGTCTTAATCATCATCTTTTAGATCTTAGAAAGGAATTTCTAACATTAAACTTCTCTAATTTCTGTTTTCATTTGCAAATGTTAGGATAATTCATTTCATTTCTTCTGTAATTCATGGGATTTTATCTTGTTGATTTCTTCTTATACCATCTGGATTTCCCATGGCATAGAAAGAAATCCTGGATGATTTCCCGTGTTTTGTTTTGTTTTTCTAAGATCTTACTAAAATAACCCCTTTAGGTTATTTATCCCCCAAAGCGAAAGAGAACTAGAGTGCTAATCAGGGTGTCTAATTCTTTTTCCTCCCTCTTGCTCTTCTTCCTGAGCCATATCTTGTGTACCCCCCCAAAGATGTCCTTTGGGGCATGCAGAAGGGTTTAATCAACTATCATGCTTTCCCTTCACAAGTCCACCTTTGCTGACACCAATAAACTGATGTGTTCCTATGAAATACTGATCTAATGTAAAATCTCAGTTCCTCAGAAACCTTCTGAGGATTAGGTTGGGTTTAGGAGGGGAAGGATTATGAGTTCAGTTCTAGAAATACTGAGTTGAAGAAGTCTGTGGCATCAATGGAAAATTAGTGAAATCAGCACCTACGTAAAATTTCAGAAAGAGTTCTGGAAAAAAAGTAAAAAAAAAAAGCTCTTTCCCAAGCTGAGATGCAAAATACTTCAAGAACCAACCACCACAGATCCTGTCCCAATGCTGTCTGGTGGGGAACCAGGTCCATTTCTGTTACCTGGAAGACAGACTGCACATTTGACTCTGATTAAATAAAAAAGAAAAAAAAAAGACCCTTTCTTTTCAAGTGCACAACTGCTTTCAGTGCAAGAAATGGAAAACAAATGAGAAAAACATAAATTTTCAAATAAAAGCCTTATGCATATGAAAAGAAATGGTAAGAAAATTGTCACCATCTTGAAGCCAGACCACTCTGATGGGTCATCTAACATAATGATTTCTTCTTTGAGCAACACTCCCAATGGCTAATGCCATGTGTTGTTCACATCATGTTTTCTCTGGTCTTCATGGTAACAGAAATGGACCCAAGTTCTCCACTGGAGAGCACTGGGACAGAATCTGTGGCGGTTGGTTCTTTCCCTACCTCCCCCCTGCCCCATATATCAGGGGCCACCAAAGGCTGATGATTTTTACCACCAAAAATCTAGGCCATCCCTCTTGTCATTTTTTCTCCTCTACCATAGTAATAACTCATATACAGACCTTTATCCCCTCCACTCTGGACTAATACATTAGTCTGCTCACTGGTCTGACACCAATCTCTCCCTAATCCTCCACTCACCTTGAGTCAAAGTTACCTTACTCAAGTGCAGATCCCATCAAGTCTAGTCTAGCCCTCTGTGAAATCAAGTCAATCGGCTTCCTAATACCACTAGGACAAAATCTGTAAACATTGGTTTGGCATTCAAAGCCCTTCATCGTCTGATTCCCCATGACCATCACACTGTCAGGCACACACAAATCTTTCCAGGCCAGTTTACACTGAGACAGAACATTCAGAGCTAGAAAGGTCTTCAGAGGACCTCAAGTCCAACTCTCTCCCTTTATCTATTAGCAACCTGAGGCTCAGTAAAGTTAAGATACTCACCTCAGGGCTACAATAAGCATCACTGCACTATCCTTCCCAGGTTTCACATATAATACTGTATTTCACTCAGAAGAACACTTTGGTAGAGGGTTGTTTGCTTTCTTCATTTTGGAGGAAATGTGGGATAGTTCAGGCTTCAGTACTTGTTTCAAAGTTGGAGAACATCAACCTGAATTATCCACCTCACAGGTGTTGGGGCTTTTGTTTTGTGTTATTGTTGACATGAAGTGAATTCCCAAAGATCAGAGTTGTTCACAGACCCATCCTCTCTGACACAGAAAAGGAAAAATTCATCATTCCAGTAGAAAGAGTCAGTCACAGGACATTTTCTCAATAACTACTGTGGGTCAGACATTGTGTTAAGTGCCAGGCATAAAAACAGGAAAAATGACAGTCCCAAAGAGCTTACAATCAAATGACAAGTAGTAAAAATCATAAACTCAAAGCAATCATAGAGGCAGAAACCAGGTTAATATTGAATTTGCAATACTGGACGCATACTCAGTCTTCTTTTGAACTCTCTGTTGTCATTCCTTTAGAATGACGTCAACATCATCATCTAATATAGGATTACTTAAGATCTCTCCTCACTGTTATTTTAATAAACATCTTTTAGATTTTGGAAAGGAATTTCTAACATTAAACTTCTTTTAATTTCTGCTTTCATTTGCATTTTAATGTCTATTTGATCTACTTCTTTGTAATTCTCAATGTTGGAGGCGTCTGAGTAAAACACATTAGGATAACTCATTTTATTTCCTCTATAACTTGTGGGATTCTACTTTGTTGATTTCTTCTTATACCATTTCCCATAGTATAGAAAGATTTCTTGCATTTTTTTCCCCTAACATCTTACTAAAATAACCCCTTTCAGTCATTTATCCCTCAGGTGGGAGGGAGTGAATGATGGTCTAGAGAGAGACATTTCTTATTCTTCTAAATGCTTTGTGATTCACATTTAGACGTTCTATCACCACCCACCCACCACCAAACCCCCAACGGCCAAAATGACCGAGGACAGAATTCTCCCCTTTTCCCCATTACCTTTCAATAGGGATTTGGTGTCCACTTCTAACTACACTCTGAGTATTCCTGTTCAGCTGCATTATGCATAGATATGGAGTAGGCTTTGGTGGATTACTCAGAGAAACTGTCATATATATTCACACATATTACACATACAAGTGCATATATACATTCACACAAATACACACATAAGCAAACCTACCTGCATAAAAATTCACACACATGTATACACCTAAAAACTTTCACCAACATACACACACTCACTGTTACCACACAGACTTCTAGATATTATTTTCCTTACATAAGGCTAGCCCAGCTCTATGTCTATACATAATTTGATTATATTATACATGGAACATCATACATAAAAAGTGCATGAAAGAAAACAAAACTTTTCCTCACTTTGAATTTCAGATGTTTCTCGTGGCTATCTGGAAAACAGAAAAAAGTACAAAAAGAAATGCCAGTTTTATCAGATGCTAAGAGGTATTTTCATCTTTATTCATGGTATATTAATGTCATTTTTAGCATTTCCTTGCATTCACAGTCATTGAACTATCTCATGGGTTTGGCTGATGGAAAAATAGCTCATTCCATCCATAAGCTACATCCAATCTATGAGTGGAACAAATTTATGGACAAATTTTACAGACAAATAAGAGTATCAGGAGGCTACCAGTTTTCAAATACACTGACAAGTTCCCATATGAAGATACACCTAAACTCACATACACACACATTTTACTTGAGTTATCCTGTTTCTACACCTCCACATATACACATTTTCTGACAAATCTGTCTTGCTCTCACAACTTCATCTTCTGAAATGCTCATAAATTTGTGGATTTTTCTGTAATGTGTTTAACTTTAACTATCCTTGCCTCATGGTGGTAAATATTTTATTCTTTCTTCTTTATTTTTCCTTAAGACCAGGTATGAATCCAGAAAATATATTGTTGTAGACACAACATCCACAAGTTGTACTATTTTATCATGTTTTACTACTAGAAAATGGGGAAAAACCAACAAATAAAATGGCAGGAAAGTAAATGTTAGTCATCATTATTTTATTACTAAGATTTAAGCAGGGGTTTTTTCTCATTTGAATAAGTCAGTCAATAAACTTTTATTAAGCACTTCTCATGTGCCAAGCTTAGTGCTGTGTTGGGTATACCAAAGACAGACCCTGCCCTGAAGAAGTTCACAATCTTACTGAGGACACAACATGCGAACAACTAGGAAAAAGAAACTTATACAAAGGGAAGAGAACTGGGAGGTTAGGGTATTTGAGGGAATACGTTGAAAGTCTCCCAGTAGGAGAGCAGGAGTTTGCAAGGAGAAAGACTGTGGGTCAGTTACCAAACTTACTGAGGACAGAACAGAAGCACCCTGTCAATCAGCAGACAATAGCTACTGGATTTTGATTGGTTGGCAGACATGGATTGAGTGAAGCTCAAAGTCAGACAGGTTACTGAACCATAGTGGTACAGAGAGAACTTGGAAATGGGGAACAAAGAGTTTTCCACCTCCCCCAATTAGACCAGGAGTCAGAAGTAAGGTGGGGAGGGGGAGTAAAAGTACAGCCAGGGTGGCCAGGCAAGCTATGTTATCAGCAGGGACCCAGGGCTCAGGGAGAACCAGAAGATGGAAGGAATGGGAAAAGGAAGGATCTAAGATGAAATCAAATTTGTTTCCTATGGAACAGACCCTC
>NW_020942532.1:9968-15418 GCF_900497805.2 Vombatus ursinus
ACCAGAACAGAAACAATTGCTATGACCAGAAGTGATACCAGGCTGTGACTGTGGGAGAGGAGGAGTAAGCACATGCTGGTACAGTGCAGGACTGCAGGCAGCAAGAGCATTTTGGGGACAGTGTGGCTAGGGACCCTAACTGTGGCTTAGGAGAGGAGAGGAGTCCCTGAGGTTGAGCCCCTAGACAGACTTCAGAAAATAACAGTAAGCAGAATCTGAGGCTTAGGGCAACATTACCCACAACTTGGGATTAAAACTTAATTATAATAATAAGCTACTAAAAATAATAAAATGAGTAAGGAAAGGAAAAAGAACCCAACCATAGATAGCTACTTTGGTGTACATGATAATCTGGGTTCATATTCAGGGGAAGATAGTGAGGTAAAAACAAAACAAAACAAAACCACTCCTACCTCTAAGAGTAACATCAAATGGTCATAAGCCCAAAAAGAGCTTAAACAAGAATTCAAAAATCAAACAAGAGGGTATATGTTGAATGATGGAACTACTAGGTCAAAAGATGTGATTTTTTTTTTAACTTTCATTGTGTACTATCAGATTGTTCTCCAGAAAGTTTCTATACTTTGGAATTCCATCAGCAATGGAGGAATGTGTCTGTTTCTCTACACATCTTCCATTCTTATCACTGAAATTCGTAACTTTTTACAATTTTGGCCAATTTCTTGGGTCTGAAGTAGTATAACAGAGTTGTTTTAATTTAAACTAAATTAAATTACTAAATTTCTAAATTAAAATTTTATTACTATCTTTTTGTTTTTAAATCTTAATTTCTTTTTTGAAAATAAATTTTTATTGATTTTTTTTATCATCTAAATTTCCTTCTGTAGCCTCTTTTTCTTACCTAAAGGGCTATCCTACATAATATAAAAAACATTTTTAAAAGAAAGAGAAGAGAAAAAAAAGCAAAACTAGTAAATACATTAAAAAAATATGAAAATATATACAATGTTCCACATCCATGGTCCTCCTACCTCTTCAAAGGAGTTATGGGAGGGATTTTTTCATATCTCTTCTTTATGGCCATGTTCCTTCTTGTAGTTTTGCAACATTCACTTAAGATTGTTTTGTTGTGATTGGTCATTCCATTCATATTATCATTCTCATTGTGTATAATATTCTCTTGGATCTGCTTACTTCACTCTGCATCAACACATGTAAGTCTTTCCATACTTCTCCGTAACCATCATATTGATCATTTCTTATAGGACAATAGTATTCCATTACATTCACACATTATAATTTGTTTAGCATCTCTCAAATAAGTGGGCATCTACTTACTTTCTTTGTCCCGTTCTTTTCTACTACAAAATGTGCTAATATAAATATTTTGGTATTTTTAGGGTTTTCTTATCAGTGATGGACTCCTTTGGGGTATATAGCTAGTTGTGTTATCTCTGTGTCAAAGGGTAAAAAGACAGGCCAGTGCCAAGATAATTGAGTAGCAGAAAGCAGTACAGCTGATTGCCTCTCCACAAAACTCCAAACAGAACTAGAAAATGCACCAGAATGAATCCTAATTGGGGGGAAAAAAAGAACCAGAAAAAGTCACAATGATTCATTTCTCTAGCTGAGGTCAGCATAGGGAGGCAGACAAAGAGGTTTGTAGACAATAGGGATGGGGTCGGGACATGAACATATTTCAAAAATCACTTCAATGTTTAGATAGAAACTGTGTATCAGGTCAAGAGGAGGTCCAGACTCAAATTGCAGCACTCCTGAACCCTCCACTGTGTAGGACTTCTGGGAGACAAGATGGTGGAGTAAGCAGTAAATTGCTGTAACTCTCCTATACTCACCTCCAAACAATCATAAAATAGAGCCCCAAAACAAATCCTGGAACAGCAGAACCAGCAAAGAGATGGGGTGAAACAATCTTTTAGCCCAACAAATTTGTGGGATGAGCAAAAAAGGTCATTTCACTTGGTGAAAAAGGAGCACAGTCCAGAATGGGAAACATCTGAGCAAGCCCCATCTCAGCAAACCAGCGGGAGATCCTGAGTCCCAGTGTGGTGGAGCAGGCAAATGCCACACCAAGATCCCTCACATGCCTTAGCGTAGCCAGGGGAACCAGGAGACTCCAACTCCAAGAACCATCATGTGCTTCAATGTAGTCCCGGGCAAATAGGCATCCTTCAGTGACCAGACCTCCACATACTAAAGCGCAGTTGCAGGCAAACAGGTAGATGCCAACCCTATGGATGCTTAAGCAAACAGGCAGCAGACAGCCAGCACCAGTCCTGCCAAGCTTTAGCTTAGCCCTGGGCAAACAGGCAGCCTCCAGAGGCCAGACCACCATGTGCTTCAGTGTAGCTATGGAGAAATGCAGAAACACCCTACCAGGCCTCAACACACACCAGACATCACCACTAGGACCCCAGTTCAGCACCAAGTAAGCTGCCAGATCCCTATGCCCTCCAGCAGTACTAGCCAACCCCCACCCCACCCCTCAATGCAACACTACACACAAGAGTCTCCCATGGGCCTCAGGGTAATATCAGTGCAGCACCAGGTAAATAGCCAGGGCCTGTAGCCACAAGCATAAGAAGTCTGAGATAGTGCCCCTTCCATCCTGCAAGCAGAGCTCAAATTTTAAAAAAAAAAGGAAAAGGTCCCCAAAAACGATGAGCAAAAACAATAAAAAGAGCATCTGACCATAGAAAGTTATTATGGTGACAGGGAAGACCAAGACACAAACTCAGATGAGGACAACAATGTCAAAACCATTATGGGCAAAACCCCAAAGTAAAATGGGAAGTGTTGTCAAGCCCAGAAAGAACATGTGGAAGAGCTCATAAAGGGGTTAAAAAAATCATGTAAGAGAAGTAGAAGAAAAAATGGGAAAAGAAATGAGCAACATACAAGCATGCAAGAGAATTATGAAACAAAAAAAAGAGTCAACAACTTGGAAAACTGCTTAAAAAGTAGTATCGGCCAAATGGAAAAGGAGATACAAAAATCCACTGAAGAAAACAACTCCTTAAAGAGTAAAATTGGCCAAATGGAAAAGCAGAAAAGCTAACTGAGGAAAACAACACTGTAAAATTTAGAATTGGGCAAGTGGAAGCCAATTGAATCAATCAAATAAATTCAAAGAATGAATAAATGCGAAGAAAATGTAAAATACCTCATGGGAAAAACAACTGACTTGGAAAATAGATCCAGGAGAGACAATATCAGAATCATTGGCCTACCTGAAAGCCATAATCAAAGGGAGGACCTGGACAACATCTTTCAAGCAATTATCAAGGAAAATTTCCCTGATGTCCTGGAACCAGAGGGGAAAATAGGCAATGAAAAAATCCACTGATCACCTCAGGAAAGAGATCTCAAAATAAAAACCCTAAGGAACATTATAGCCAAATTTCAGAACTATCAGGTCAAGAAAAAAATACTGCAAATGGCCAGAAGGAAACAATTTAAATATCGGGGAGTCACAATCAGGATCACACAGGACTAGACAGCTGCAACATTAAAGGATCAGAGGTCATGGAACATGATATTCTGGAAGGCAAATGAGCTAGAACTACAACCATGAATCTCTTACCTGGCAAAATTAAGCATAACACATCAAGAGAAAAAATGGTCATTTAACAGAATAGAAGGATTTCAAGCCTTCATAAGGTGAAGACCAAAATTAGTCAAAAATTTGACCTCCAATATCAAGAACCAAGAGAAACATAAACAGGCAAAAAGGGAAAAGAAAACATAAGGGATTCAATGGAGCTGAACTATTTATATCCCTACACAGGAAGATGATACTTGTAACTCTTAACAATTGTATCACTAACATTACAGATAGAAAGAATAAACACAGACAGAGGGTGCAGGTATAAGGTGAATTTGAAGGAATGGCATAAAAAAATTAAGGGATGAGAAAGAAGAGTACAATGGGTACAGAAGGAAGGAGGAGGTAGACTGGGGTAAATTGTCTCAGATGAATAGGCAAGAAAGACCTATTACAGTGGAAGGGAAGATGGGAGGGTGGGAGATAGGCATCGCTTACTTTCATCAGTATTGGCTCAAAGAGGGAATAATATACACAATCAGTTGAATACAGAAATCTATTTTACCTATAGGGAAGTAGGAGGGGAGGAGATTAAGTAAAAGGGGTGGGAGTGTGGACTGACAGAAGGAAGGGCAGATCAGGGGAGGTGGTAGACAGAAGCAAACACTGGTAAGGTGGAAAAGCTTGAAAGGAGAAAGAGGACAAACAGGAGGAAGAATAGGATGGAGGGAAACACACAGGTAATAATCGTAAGTGTGAATATGAATGGGATTCACTCTCCCATAAAACAGAAGCAGAGAGCAGAATGGATCAAAAGGCAGAATATATTGCTTATAAGAAACACACTTGAAGCAGAGAGACACACACAGAGTAAAGGTAGGGGCTGGGCAGCTGAAGTAAGAAAAAGGGGGGGGGGGGGGTAACAATCCTTACCTTAGACAAAGTAAAAGCAAAAATAGACCTAATTAAGAGAGTTAAGGAAGGAAATTACATCTTGCTAAAAGATACCATAGACAATGAAGCGATCAAATTAAAAGAGTAAGGGTCTACTTGTCAGATCTATGAGGAGGGGAAGAATTCATGACCAAATAAGAGAGCAAGCATTACAAAATGTAGAGTAGCTAATTTTGATCACATTAAATTGAAAAACTTTTGTAGAAATAAAACCAATACAACCAAGATTAGAAGGAAAGCAGTAAGCTGGGAAATAATCTTTACAGCAAGGGTCTCTGATAAAGTTCTCATTTCTCAAATATATAGTAAACTACATCAAATTTATGAGAATACAAGCCATTCCCTAATTGATAAATGGTCAAAGGATATGAACAGGCAGTTTTTAGATGGAGAAATCAAAGAAATATATAGGCATATGAAGAAGTGCTCTAAATCATTTTTGATTAGAGAAATGCAAATTAAAACAACTCTGAAATACCACCTCACACCAATCAGATTGGCTAATATGACAAAAAAATAAAACGATAAATGTTGGAGAGGATGGGGGGTAAACTGGGACACCAACGTACTGTTGGTGGAGTTAGGAACTGATCCAACCTTCTAGAAAGCAATTTTGAACTATGCCCAAAGGGCAACCAACCTGTGCATACCCTTTGATCCAGCAATGCCACTACTAGATCTGTACCCAAAGAAATCATAAAAAAGGGGAAAGGACCTACATGTGCAAAAATATTTATAGCAACCCTATTCATGGTAGCAAAATATTGGAAATTGAGGGGATGCCTATCAATTGGCTAATGGCTGAACATGCTGTGGTATATGAATGTAATGGAATACTATTGTGCAATAAGACATGATGAACAGGCAGATTTCAAAAAAACCTGGAAAGACTTGTACAAACTGATACAAAGTAAAATGAGCAGAACCAGGAAAACATTATATATAGTATGAGCAACATCGTGGGATGATC
>NW_020942533.1:0-4800 GCF_900497805.2 Vombatus ursinus
CTCTTTCCCTCCCTCCCCCCTCTCTCCTCTCTTTTTCTTTCTCTCTCTCTCTTTCTCTCTTCCTTCTCTCCCTCTGTCCCTCTCTCTCATTTTTTGACTCTAATTTTTCTCTCCCTCTTTGTCTCCCTCCCTTTCTCCCTCTCCATCTACCCCTCTCTCTCCTACCCTTCTTCCCTCCTTCCTTTCCTATCTCTCTCTGCTTCTCTGTTTCTCTCTCTCTGTCTCTCTATCCCTTTTGCCTCTTATCCCTCTTTGCTTCTGTGTTTCTGTTTTGTCTCTATCCCTGTCTGTTTGCTTCTTAATTTTTCTGTGTCTCTCTCCTCTCTCTGTTTCCCTCCCTTCTTCTCTTTCTTCTTTTCTTTCTCTCTGTCACTGTCTCTGTTTCTCTGTCTCTTTATCTGTCTGACTGTCTGTTTGTCTTTCTGTCTGTCTGTCTCTCTCTCCCTCTCTATCGCTTTCTCACACCCTTCTTGCCTTTTTCCTTTCCCATCTCTCGGTCTCTCCTTTCCCACTTCTCTGTCACTGCCTCAGTCTTTCTGTTCCTGTGTCGGTCACTGTCTGTCTGTCTATCTGTCTCTCTGCCTAACTCTCTCTCTCTCCCCTCTGTCTCTCCCTCTCTCTTCTTCCCTACCTCCTTTCCTATCTCTTCCCTTTGCTGCCTCATTCTCTCCTTTTCCATGTGTCTCTTCCGTGCCCTCTCTCCCTTTCTCCTTTCTTCCCTTCCTCCTTTTTTGTCTCTGTCTCTCTCTGTATCTTTCTCCTCTCTCTCTTTCCTTCCCTTCTTCCCTCTTTCTTTTCATATCTCTGTCTTTGTTCATCCATCTCTGTCTCTGTGTCTGTCTGTCTGTTTGTCTGTCTGTCTCTGTCTCTCTTTTTTCTCTCTCTCTCCCTATCCTCTCCCTCCTCTCTTCTTTTTCTGTCCTCTCTCACTCTTGTCTACTCTCTTCCCCTCCCTCCCTCCATCACTATCTCTTTTTCTCTCCCTCTCCCCTTGCCTCCTTTCCTTTGTCCCTCTCCATCTCACTCTCTCTCACTCTCATCTTTCTTAACTCCTTCCTTTCCTTTCTCTCTCTGTCTCCCTCTCCATTTCTCTCTCTCTGTCTTGCTCTCTCTCTTTTCCCTCTTCTCCCTTTCTGTTTCTGTCTCTCTGTTCTTCTCTCTGTCACTGTCTGTCTATCTCTCTCTTCTCTTTCTCTCCCTTGTTTCTCTCTGTGTCTGTCTCTCTCCTCTGTCTTTCTCTCCCTTCCTTCTTCCCTCCCTGCTTTCCTATCTCTCTCCCTTCCTCCCTCCTTCTCTCATCTTTTCTATCCTTCTCCCTGTCTCTCTGTCTCTCTTTTTCTTTATCTCTCTGTTTATCTTTCTGTCTGTCTGTCAGTCAGTCTGTCTGTCTGTCTAGCTCTCTCTCTTCCTCTCCTTCTCTATCTGTTTTTCACACCCTTCTTGCCTCCTTCCTTTCCTATCTCTGTCTCTTCTCTCCTTTCACTCTTCTCTCTCACTGTCTCTTTCTCTTTGTTTCTGTCTCTTTCACTATCTGTTTTTCTCTTCTTTCTCTCTCTTTTCTCTCCTTCTGTTCCTCTTAGCCTCCTCCCCTGCTGCTGTTCCTCCCTCCTTCCATCTCTTTCTGTCTTACCTCTCTCTCTTTCCCTCTCTCCCTCTCTCTTCTCCTGTCTAACTCTGTCTACTTTCTCTCCCTCCTTTTCTCTCTTTCTATCTTCCTCTCTCTTTCCCCGTTCCACTGTTCTTTCCTCCTTTCTTGCATATTTCTGTCTCTCTGTTTCTCTCTCTCTCTCTCTTCTTACCTCCCTCCCTCTATCTTCTCTCTGTCCTCTCTCATCTTCGTCTACTCTCTCATCCCTTCCCTTCCTCCATTTCCTTCTTTTTTTCTCTCCCTGCCTCCTTGTCTCCCTCTTCTTTTCCCTCTTCTCCCTCACTGTCTCTGTGTCTGTTCTTGTCTGTCACTCTCTGTCTTTCCTGTCTATTTGTCTGTCTCTCCCCTCCGTATTTCCTTCCCTCCTTACTTTCCTATCTCTCTTCCTCCCTCCCACTCTTTCCTCCTCTCCCCCCAACTCTCTCTTCCTCTCCCCCCTCTCTTTTCTCTTCTTTTCCCTGTTTTCTATCTTTGTCTCTATCTATGTCACTTTCTGCATCTCTGTGTCTGTCTGTCTGTCTTTCTACGTCTCCTATTCACCCTCCCTCTCTCTTCTCTCTCTCCTCTCTCACTCTTGTCTGCTCTCTCTTCCCCTCCTTCCCTCCCTCTTTCCTATCCTATCTCTCTCTGCCTCTGTGTTTCACTGTGTCTCTTCTTTTCCTCCCTCCCTCCTCTTTCTCCTCTCCTCTCTCTGTCTGTCTCTCTCTTTCTCCCTCCCCTCCCTCCCCTTCTCCTCTTCTTCCCTCCCTCCTTTCCTATCTCTCACTATCTTTCTCTTTCCTCTCTCTCTTTCCCTCCCTTCTTCCCTCCTTTGTTTTCTGTCTCTATTTCTGTCTCTCTCTCTATGTCTGTGTGTCTGTCTGTTTCTCTTTCGTTCTCCCTCTCCTTCTCTTGTCTCTCTTCTCTCTGCCCTCTCTCACTCTTATCTACTCTCTCTTCTCCTCCCTCCTTCCATCTCTCTCTCTTTCTCTTTTTCTTACCTTTCTTCTCTCCTTCTTTTCATATCTCAATCTGTCTCTCTCTCTATCTCTCTCTGTCTCTCTGTTTCTCTCTCTCTCTCTCCCCCTTTCCTCTCTTCTTCTTCACTGTTCCTGTCTCTCTGTTCCTTTCTCTGTCAGTCTTCTCTGTCTGTCTGTCTCTGTCTCTTTGTCTCCCTGTCTCTCTCCCCCTTCTGTCTCTCCCTTCCTATCTCTTTCCCTTCCTTCTTCTCTCTCTCCTTTACTATCTTTTTCTCTGTCTCCGTGTCTCTCTGTCTTTTTGTCTGTCTGTCTCTGTGTCTGTGTATTTGTTCATCTGTCTGTCCATCTCTCATCCCCACCCTCATTCCCTCTATCTTCTCTCTCTCCTCTCTCACCCTTGTCTATTCTATCTTCCCCTCCCTCCCTCCATCTCCCTCTTTTTTCTCTCTTTTCTTCCTTTCTTTCCTCTTTCCTATCCTATCTCCCTGTCTCTCTGCTTCTTTCTTTGTCTGTGTGTCTCTCTCTGAGTCTCTCCCCAATCCCTTTCCCTCTCTCCCTCCTTCCCTTTCTCTCTCTCTTTTCTTCTCTCTCATTCCCTTCTTTCTTCCTTCCTTTCCTATCTCTGCCTGTCTATGTCTTCTCTTTCTCTTTCTCTTCCTTCTTTCTTCTCTCCTTTACTGTCTCTGTCTCTCTCTATCTCTTTCTCTGTCTATTTTCTCCTGTTTTTCTCCGTCCCTCCTTCCCTCTCTCTCTCCATCTCCCTCTCTCTCCCTCCCCTTCCCTCTCTTTATTTGCCTCCCTCTCCGCTCTGGGAGTCTCTCTGTCTCTCCTCACTCTCTCCCTCTCTCTCTTCTTCCCTCCTTCCTTTCCTATTTCTCTCATTCTCTGTCTCTTTCTGTCTCTCTCTCTTCCTGCTTACCTCCATCCCTCTCCTTCTCACTCTCTCTCTGTTTCCTTTCCTTTCTCACCTTCTCTCCCTTCTGCCCTCCGTCCTTCATTATCTCTCTCTGTCTCTTTCTCTGTTTCTCTGTCTATCTTGCCTTCCCTCTCTCTCCCTTCCTACGTCCCTTCTTACTTCCCTCTTTTCCTGTCTGTCTCTCTATCTTTCTGTCTCCTCTCTGTCTTTCCCTCCCATCTTCTCTCTCTACTTTACTATCTCTCTTTCTCTCTCTGTTTCTTGGTGTCTCTTTTTGTCTCTCTGTCTCTCTCCTCTCTCACTATGTATCTTCTCTCTCACCCTCTGTTCCTCCATCTCTCCATCTCGCTCCCTTGCTTCTATCTTTCATCCTTTCCTATTTCTCTCAGTCTCTCTCCCTCTTTTTCTCTCTCCTCTCTCTTCCTTCTTTCTTCCCTCACTAATTTACTGTCTCTCTCTGTTTCTCTCATCTCTCTCAGTCTCTCTCTGTTTCTCCCCTTCCCTTCCTCACTCACCTTTCTCTGTCCCTTTATGCTCTCTCTTCCTCCTTCCCTCTCTCCTTTCCCTCCCTTCCTTTCCTCCTCTCTCCCTCTCTCACCTTGTCTTTCTCTGCCTCTCAGTCAATCTTTCTTTCGGTCTGTCTCTCTCCCTCCATTTCCCTCTCTCTCTCCTCCTCCCTCTCTTTCCCTCTTTCCCTCCCTCCCTCTCCCCTCTATCTCTCTTTCTGTATCTCTTCAGTCTCTCCCCCCTCTCTTCTTCCCTCCCTCCTTTCCTATCTCTCTCACTCTCTGTCTCTTTCTGTCTCTCTCTGTCCTTGCCTACCTCTCTCACTCTCCATCTCACTCTCTCTCTCCTTTCCTCTCTAACCCTCCCTGCCTTCTCACCTCCCTCCCTTACTATCTCTCTCTGTCTCTTTCTCTTTCTCTGTCTCTGTTGTCTTCCCTCTTTCCCCGTCCAGCCCTCCTTCCTTCCCACTTTTCCCATCTGTGTCTCTGCCTTCCTGACCTTCTTTCTGTCTCCTCTCTCTCTTTCCTCTCCTTTCCCCTCTCCTTTGCTGTCTCTCTTTGTCTTTGTTTCTCAGTTTCTCTTTTTGTGTCTCTGTGTCTCTGTCTCCTCTCTCTCACCCCCCTTCCTCCATTTCTATCTCCCTCCCTCTCTTCTTTTTCCTTTCCTATTTCTCTCTATCTCTCTTTCTTTCTCTCTTCTCTCTCTTCTTCCTTTCTTCCCTCACTCCTTTACTATCTCTCTCTGTCTCCCTTTCTCTCTCTCTGTGTCTC
>NW_020942533.1:4900-8004 GCF_900497805.2 Vombatus ursinus
TCTCTGTGTCTCTGTCTCCTCTCTCTCACCCCCCTTCCTCCATTTCTATCTCCCTCCCTCTCTTCTTTTTCCTTTCCTATTTCTCTCTATCTCTCTTTCTTTCTCTCTTCTCTCTCTTCTTCCTTTCTTCCCTCACTCCTTTACTATCTCTCTCTGTCTCCCTTTCTCTCTCTCTGTGTCTCTCTCTCTGTCTCTCTCTCCCTCTCTCCCTCCCTCTCTACTTCTTTCTTACTCTTCCTTTTTCCCTCTCTCTCCCTCTCCTGCCCTGTATTTCTCTGTGTCCTTCTTAATCTTTCTGTCTCTCTCTCCTCCTCCCACCCTTCATCCCTCTCTCTCTCCCCCTCCCTCCTTCTCTTCCTCCCTCCCACCCTCCTTCTATCTCTCACTCTCTTTTTTTCTCTCTCTCCAAAGCAAGTTTTAGGAAACACTGGTAGAGATCAAGTGGTAGTAGCAAGCTCTGTGCTAGACGAGTCGGCAGTGCTGATGGTGGAACCACAGATGACTGCAAGTGCCAGATGCAGGGTCTCTCCCTCCGCCGTCCAGGCCCAGGATTCTAGATCTGAGCCCCTCTCTCACAGGTTATCTCAGGATATGGCACCACAGCTGCATCGCATCAGATTGAGGCTGTGACTGTGAAGTGCTGGTCAGGCCTGTGGGTGTACATGAAGGAAAATTTCTTGGGCTGTTGGGAGCAGGCTGCAAAGGAGGTACCTGGAATGGGGGTGCCACAATTCGATAGAAGTTGGGAGCTTTGTTGTTAAGGCAGAGAAAGATCACAATTCATGACCCGATCGGGTTTGCTTAAGCCCCACCACGATGTCGCATCCTCTTCTTCCTCTTTGCAGGGCCAAGCTGTGGAAGGACCTCTGAGGAAAGGGAATGAAGTGCGCATGCCCTGATGATGTAACCTTCAGATGCCGCTGTTACATTGGCTCAGAAGGCTGGGGTGGGGATGCTCTCTTCTGTGGAAGGCAGCTTTCCTCTCCACCAGAAACGTTCCAAGACACTGGTTGTGTGGAAGGGAAGACTTTCACTTGGAATCATGTTTTCCATTCTGAAGGGTGCAAAAGGGACATATAGAGGGAAAAGGGTGCTGCAGTTGCAAGGAAGTTGCAAGGAAATTTTTCTTTTTAGCATATCCAAGTTCTTTTTTATTGATGTCATTCTCCATTGTTAGAGTGACTGCCAAACATGCTGCAGTGTCAAAGAGGGACCCTGAGTCAGAATGTTGCCAATCAGATGTAGCTTAATTTGCTAGAGATGGGCAAGTGAAGATCACTAACAAAATCAGATAAAAACTGAAATGGCAAAGAAGAGTAACTGTTTTACTATTTTTATTCCTTTCTTCACTCTGGAATTCTGCCAAATTAGATGTCTTCCCTCATTTCCATAGAACAATGAAGCTATTAGTCACATCATTTACCTCTAAAATATTTTATGAAATTTAATCCTTACTTTTTCCTTAAAACAAAGTCTACAGAACGATACACTCAAAATTTACTCAAATCTTTCAGAAGGGAGTGAGTTCCTGGAATTGCTCCAAAGTCTGAGGACTTCTTCTTCATAATCTTAAAATAAATAAATCTTAAAATAATAAATCTTCAAACTCCTGAATCTTTGAGGATGTTTGACATGTTCTACAAATTTTGATTGTTCAACTTTATTTCTGTAATTCCAATGGGGCCAAGTTTGAAATGACAGAAGAAGGGGTCTTGAAGTATTTTTTCTTTTCTTATAACCTAATCTCCCAAAGAAAGTCAGCAAGTGTCTTTGAAAAAGGCCTTAAAAGGCAATTTAAGATGATGAAATCAAAGATATCTATAGGCATTTGAAGACGTGCTCTAAATCACTTTTGATTAGAGAAGTGTACATTAAAACAACTCTGATATACCACTTCAAACCAATCAGATTGACTACTATGACAAAAAAGGAAAATGATCAATATTGGAGAGGATATGGGATAATTGGGACACTGATACATTATTGGTGGAGTTGAAAACTAATCCAACCATACTGGAGAGCAATTGGAATTATGCTCAAAGGGCAACCAAATTGTGTATACCCTGTGATCTAGCAGTACCATACTGGGTCTGCATCTCACAGAGATCATAAAAAAGGGGAAAGGACCTACTTAGCCAAAAAAAAGAAAGAAAGAAAAGAAAAGAAAGGGGGAAAAAAGGAAAAAAAAATTACTTATGGCAGCCATACCTGTGGTGGCAAAAATTTGACAATTAAGTCAATCAACTGGGGAATGACTGAACAAGCTGCAGTAAATGAATGTAATGGAATACTAGTGTGCAATAAGAAATGATGAATACACTCACTTCAGAAAAACCTGGAAAGATTTGTACAAATTGATTCAAAGTGAAATGAACAGAACCAACAAAACATGGTACACAGTATCAGCATAATCATGTGATGTTCAACTTTGAAAGAATGAATCAGCTCTTCTTAGCAGTACAATGAACCAAGACAAGTAAAAAAAAACCCTCATGAAGGAAAATCTATCCATATCTAGATAAATAACTGATGGACTCTGAATGTAAACCAAAGCATTTTTTCACTTTATTCTTTCTCATGGTTTTTTTTTAATCTTTTTCATGTGTTTCTACTTCCACTACTGTAATGAATATGGAAATGTATTTTACATGATAATTTATTTTTATGATAATTTTTATTTATGTTTTTGTTTTCAACATTTACTTCCACAAGATTTTGAGTTCCAAATTTTCACCCCATTTCACCCCTCCCCCACCCCAAAATGGCATGCATTCTGAATACCCTTTCCCCTAGTGTGCCTTTCCTTCTATCTCTCCCCCCCCTTTCTCTTGTCCCTTTCCCCTTTAATTTTCCTGTAGGGCAGCATGGATTTCTGTACCCCATTTCCTGTATTTCTCATTTCCCAGTTGCATATGAAAACATTTTTTTAAATATGTGTTTTTACAACTTTGGGTTCCAAATTTTCTCCATTCCTCCCTCCCCACCAACCCTCATTGATAAGGTAAGCAACTAAATATAGTTTATATATGTGCAGTTATGCAAAACACTTCCATAGTAGACATGCTGTGAAAAATTGTTTCCCTTAATCCTATCCCACCCCCCCA
>NW_020942534.1:0-1810 GCF_900497805.2 Vombatus ursinus
CAGCCGGCGTCCCCCCCCATGGCATACGGCGCCCCTCCCCCACCGCGCTCCTTCCCCCGCGCTCCCCCCCCCAAGCCCCACTCCCCACCCCCCCTCGGCACCCCCCTCCCCTCTTTAGACTTCCCGGGCTGCGTGGCGCCCCCTCCCCCCGGGCTTCCTGCCCTGGCCCTTGTGGTCGGCGGCCCTAGTTTGGGGGGCAGCGGGAGGAGGGGCTGCCCTCCTGCTGCCTGTTCACAACCGAGCACCTGTTGCCCTTGTACCACCGTGAGCTCCCACAGAATTCTGATTCCGTGGGGGGGGGGGCACCAGGACACGGACACGGACACAGACATCCCGTCCTCGTCTTTTTCTGTACTGAGGGTATCGGGATCACCTGGAAGTGCTAGGCTCCCCTTCTTAATGTCCCAAGACTCTAGGGGCTCCCAGTGGAATCCACCTTGGATCGCGCTCTGAGGGAGAAAGAGCCATGCTAGCCAAGGACCCAGTCCGCAACGCTCTGAGCGAGGGGACCCAAACACACCCCCACAAGAGGAAGCCGAGTCACAGATCCCAACTTCCAACTGAAGTCCTAGGAGCAGGCTCCAGTGAGCCAGCATTGATTGAGCACCTGCTGTGTGCCAGGCACCATGCTAAGCCCTGGGGGTACACATAACTTGTAAACAGTTTGTGAAAACATAGACGCTGGCTAAATTGGAGACAATCAATCTCAGAGGGCAGTAATCGGGGAAAAGCTTTCAAGGGTGGAATTTGAGCTGAGCCTCGAAGGAAGCCGAGACGAAGAGATGGGGGGGAGCATTGCAGGTGTGCATGAGGAGTACTGAGTGGACAGATAACTTGTTCAGGTAATACCCAGGAGGCCATTGTCACTGGACCAAAGAGAACATGTTAGGGCCTGACGTGTAAGAAGATCAGACAGGTAGCAAGGGGCCAGGAGGTGAAGGACTTTGAACACCAAACAGCATTTTGTGTGTTTCTGGAGGCTGTAGGGAGCCATTAGGGTTTATCCTGGAATGGGGGGAGGGGGGGGGAGTGTGACATGGTGAGACCTGCACTTTAGGAAGATCACTGTGGTGGCTGAATGGAGGATGGAGTGGAGTAGAGAGACACTGGAGGCAGGCAGAGCCCCCCACCCCCAGCAACGTGCCCTGGTCCGGGCATGAGGTGATGAAGGCCTGCAACCAGGGTGGGGGGCAGGGTCAGAGGAGAGAAGGAAGCAAATATAAGGGATGCTGCAAAGGGAAACTTGACAGGCCTTGGCGACAAGTTGGATATGGTGGTGAGAGAGTGAGGTGTCCGGGATGACACCTGGGTGGTCAGCCTGGAGCGTTGTGAGGATGGCGTTGCCCTCCACAGTAATAGGGAAGGATAGGGTTAGCATGCCAACTGCAAGGTTGTGGTGTTATCGGTCTTCTTCAAAAACAGGACAAACAACAACAGCCGGGAAAGTAGGAAAGGGGGAAAGAAGATGAGCTCTGTTTTAGACATGTGCAGTTTCAGGTGCCTACTGGACATCGGGTTCAAGGTGTCTGAGAGGCAGAGATCGGAGGTCAGCAGAGAGGCTGGGGCAGGAAAGGGAGATCTGAGGATCCTCAGCATGGAGATAGATGGTCATTCAATCCACGAGAGCTGAGGAGGTCCCTGTGTGAAGTAGGATAGAGCCCAGGGGACCCCTAGGGTTAGAGGGCGAGATCTGGAGAAGGAGCCAGCAAAGGAGACCGAGAAGGAGCAGAACAGAGAGAGGCATGTCCTGGAAACCTAGAGAAAAGGAAGGATCCAGGAGGTGACTGAGGCTATGGAGAAGTCAAAAAGG
>NW_020942534.1:1820-5937 GCF_900497805.2 Vombatus ursinus
AAGGATGCTGGAGCTTCACACCAGGGCTGTGACGTAAGCACCTCTACCAGTGCTCTTCCCATTTAATAGATGGGGGAACCTGAGGCTCAAGAACACTGAATGATTTACCCAGAATTCCAACTACCAAATACCACGAGGATCTGAACCTGACCTTTGTGTCCCCCATTTCACCATTCTGCCCATTCCCCTGCTGCCTTTAGTTTTAGAAAACTTGAGTTGCCCAGGACACCTACTAAGCCCAGATATTGATAGAGAAGGGCCGGCTTGGAGCCATTGATTAGAAGGCACCTAACAGATGATCAGAGACATAGCGGATAGTGTTGGGCTTGAAGACAGGATTGGGCTCCACTCCCATTTGTTTGATCCAGCCATTTTTCTTACCTACTTAAAATCATCAATGATCTGCTCAGCCACTGGGCAGATGCCTCCAGGAAAAAGAGTTGACACAGTGGGGACCAGCCTCAGCATCCAATAGGATTTTGCCACACTCCAGCATTGGGCTGAACCGAATGATAGGAAATTCTGTCAGAATAAACATGTGTACCTTATACTTGGAGCCCAAAGTAGAGGATTAAGGAGGCCCGAGTCATCCGATCAGAGAATTGGAGCCCTCCTTATTACATTGGAAATTCAGATCCAAGGGGTATTGACTTGCCCATGCTTCCTACACAACTAGTAAGTGTCTGAGTCTTCTTCCTGTCTCTGTCTCCAAGTCCAGCACTCCATGCCGTTTCTTCATTTGAAAAAGATCTGGGGGTTTTGGCGGACAGTTAGCTTGATACAAGTAAGCAGTGTGACATGATGTGGCAGCCAGAGAGACTACTAGAACTTTGTGGCAAGTTTAGGCATGGCTTCCAGCAGCAGGGAGAGGTGGGTTCCATTTTAGGAAGGACGTTGCAGGGCAATGATGGAGTCCATACATTACGACAAATCCTTGATTAAGGTACTGACTGAGTACCTTGCTAAACTCTGGGGATCCAGAAACAGCAGTCGAGTCAGCTGTTCCTGCTTCCCAGAGTTCCAGGTCTTCTGGGTGGCCAAGGAGTAACTATTTAACTTTAGAAAGTCACAGGGATACTGAGTGGAACCGTAAGTCAGCAGTGGCTGGATGGATTTGTGTTATCTGAACTAGAAGGGGGGGGGGGGGAATGACACATCAGATGGTGCCACTGAGGTTGGAAAGGAGACAGCTAAGGATTAAAATGGGGCCACTCAGACAGACAAGGAACTGCCAGGCCATGGTCTCTGGGCTGAGAAAGCAGCAAGGCAAATCCAGCCTCAGACACTTGAAACTTACTAGCTGTGTGACCCTGGGCAAGTCACTTAACCCCGACTACCTCACCAAAAAAAAAAAAGAAGAGAGACCGCAGCAAGGCAGCGGACAAAAACATGGCCCAGGGCTGGATGAAGGAAGGGGGAGTTTTTAACCTCAATAAAAGACTCTGGCTGGACCTTGGAGTCAGCTAGGGGCAGAGCCATGGGAGGAAGGTGCCAATAGACAAACCCCGCAAGGGCATGTTACAGTGGGAATCCGTTTACAGTATGGCTCAGACTAGTCGATGAGGCCTCTTTGAACTTGAATTCTGTGCCGTGCCCCTTCAGAATTTTGCTAACATCTCTGCTCTTATGTAAGGAAATGCTTTGGCAACCTTAAGGCAATATAAAAAACGAAACGATTATCCTCTGACCCTCCTGACTGGTTCCACTACAAATTTACAAGACTGAAAGTTGGAAGGGACTTTCTAGAGGCCAACCTTCCCATTTTACAGATGAGAAAAGAGAGCTGCAGGGAGGTGACACCACTTGGGCAAGGTCACCTGTATTATCAGAAGGAAGAGTTGAAGCTAAGGCATCTTCCTCACTGCTAACTCCAGGCCTTGCACTCTTCCAGAATGGTGTAGCCCACGGTCCACCAGCAGCTGTTCCCAATTTGCTCTCCCCAACCCCCCCCCCCACCCCCTTTTAGGTCTTTCCATCACACTTGGTTGAGAAAATCAAGGCCAGTCTCTAGTAGCTTCATTTTCATACTTCTTGTCATCCCCCAATCTCTCCTTTTCTCTAGTCTGACATGATGGACTTTATCCTGGTAAAAGCCAATCCCTCCATATATGCCCTTGACTGAATCTTCTCCATCTGCTTGCCCACGCAATCATCCCCTCTTCCAATACAGCCAGGGTGCCCCCTGCCTGGCCACCCCCATGGGGACGGCCACGGAAATAGCTGATCGTGGTGCCAAATGGGAAGGCTGTGCTGGCCAGTGAGAGAGGCCTTGGTGTCAGCTGTCCTTCTGTGTTGGGGTGATTGTTGACGTACTGGCTTCCAGGGCCAAGGAAAGGCTTAGTGGCTACTTACTATTCAGCTAGTTGGTCTCATCCAGGGGTAGGGAACCTGTGGCCTCCACACCACATGTGGCCCTCTAGGTCCTCAAGTGTGGCCCTTTGACTGAATCCAAACTCCACAGAACAAATCCCCTTCATAAAAGGATTCGTTCTATACAACTTGGACTCAGTCAAAATGCAGCACCCAAGGACCTAGAAAGGATTAGACTCTAATCCCTGTCTATCCTCCCCTTTCAGAAACCTTACATTCAAGACTAGCTGAATGCAGCCCAATAACCCATTCACTGATGTGCCAGGTTCCACCCCTCAGTCTCTAGCCCGCACTAATTCCCCCACACCCCTAGCTGACTGCTGGCTAGCCCAGACCCCCCCCCATCTTATACATGGGAAGGGACTTTGAGACTTCCTAGCTTCCCCAGGAAACGGTTGGAGTTACGGAGGACTTGCCCCACCTGCACTGTTGGAGGGACTTTCCACAGCAGGAGATTTCCCCAGCTCAAATCGCATGTCTAGATTTAGAGAAAAAAAAAAAAAAAAACCCAAACCAAAAACCCCCCATGCACCAACAAGCTATAGCATACAGTAGGAAAATCATACTGAAGAATTTATCCCCATGCTGCTTATTCTTTTAAGGCATGACATTAATATTCCACCCATCAGAATGCCAAAGATGACAAGTGTTGGGAAGACTGTGGGAGACCACTGGTGGGGGAGTTGGGAATTGGTGGAACCATTCTGGAAAGCAATTTGGAACTATATTCAAAAAGCCACCAACGAAGTACACACCCTCTGGCATGAACTCAATAGAGATCCCAGAAAGATGGAAACAGTCCCTGGGGATGGGCAGATTTACAAGACTTTCTGGTGATAATGAAGAATTGTAAACAGAATTGGGGAAATTGGCTGCACAAATTATGCGATATGTATGTTATGGAATATTATTAGGCCCTAAATAATGCAGAAGGAGATGGTTTGAGAGAAATGGGGAGACTTGAATGGACTGATGCAGAGTAAACTGAGGAGGCCCAGACAACCACTTCATGGTGATGACCTCAAGAACTGTGAGAAGAATCCAATGTGGAAGACCTCAAAACTGAGCAAAGCACTGAGTATTCTGGACTATCAAAGACTGATGACAAAGCCTCCCTTTTGCTCTGGGCACAGAATCAGTCCACTTGTTTTCTGCCCCAGGTTGAGAGTTGGCCTTTTGCCCAACTATCTGTACCTGAGGAGTGCAGTGTGGTGTGTGTGTGTGGGGGGGGGGTGTTGTTGGGCATCCTTTTTTTAAAGAGCATCAATAAGCCATTTTGTAAAATGGGCTGATGATCAAAATGCAGATGAGAACACAGAGCAATTTGGTGACTACTTTGTCCAACTTTACATTTCCTTGAAAAATATGTAAAAAAGTCCCTGGTTTCTTATACAAGCCTCTTTCCCTTTGTTTGTGTTGGCTGAGAACTGTTCATAATGAAAACATTTCTAATCTGGAAACCAAGGCTTGACTCCCCTTTGCCCTCTTCTGGCCAACTGTCCCTGGGCCCTTAGGCTGCTCAGTTTCCAGTCACCATGCCCCTTAGGAGTGAGCTGGGGGTTGGGCACTTGTACTCAAGGCTTCCAGTCCAGCTCCCCTTCGTCTTTAAAGCCCTACATTGTGGCTTCTGACATACCTTTTTAAAATCAACTAAAAAAGTCACCAGTTGGCTCTCAAACCTCATCCCCCAGTGTTTTCTCAATCACACCCCCCCCCCCCCCCCCCCCCCCCCCCCCCCCCCCCCCCC
>NW_020942535.1:0-71 GCF_900497805.2 Vombatus ursinus
CATCCCCACTTCACTCCCCCCCCAACCTGCAACAACACAGACACACACACACACAGACACACACACACACA
>NW_020942535.1:171-1529 GCF_900497805.2 Vombatus ursinus
ACACAGACACACACACACAGACACACAGACACACACAAACACAGACACACAGACACACACACACACACACACACACAGACACACACACACACACACACACACACACACACACACACACACACACACACACACACACCCGAAACCAGACCCTACCTCGGCTCTCGTTCCCCCCTCTCCAAACCCTGTCCGGAGCCCGACAGGGGATTGGCCCGCCTCCGGAGCAGTCCCGCCCATCCTCGGGGGCCTTGGACGAATCAGCGGGAGGCTGTCAGGTCGTCAGCACCGCGGACTCCCCGCAGCCCCCGGCGGCGCCCAGTCCCTTATCGGAGATCCAGCGGGGCTGGGCGGGCGGCCGAGCAGCGGCGGTAGCGGTAGCAACAGCAGCGGTAGCGGCAGCTGCGAGAGGCAACCGGGGCGCTAGCGCCAGCGCCAGCCGAGGAAGCCGGCAGGCAGCCAGGGAGGGCGCGCGAGCCAGCCCCGCGGCCGGACCCTCGGAGCGCCCGGCCGCCCGGCCGCCCGCCCGCCCTCCAGTGCAGCCGTCTGTCCGCCCGGGCCGGGCCGAGCCGAGCGTGGCCTCAGCATGGGGGCTGCAGCCCTGCGCTGGCACTGGTGCCTGCTCCTCGTCCTCGGCGCCCCGGGCCGCCTGGCCAGAGCCACCGGGGCCCCAGGTAAGCGAGCGGGCGCTCGCCGCCTCTGCCCTGCCCGGCCCGGCCCGGCCCTGCCCTGCAGTGCCGGGAGCCGGGACCGACCCAGGGAAGGCGGTTCTGCCGCGACGCAGCCTGCGCTCTCTCCGCATCCCCGAGCCCAGCTTGGAGAAGGTACCGGAGAGAGAGCGCACTGGCGATCCTGGGCAGGGCAGGGCTGGGCTGGGCTGGGCTGGGCTGGCCGGGCTGGCCGGGCTGGGCTTGGGGAGCCGGCTCCAACTTGCGGATTTTGCCTTTTAAAGGGGGAGGTCGGAGGGGAGTCTCTGGGGGGGAGGGGCCCGGGGCCGGCAGGGAAGAAAGATGCTTTGAGTTCTGCCAAAGTAACTTCTGTCTCCCGGGCGTGTGAAGGCAGGAAGGGGCTGCTGCCTGCCGGCGGGGGCCGGACCAAGCTGGGCGCACGGGGCGGGGCCGCTCTTAGGCTCTCCCGAGACCTGGAGACCCCGCACCCCGCTGGCTGGCGGTGTGTGTGTGTGTGTGTGTGTGTGTGTGTGTGTGTGTGTGTGTGACAGAGAGAGAGACAGAGACACAGAGAGAGAGACAGAGAGAGAGAGAGACAGAGAGAGAGAGAGACAGAGAGACAGAGAGACAGAGAGAGAGAGAGAGAGACAGAGAGAGAGAGAGAGAGAGAGAGAGAGAGAGAGAGAGAGAGAGAGA
>NW_020942536.1:0-1887 GCF_900497805.2 Vombatus ursinus
ACCCAGTACTTACCTCAAGCTACCAAATGGGTCCACAGGATCACAGATTTAAATCTCCAGCTCAAAGTACCCTCAGAGTCCACCTACTCCAATCCCCTTATACTATAGTGGAAAAGGAAGCCCTGAGAGGTAAAGGGAGTTGCCCCAAATCACACTTAAGATCTAGAGTTGGAAGAGAACTCAAGGGTCAACAACTTGAACCTTCTCAGTTTACAGAGGAAAAAAAAGACTGAACCTCAGGGTGGTGATGAGAGACGTCTGAGGCCACACAGCTAGTAAGTGTTCACAGCTAGTAAGGTAGGTTGGGAACTCAGATTTTCCCTACTCAGAATTGAGCAGTGTAGCCACTAGATTCTACTGTCTCTTATATTCACATCTCACTAGTGTACCCTCATCTCTCTAGATATTTTAAAACTAGAAGTATTAGGACTTAGTTTCTTTTTTAAATGTCAAAAGAAAAGTCATTTTGGAAAACTATCCAATTTCACCTCATGATCATTCAACAGCCAATTATTGACTTGACTTGAATTTTTTGGCAGAATTCCTGTCTACATCCTACTCTCTCTCTGATGTGAGAAATCTTTATCCCAGTTTTGCCTTTGCCAAAATGAGTTTTCAAGGATTTACACAGCATCTTATGTTAGATGCATTATCAAGAGGTATAAAAAACATCAATTCAGCACAAATGACCCTGGAAAGCTCTGGGAAAAACGCTCTTGATAAACCCTCTAATCTAATAATACTCACATGTGAATCAGAGTTACCCCAAGGGGAAATGGTAGCACAAGCATGAGCAGCTAGCTGGGATAGAAGTAAGAGCACTGAGCCTGGAGTCAGGAAGACTCATCGTCTCATGTTCTTATCTGGCCTTAGACACTCATTAGCTGTATGACCCTGGTCAAGCCATTTAACCCTTTTTGCATCAGTTCCTCATTTGTAAAATGACCTTGAGAATGAAATGACCAACCACTGCAGTATCTTTGCAAAGAAAACCCCAAATGAGGTCACAAAGAGTTGGACACAACAGAAAAATGACAACCACTGTCAGACATACTCACACCCTCTCTAATCATCAGTCATCACCACAGGCAATAATCTGTCCTGTATCATTATTAATGAAAAAAGAGACATGTTCTACAAAACCTGGGCTCAGGGAGATCACTTCCCAGAAAATCTCCTTCTTTCTACAGCTGCTTTGCTATGTTAACAGACTAATGAAAAGTGTGGCCCAAAATGTCATTTCACTTCTTTTTCTAAATCTGAAAACCATTGACAGTGAATTGGCAAAACTCCTCCTGCAGACCCAAGGAAATTTTTTTTATACTTTTCTGATACCTCTCGCACTATCCCACTCACTACAATGGCTCTTCAGAAAAATTTTATCCCTCCTGAAACCTCCCATGGCTCCTTCCTGCACCCACACACCCACTCAGCTGAGAACCTTGCCTCATATTTTACTGAAAATATTGAGGTCATTCCCTGAGAGCTCCTTCTTCTCCACTCTTCTTCTTCTCATATCACTCAGATACCTTCAGACACTGTCTCCTCCTCCAACCCAGTCTCACACATATAGCTATGTTTAATCCTCATTGAGCCAAAACACTCTCTACCTTCACAAGCGGTCCCCCTCTAGCACATTTCCTTCAGCAGATTGCTCCCCCTATCATCCTCATTCTCTCACTTATCTTCAATATGTCCTTGTGGACTAGCTGCTTTCCTCTTGCTTACAGACAGGTCTATGTCTCCCCCATCCTTAAAAAAATATTTCTCTGAGAGCAGCTAGGTGGTGCAGTGAATAGAGCTCTGGTCTTAGAGTCAGGAGCACCTGAGTTCAATTCCGGCCTCAGAAACTTAACACTTACTAGCTGTGTGACCCTGGGCAAGTCA
>NW_020942537.1:0-13553 GCF_900497805.2 Vombatus ursinus
GGTGGAACCAAGATGGTGGAGACAAGCCTGGAAGTTACCTGAGCTCTTCCTAATTTCTCTCGGAAATAATATTAAATCAAGCCTCTTAAACAGATTCTGGAGTGACAGAACCCACAAAAAGACAGAATGAAACAATCTTCCAGTTTAAGATAACTTAGAAGGATTTTAGGAAATGTCTGTCTCACTTGGGTAAAAGGGGAGCACAGCTCAGTGCAGAAGGTGTCTGGGCAGGCCAGTGGGAGGCTCTTAGCTGCAGCACAGGTCACCAGTTGACGCTTCTCAAACGTGGTTCGGCAGGCCAGCAGTGAAGCCTCTAGCCTCAGTCTAGAAGGCAAATTGTGAACTTTAGAACCCCAGCACAACAGGCGTGAGTAGGCCACGCCGCCCCCAGTGCATGAGCACATGAGACCCTGGTACAGAAAGCCAGTGACCAGGCTCCTGGCCCTCAGCATAAAAAGCTTGTGATAGTGCCCCTATGCCCCAGGAGCAGAATTCAACTTTAAAAGTCACAAAATAGGCTGGAAAAAATGAATAAGAAACAGAAGAGAGCCCTGACCATAGAAAGCTACTATGGTGGCAGGGAAGATCAAAACACAAACTCAGAAGAGGACAACGATGCCAAAATACTTACATGTGAAGCCTCAAAGGGGAGTATGAAATGGTCTAAAGCCCAAAAAGTGCTCTTGGAAGAGCTCAAAAAAAATCTAAAAAAAACAAGTAAGAGAGGTAGAAGTAGAATAGGAAACAAAATGAGAGTTGTGAAGGAGAATTATGAAAAAAGAGTCAACAGCTTGAAAAAGGAAGCACAAAAACTGACTGAAGAAAACAACTCCTTCAAGAATAGAATTGGCCAAATGGAAAAGGAGGTACAAAAGCTAACAAAAAATAAATAAATAAATCCTTAAAAATTAGAATTGGGCAAGTGGAAGCTAATGATTGTATGAGACATCAAGAATCAGTCAAACAAAATCAAAAGAATCAGAATATAGAAGAAAATGTAAAATACCTCATTGGAAAAACAACTGACCTAGAAAACAGATCCAGGAAAAATAATTTAAGAATTACTAGACTACTTGAAGGCCATGGTCAAAAAAAAAAAAAAAAAAAAAGAGAGAGAGAGAGAGAGAGAGAGAGAGAGAGAGAGAGAGCCTGGATAGCATCT
The DNA here is from genome assembly GCF_900497805.2 of Vombatus ursinus. Taxonomy (NCBI): domain Eukaryota; kingdom Metazoa; phylum Chordata; class Mammalia; order Diprotodontia; family Vombatidae; genus Vombatus; species Vombatus ursinus. Next base: position 1,163 of record NW_020942537.1, read on the forward strand.
TTCAAGAAATTATCAAGGAAAATTGCCCTGGTATCTTAGAACCTGAGGGTGAAATAGTCATTGAAAGACTCCACCTTTTGAAAGAGATCCCAAAATAAAAACTCCAATGAATATTGTAGCCAAATTCCAGAATTATCAGTTCAAGGAGAAAATACTGTAAGCAGCCAGAAAGAAACAATTCAATTATCAAGGAGCCACAGTCAGGATTATATAGGACTTAGCAGCTTCTACGTTAAAGAATAAGGAGGCTTGGAATATGATACTCTGGAAGGCAAAGGAGCTTGTATTACAACCAAGAATCAACTACTCAGCAAAATTGAGCGTAATCTTTCAGAGGAAAAGATGAACACTCAACAAAATAGGGGGCTTTCAAACTTTGCTGATGAAAAGACCAGAGCTGAATAGAAAAATTGATTTGAAAATATAAGACTCAAAATAACCATACAAAGGTAAACAGAAAAGAAAAAAAAACATGCTATTTAATGAGATTTAAACTGCCTTTCCTACATAGGAAGATGATATTTGTAACTCTTGAGAACGGTATCTCTATTAGGGCGGTTGAAGGAGTACACGTTGACAGGGGTATAAATCGACTTTGATGTGATGATATAAAAAAAAATTAAGGGGTGATAAAAAAGGTTGTGCTGGGAGGAGAAAGGGAGGGGCAGAATAGGGTAAATTACATCACGTGAAGAGGGGCGAAAGACTTATTACAGTAGAGGGAAAGAAAGGAGGGAGGGAGCATTTTTTGAACCTTACTCTCATTGGATTTGTCTCAAAGAGGGAATAACATACACACTTGGTTGGAACCTGTAGGGAAATAGAAGGGGAAAGGGGAAAGAAAAGGGAGGAGGGGGCTGATAGAAGAAAGCACAGATTAAGGGAGGTGGTGGTCAGAAGCAAAACTGGTGAGAGGGACAGGGTGAAAGGAGAGAAAAAAAGAATAAACAGGCAAAATAGGAAGGAGGGAAATATGCAGTTAGTAATCATAACTGTGAATTTGAACGGGATGAATTTTCCCATAAAAAGGAAACAGATAGCAGAATGGATTAAAAACCAGAATGCTACAATATGTTGTTTATATGAAACACATTTGAAGCTGAGAGATAAACACAGAGTAAAGGTAAAAGATTGGAGCAGAATATATTATGTTTTAGCTGAAATTTTAAAAAAGCAGGGAACTGAGGGAAGTATTTACAGCAAATTTCTCTGATAAAGGTCTCTAAATTTATGAAAATAAGTGCCATTTCCCAATTGATCAATTGTCAAAGGATATGAACGATAAGTTTTCAAAAGAATTCAAAACTATAAATGCTTTAAAATGTAAAAATGCTTTAAATCACTAAAAAATTACAGAAATGCAAATTAAAACAATTCTGAGGTAACATTTCACATCTATTAGATTGGTTAAGAAGGAAAATGACAAGTGCTGGAGGGGATTTGGGAAAATAGGTACACAAATGCCTTGTTGATGATGCTGTAAACTAGTCCAATCATCTTGGAGAGCAATTTGCAACTATGCCGAAAGGGTTATAAAACTGCATGCCCCTTGACTCAGCCATACTCCACTATGATCAAAAAGGAAAAAGACCCATATGCACACAAAATATTTATAGTAGCTCTTTTTGTAGTGGCAAAGAATTAGTAAGAAAGAAGGAAAGCCCATAAATTAAGGAACAGTTGAACAAATTATGGTATATAAATGTGGTGGCATACTATTATGCTGTGAGAAATGATGAAGGAGATGGTCTCAGAAAAACCTGAAAGGCTTACATGAACTGATACCAAGTGAAATGAGCAGAACCAGGAGAATAATTTATATAGTAACAGCAATATTGTAAAAATAATCAATTGTGAAAGATTTGGTTACTGATCAATACAATGATCCATTGCAGCTGCAATGGACTCATAATGATAAATGCAATCCACCTTCAGAGAGACAACTGGTGCACTCCTGATGATGACTGAAGAATATTTTTTATTCTTTCTTTTATCTTTCTTTCTTTCAGAACGTGGCTAATGTGGAAATATTTTTGGCATGACTTCCTAAGCATAATGATTGTCATATATTTTGCCATGTCAGTATGTGGAGGAGGGGTAGAAGGAGGGAGAGAATGTGGAACTAAAAATAAAAATTAAATAAAAAATAAGATGTTAACACTAAGGGGAAAATAAAGTATTCCCTTCTACTGGGCAGCTATAAAAATGTTCTCTCCTCATTATGTTTCCCCCTAAAGCTTCTCCACCCTCCTTTCCCTATTACTGAAGAGGGCAACACCATCCTCCCAGTCCCTCAGGTTTTCTACCTAGAAGTTTTCCTGGATTCCTCACAATCTCTCATCCTGCTTCCCCCCATATCCAAGTTGTTGCTAAGGTCAGTTAATTTCACCTTTGCAAAATTTCTTGAATATGCCCTCTTAATTCCCTTGTGACTCCCTATCACTTCCATTATCAAATACAACATGATCTGCTTGGCATGCAAAGCTGTTCATAACCTAGTTCCCTCCTATCTTTCCAGTGTTCTTACATCCTACTCCCCAACACGTAGCTTTGGATCCAGTATCTGGTTTCTTGGCTATTCCATAAACAGGACTCTCCATTTCTTGACTCTGGGCATTTTCTTTGGCTGTCCCTACTGCTTTGAACACTCTCCCCCCTGTACTCTGACTACTGACAAAGGAGAGGAGGGAATTAGTGCCTACTATCATCTATTGTTTTTTCTTTAGGATTCCTGTAGAAGGTGGGATTTTAGTTGAGACTTGAAGGAAGCCAGGGAGGTGAGTAGTCAGAGACCAATAGAGAACCCCACAGAGAAACTTCATTTTAGATCACATACGAATGACCAGTTCTTAAACCAAGATAATAAAGTAGTTGATAAACATATTGACCTAGGTGGAATCTGGATTCCTGAGGATCAAACCTGTGATAAACCCAGAGGGACAGTAACAACAAGGAGCAGAAGGCTTAACCGCTATCTGGAGGCTTTGGGATGTTAGCATTCAACTCTAATCTCTGACTGCAGATGGTACATGTGCCAAATGTTAGCAGATGAAGAAGTATCAAAAACCAACAAGACTCCTTGAAATCCTGAGGGAAAGTACCCAGGCCAAGCAGGGATGAGCAGATGCACTGCTGAGATTGTCTACCTTAGAATCAGGAAGTGCTCCAGCCAGCACTCCATCCACTGGGCCACCTGTTGTTGCTAACAATACATTAGATAAATCCAGTGGCATGTACTTATTGTCAGATGTTAGTATGACTCAGTGAAGTGATGTCTGCGTATTTAAGAAGTGTTTCTGCATATTTTTAAACTATTTGTTATATAATCTGAGAACAACCAAAAATCCCATTATTTCTAAATGAGCAAGTGTTAATCCTTTATTGGGACAGAATTCTCTGGTTCATTCATATTATGTGTGAGATTGATTTGGATAGTTTCTAATCTGTCATCTCTTATTTTTTCAAAAGAAAGCATTAACAAGTGTTGTGAAGTTGTTGATTCCCTTTTCTTCCCAGTCTGCTTTGACTTAGATTGTCATTAAGTTGCTTGATATGCACAACCACTATTTCCCCCTTAATAACTTGAAGCACAATGTAGCTTGTTTGGAGAGTACTAGAAGCACTTGGACAACAAAAACCTCTGAGGGGGACACCTGCAATGACAGTTATTATTGCATTTGTCCATTAGTTCATTCAGACCTCAGGATTCAACTTCAAAGCCTTCAGACTCCTTTTTAATGATACTAATTTAAAAAATTTTGAAATCGATTGAGTCCAAATGACATACTAATGTCTACTGAATGAGCAGGATATTTAAATATTATTTAATATTTCCTCAGTAGACCCACATACCCTAATGTTGTCCAGCTACACTGAGTGATTAATATTTTGGAAAGACTTGCCAATGTTACCATTTTTATAATTTATTATTATTATTGTCACATACAGATATTGTCATATCTGTATCATCATCATCATATCGTGATGTTAAGAAATGTAAGTTATTGAGAAACAGCAAATATAAAACAAAAAAAACAACTATCATAGTCCTCAAGAGGCTTACCATTTAGTAAGGAGGCCAAAACACCTACAAAAATCTATGACAAAAAAGGATATTATGGAATGCACCTAAAAGATCAAAATCACATGAGAGATTCTAGGAAGGAAGCAATGCTTCTGAGTAGGAGATTTCAGAGAAGGCTTTGTGGAGGAAGTGGCAACACAAATTGGACTCGATAAAAGAGAATCAAAACAGGCAAACATGTGGTGATGATTTTTATAAATGTAGAAAAACAGGCAGAAAATGTACAGAAGCTAGAAAGAGCTGACTGAGTGACTTCGTGTTTACCTACGTGATAGAACTCACTATTAATTGATTTATAGATGCTGAGGTTAAATTCATAGATCAAAAAATTTAGCGTGGGAAAGAATGTCCTTAAAGCTTAGAGTTCATCTTTTCCTGAGCTCCTCTCTTTGCTAATGAAGCTACTAATGCCAGACAGAGGTGCATGGTCTTGTTTAAGGGCAAAAGATTCCAAGCCCAGGGGGCAAAGAGGTGTTGATAGCAATAAGGATTTCCACAAAGACTACCTCCTTGCTTTCTTTCTCCCCCAATGCAGTCCTTATACAACTGACCATGGTATAACTATCTGGAGGTATGGGAACATAAAGATATAAATACCAATGGTTTGTATTGCATTTCTTTCATTCTTAGCGATTTGCAGCATTTGTTCATGTGTTTATGAACACTATAATCCTGGAGTTGGGGTGTTATTCTGTTTGGATTGTTTCTTTTGATTTCTAGGCAAATGTAAAGGAGATGTGAGTCAGTAGGTAGTTCTAGTCATGGAGCACCTTGAGCCAGGATTCCAGGGTGGATGTAGTAGCCCTGAGCTACAACAAGAAGCCCTGAGAAGCCAGGGTGCCAGGAATAAAAGTATCCCTTCATCATTTCTTACCATACAATACTATTCTAGCACATTCACAAACCATAACTTATTCACACATTCCCCAATGGATGGGCATCCACTCAGTTTTCAATTCTTTGGTACTATAAAGCTATAAATATTTTTGTACATATGGGTCCTTTTCCTTTTTTTTTAAATCTCTTTGGTATATAGACCTAGTAGTTGGCATGTTCGTTCTTATCATTATTATTAATTATTAATAATAATTATTGAAATAATTATTATTCAGTAAAAACTCATCTGACTGAAGTAGGTTTCTGGGAGGCCCTTAAAATTGATTGAGGGAACTCAATATGTAGGATCTTGAGCAAAAGTCAGATGTGAGACAATCCTCCCCCTCGTAGACGCTCTCAAGGTAATCCTCCAGAGTGTACTTTTCCTCATGTCTGCATTTCTATTCCACAAACCCTAGTAATTCCCTATCATCTCCAAGATTAACTATAAAATATTGTTGGACATTAAAAGACTTTCAGTATCCCACCTACTACCACCCATATTTCCTGATTTCTTCCATCTCATGACAGAAGGCTAATAAGAATCTGATTGGGCTTCAATTATGCTCTTGAAACGACATCATCATCATTATCTTTCACAACATTATTAATTGTTTGTAAGAGTTGTTGTTTGAGTCACTTCTTTAGCACTTCATGATTCAGCTCCATTTTAATGTGTAATTTGCTGGTACCCCCTGAATTATTACTTTGATTGTGTTATGGTCTTTTAAGGGAAATATGTTAGAAATTATAGAATTCAGTCCACCAAGAAAAATGCCTTTATTTCACACTAAATCCCAAGGAGGTGGTTAATTGATATGTAATATAACATAGATGATGTAAATAAGCATAAGATAAAGGAGCTGAGCCTTGGTATACACGTGGTAGTAGACTCATTGTTGTTTTTAGTGTGTCCCGTTCTTATGAGGCCTCTATTAAATCTTTGTAGGAAACAGAGAAAGAAAGAGGACAAAAACAGACATTGACAGAGGGATGGAGACATTATTGATAAAATGATTAGATCCAGAAACAACCAAAGATATCTATGACCTAATCTAGTCCTCTTCATTTTACAGATGACTTTACTGAATCTCAGATGGTTTCAATAAAGTAGCCAAGATTTTATATACTTAAAATGCACTGAGGACCTCTTCAGTATCTGTCATCCTTTAATAGGTTAAAGAATTATCCTACAGGGTCACCTTCAAGGTATGCTTATAGTATAGCTATAGTTTCAAGATGTTGCTCACAATTTTGACCATTATTCAGAAGAGCAAAATAATATCACTGAACCATGTAAGCTTTATGAGGTTGCAGTTTTCTATCTTTTTAAAATGATTTTTATGATTCTGATTCTACTAATTGTGTTTCTACTATTATTTGGGCAACATATTTTTGTTATTTCCTTCTCTGCTCACATTCTCTTCAGGTTGGAGCAACTTCCCTCCTCAGTTAACTGCTGGTAGGCATCAAGAAGCAGAAACTCAAGGATTTTTCAGAATTGTCTAGTGAACTCACTGGGAATAACATCCTGCCAATTATTCTCTAAAGTAGCTACAATATAGGAAGTGTGGTAGACAAGCTGAAAGGCCTGGGACCAAAACCAAGGAAAGGAATCTGCAGTGCAATAAATGGGATTCTTCTTTTTCAGGGTAAGGAAGGAGAAGTGAGTGAATGGATGATGGTCCTGGGAGCACCTTGATCAATGTTCCACCAAGCTCTCTTGATTCATGTGGTCGTTCCATTCATCACTGCAGCTCAGAAAAGTGGTGTTAGATTCATAACAGAGGAGGATCAAAAGGTTTACGGGGAAGAACAAACTTTTGCTTGGGCAACTCTGTCTGGTTTCCTACCTGTGATATAGCCAGGGAGACACCAAATACGGATGGTGGAAAGGAGTAGAAAGTAGTTTCTGCCCAAGCACTCTTGAGAAAAAGGAAGGGCTCCTCAGGCAGGGAAAGAGGAAACAAAGATAGGTTTAAGAGAAGGTGTCAGAAAAAAAAAAGATAATGGATTTGGGTGGGTCATGTGACTGCATCAATATAAGGAACTCCCAGATCAGGAAACTCCTTTTACAAATACAGTATAGGCTTCTTCTCACCAAATGATACTGATAGATGCCTATGGTATACAGAGTTTCAGAAACTTATTCAACAGAAAAATTATTTCAAACAGCAAATATACATGTTAGAGTCAGGAACGATGCTCACTGTTCTTTGGGACTCAAGTGGACCCTTATTTACTTCCTCTGTGATTCTGTGGGAGTCCCTTAACTTCTCTGCCTCAGTTATCTCAGGAATCCAATGAGAGTGTCAGACTCGGTGGACATTTTCTGACATCACTTACATCTCTATCTATCCATTCTGCATGCCTCTAAAAGTCTAAAGCTATCCCCACTCCATGATGGAGTGATACTTGACAGCAGAAAAAAATCTTGTCATTGGTTGCTGTGCTTTTTATTTTTTTCTCTTTTTTCATAGTAAGGAGTACTTCTTAGGCTATCTCTACATTGTCCATTTGACTAGATTTCTCAAAATCTGGACTAATTTTATATATATATGTATATATACACACATATATATGTATATACACACACATATATATACATATACACATATATGTGTATAATACACACACACACACCTACATAAACACACATTTAATTTCTCAAATGTCAAGGAAACCTAGAAATAGAGAAATGTATGATATAGGTAGAAAAAGTGACACAAACTTATTTTGGAGTGAAAAACCCTGACTGTCTCAAAATGAACTTGACTACTTTTCAAGGGCCATTCAAGAGATAATACAGAATCATTATAAAATAGGTCCTTTTGTCATCTAATTTTACTATTAGAATTTCTATTTAAATATTTTTACTTCCATTTCAAAGAAGGTCTGTGAAAAAAATTGTGTACACAGGATGGAAAAAGATATAAACATCTCTCTGAATAAGGAAAATGGTGAGTTTATTAAAATATTCACATTTACAGATTTCATATGTATATGTATATCTATATGTATATCTATATTTATCTTTCTATATCTATCTATCTAGTCATGGGAACAATACTAAAAGTCAGATGTAATTTAGTGAAAGAGATTCTAGCCAATAGCAGCTTAATCTAGAAAATGTTTTTAAAGTGAAATACTTCAAGACTCATTAAAATAATAATACATCATCATATTTAGCTTCCAAGAGATGAATCTTTGACAAAAACAATTCATGGACTGGAATATCCAAAGGCCACCCTTGGCCATAGCAGGACAACCTATCTGAATTGCTGAAAGAAAAGTTGCTGCTATTCAATCCCTGATCCACACCAGTGTCCAAAACAAACAGCATCAGAGGTCCTTTTTGCAAAATTCACTTTCAATAGGCGATGGAGTCCCAGGGAACTGTGAATGATTATAATAAATGACAGTACAGATTAAATAGACTATTGTAGATTAACCAACTCCACTACAAGCTGCTTGAGGACTAAGACTTTGTAGTTATTCTTCAATGAATCCTTAGCATTCCAAGGCATCTGTCAATGCTTTATTTATATTGGTTATAAATTACAAAATAACTATATAGAAAGTTTTAGATTTCAGCTTTCTTTTTTTGTTGAGAACTAACAATTTTTTTGCTTTATACTTATGCTAACTGATAAGTAATACTCTTCTGTTGGTAGTGGTGTTCTTTTGGTAACACCACAGCAAAGCATTAGTGTAAAAAAAGACTGCAGTGAAACATTCCTCCACTAATTCATACAATCAACAACACCTTAGGGACCAATTACTTTACAGAATTGCCTGACTTTTCTCCTTGCTCTGAATGATTTGGAGATTCACATTTGAACTTTCTATCACAGATTTTATTGGTGTTGAAAAGCAGCTAGGTGATCCAGTGGATAGAGCACTGGCTTTTGACACAGGGATCCTCATTTTCATGAGTTCAAATCTATACTCAGACATTTACTAGCTGTATGACCCTGGGCAAAGGCACTTTAATCTGATCTGCCTCAGTTCCTCATCTGTTAAATGACTTGGAGAAAAAAATTGAAAATCACTCCAGTATCTTTGCTAAGAAAACCCCCAAATGGATAATGCAGAGTTGGAAATGACTGAAAAGACTGAACAACAATGACAGATTAGGAAAATGTTTGTAGATTATCCAGGGTAACTTTTTTTTTTTTTTTTAGGAATAGAATGTAGCTCTTGGAGGACAATTATGACTTTTTAATAATTGCCATGATTTACAAAGTGTTGACATAAAAAGCATTAGGTTTCAACACCTCTTTAAATTGGGAATTGCCTGTGATAGACTTACAGTTATGATAATTAATGAATTATCCTTTCCTGTTACTACTTTTAATCTTTTAGTTAGAGTATCAGCATAGGGAATTTCTAACGTGGAAAATTTCTCCCTTAATTCATCCACTGCATTCATCCACTTAATTCATCCACACTTCAGAAACATATTACTTTAGAAAACCTTCTGATATTTCAATTTTCTCTAAATGATTTTCTAGATCCCATTTAGACTCTTTATCATTTCAGGTAATTGTAAAGCTGGTATAACTGTCATTAACAAATATGATCAGAAAAAAGGTGAAGGTATCAATGAAGTGATTGCTCAGGAAACCACTGAAGAAAAATATAAATGGTGAGCTTCTATTTGACTCTCTAAATTGATTAGAATTAACTTTGTTTTAAAAAAAAGAATTAACTTTGTTCTGAGGCCCAAGATACATTCTGTGTAAGACCATTTTAGACAGTTTATAGACGCATTGTGCAAAAAACTCAAAATAAAACAACAATCACAAAAACACAAAACCCAAAGTAAAATATCTCTATAAATATATTTGGAAAAAAACTCAAAAATTAAGGTAAAATGTAACAAGTATTTAAAACCAAGTGATCATTGCTACAATGAGAATAATTGCAAATAACAATCTATCACATTCCATTTTTAAAAATCTCTTTCAAAAGAGGCCTCTACTTTTATGATGACCAGTTTTCAGGCAATTTCTACTGTCAATTACTCCATGGAACGTAAAGCTCCTGGATCACGGTATTCCCAAAGTACTCTAAGGGTTCAATAAGAATATATTACAGCTATGTTATTCACTGAAGTGTTTGAGTCCAATGCACCTTGAGATGGAAGGTTTAGGAAATGACTAGATTCATGATCCTGACCCATTATCCAATTCAGGAACTGGTTGACCATAAAGGAAACAACTTCTACCTGTGTTAGTGGTGCAATTAAATAGTGGTACAGTTAAACCCCATGAAGCATCTGGTCTAGGAAATGATTCCTTGTTAAATTCTAATAAATTAACAACATTTATATACTCTAGGCCATGAGGACTCTGAGAGGTTGCCATACACAGCAGAAATGGATCTCATTATACTTACTAGAATGTCCATGTTCAGGAAATTTTTTCTGAGTTCCTTCAAAGAAAATGAAACAAAAATAAACCATTCTGGAAGTTGGCTATTTAGCTCAAAATGTTAAAATTTTAAAAATCAGAATTAAATTAATATTTTAAGGGAGACATTCTATTTATTTATTTTTTTTACATCTGAGCCTGAACTTATTTTAGTCCAATTAGCTTGGCGTCACAAGATTGTTCTTGGATTGTCCCTCCTCAAATCTCCTCAGTCCTTTTCCCGCCTCACTCAGGCTAATACTCCAGGTGTCTTGCATGGATTCTGTGCTCAGAAAGCACTGAAGACTTCTTAAGCCTAACACACACTTTAAATGGAAGGGAGTTCTCCTACAGTGTTCCATCAGACACATTCTGTTTATAATTGATAGGCTATTCAGGAAATTGCTCATCATAAGTACACAGTATTAGGTAAGAAATCAATATCATTGAGCCCCTAGGTGTCTGGTGTGTGTGTGTGGAGGGGTTCTACTCCTTAATAGGAGGGTTTAAGTACTGACCTATTTGTCTCCTAAAAAGAGAAGTGCTTGGCAGGTGGAAAAAACCTAAAGATGCACCTGAGACAGGTGTCAGAAAAAAAAAATTAAAAAGAGATAAAAGGTTAGGGATGGTGATGGGCTAAGTTTGATTGCCTTGATATCAGGAACTACCGTACTGCAAAACTCCCTTCTTCATTGAATTTGATTATCTTCGCACCAAATTATACTGATGGATGCCTAAAGCATGTACAACTTTAATGAGTTATTCAGTTTTCCTGTAACAAATATACATGTTATGAGACAGGAATGTTCTCTGAGTGCAAAGTGTAAAAGACCATTTGAACAGTGTGTGTACAGATGTACCCCTTCATCCCACCTAAAGTCTAAGGGTGAATATCTCTGTAAATCTTCTGAAAAAATTTACAACATGAGGTAACAAAATAATATTAGCCTTTCAAATGGAATGAACTCTGATATAAAGATTGCAGAGATGTACCATCCCAGCAATTACTTTTCTTGGTGGTCAGTCCAAATGGACCACTCTTTAAATGCTAATCAATTAATTAGATGATTTCATGGAACCTCATTGTTTTGGCTAGAGTTGGCTTCTATAGTCCTGGAGTTCAATGAGTACAGAATAGCCCTGCCACTGATTGTAGAGATTGGGTCAATTACCTCTCATGATGGAAAACTAATGAGAATCTAATTGAGTTTTAATTATGTCCTTGAAACAGCTTAGAGCAGAAAGACACCATTTCTATCCACAGTGAGAAAAAAAAGTCATCATGTGTTGTTTTTTTTTTGAACAGGTTTTTTTAATGAAATTTAAATATACTAACAAATATCATGGCATAAAAGATCACAGATTTAGCCATTGTTGACAGAAATATATGTATCTAATTACCTATTGTTGTTGTTTGTCCTTTGTTCTCGAAGAGGACCGTGACATCAGGGAGTTGATGGCATGACATGCAAGTAAATTGGATTTAAGCGATGGAGGGCTGTGAAAAGTCACCAGCCTTATTTTCTCTTCTGGAGCCATCTGGGTCCAGTGGCAAAATACAGATTGGGATGACAGAAGATGGCCTTGGATGTAGTGGGAGACCTTGGCCTTTTTAAGCTAAGGTCTTTAATGGGTCTCATTTTGACTGAGGCAATGTCCATTCAGTGATTAAGGATAGGTAAGACATGATAGGCAGATAATGGCCTCTTATACCTAGTAAAAAAAAAATCAGTCTGGAAGGGGAAGAGTGATGCTCAGGGTTTCTGGCTAAAACAGAAAAAAATGCTATTTGCACTCACTGTGAGCCAATCAGGGCCCAAACAATGACCAAGTGGGGCTTGGCCTATGACCTATTGTTGGCCAATCAATGAAAGCCAGAGTGATTTTTGTTTAAGGCATGGTCCTTTAGAAAGAAATCTAGCCTGTAAACCCTGAGATAGCTTGGGAGGTTTCAGTGATCAAATTTACATTCCTTTAGGCAGAGCACCTACAGGTAAGGGTATGATATCCTATGTTG
>NW_020942538.1:0-2000 GCF_900497805.2 Vombatus ursinus
ATGTATGTATATGTATGTATATGTATGTATATGTATGTATGTATGTATATATATGTATATGTATGTGTATGTATGTATATGTGTGTATTATGAACAATTATGTATTTGTATGTATATATTTATGTGCATGTATGTATATATATATACATATACACACACATGAATATTAAATCATATTTGGAATACAGACCATTAGTTTTTTATTGTCTTCAGTATTCCCAGTCATGTACTAGGCAATTAATATATATATTTGTTAAATTGAATTGAGTTGAAATCAATACAGGTTTCTGACCTTTGATCTTTGTTGTTTCCACACTCAACAATCATTTCTTCAAAATGCCGACATTCTACTGGGGTAGCAGTGATTTCATCACTCAGCAACCCTCTCTTGGAAACGTCAAAATTGTACTGGCACAGCAGGGCAGACATTTCATGAGAGAGGATCCTTCAACTGATTGTTGTTTGGTTTGCACTTTTAATGGATAGGGCAAAAAATTAGCCTTCATCTTTTAGATAAAATGCAGTACATCATATATTCTTCTTGTAAGTCTTTATATAATTTGTGAGATTAGTTTCGAAAAAAGTAAGAGACATAGCCATCAAAATAGCAGGTGGGTGATCTGATCTCCCAGCAGCTTCTAGGTTCCTAGTTTTATAGTAAAGCTTACATACACACATTCATACGAACACACACCAATGTGTGTGTATATATATATATGTGTGTGTGTGTGTGTATATATGTATGTATGTATATATGTGTGTATTATAAATAATTATAAATTTGTATGTATATATCTATACGTGTGTATGTGTATATACATATATATGAATACATATATACTCACATTAAATCATATTTGGAATCCAGAGCATTAGTTTTTCATTGTATTCAGTATTCCCAATCACATACTAGGCAATTAATATATATATATTTGTTAAATTTAATTGAGTTGAAATCCCTACAGGTTTCTGACCTTTGATCTTTGTGGTATCCACACTCAACAACCATTTCTTTAATATTCCGACATTCTACTGGGGTAGCAGTGATATCATCACACAGCAACCCTCCCTTGGAAAAGTCAACATTGTACTGGCACAGCAGGGCAGGCATTTCAGGAGAGAGGATCATTCAACTGATTGTTGTTGGGTTTGCACTTTTACTGGATAGGGTAAAAAATTGGCCTTCTTCTACTAGATAAAGTGTGTACATCACATACTTCTACTTGTAAGTCTTTTTATAATTTGTGAGATTAGTTTGGAAAAAATTAAGAGACATATAGCCATCAGAATAACAGGTGAGTGATCTTATCTCCCAGAAGCTTCTAGGTTCGTAGTTTTATAGTAAATCATACATACACATATACATACACACACACACATATATACAAATGTATATGCGTGTAGTATAAATAAGTATATGTTTCTACGTATGTATTTATATGTATGTATGTATAGATATATACATACATAAATATATTCACACAGGAATATTAAATCACATTTAGAATCCAGATCATTAGGTTTCTATTGTATTCAGTATTTGTAGTCATATACTTGGCAATTAATATATATGTTTGTTAAATTGAATTGAGTTGAAATCACTGCAGGTTTCTGACCGTTGATCTTTGTGGTATCCACACTCAACAACAATTTCTTTAAAATGCCAACATTTTACCTGGGTAGCAGTGATGTCATCACTCAGCAACCCTCTCTTGGAAACGTCAACATTGTAGTGGCAGAGCAGGGCAGCCATTTCATGAGAGAGGATCCTTCAACCGATTGTTGTTGGATTTCACTTTTACTGGATAAGGTAAAAAATTGGCCTTCATCTTCTAGATAAATTGCAGTACATCATGTACTTCTACTTGTAAGTCTTTATATAATTTGTGAGATTAGTTTGGAAAAAAGTATGATACATAAAGCCATCAAAATAGCAGGTGGGTGATCTGATCTCCCAGCAGCTTCTAAGTTCGTAGTTTTATAGTAAATCTTACATACAC
>NW_020942539.1:0-1257 GCF_900497805.2 Vombatus ursinus
ATTCCCCAATTGAAGAGCATCTATCATTTTAGCCAATCTTTTTTTTTTTTAAGGCAATTGGGGTTAAGTGACTTGCCCAGGGTCACACAGCTAGTAAGTGTCAAGTGTTTGGTCTGAGACCAGATTTGAACGCAGGTCCTCCTGACTTCAGGGCCAGTGCTCTATCCACTGTGCAATCTAGCTGCCCCTATTTTAGCCAATCTTATACATGTAAGATGATATCTCAAAATCATTTTAGTTGACATTTGTCTAATCAATAATGACTTAGAGCATTTTCTCATGTGATTATATATAGTCTTGATTTCTTCATCAAAAAAACTACCTGTTCATGTCATTTAACCATTCATCAATTGGGTTATGACTTGTATTCTTATAAATTTGGCCAAGTTCTCCATATCTTTGAGAAATGAGACCCCTATCTGAGAGATTCTCAATGAAAGTTTTCCCCAAAATTTCTGCTTTCTTTCTAATCTTGGCTACCTTGATTTTATTTATATAAGAAGTTTTAAATTTAAAATAATTAAAAATTATCTATTTTATACCTCAATGATGTTGTCTTTCTCTTCTTTCTTCACCTATTATTCTCCTACCCATGAGTGTGATAAGTAATATGACCCATATTCTTTTAATTTTCTTGTGATGTCCCCCTTTATATCTAGGCCACGTATCCATTTTGACCTTATCTTGGTATATACTTTAATGTATTGGTCTATGTCCAATTTCTACCAGACTGTTTGCCAGCTATCCCAACAATTTGTATGAAATAATGAATTCTTATCCCCCAAACTTAAATGTTTACAGTTGTCAGACACAAAGTTACTGTAGTTCTTTACTTTGTGTATTTTAAGTTTACTCTGTTCCAATATTCCACTTCTCCATTTCTTAGCCAGTACCAAATAGTTCTCCTCTCTGTTTCTGTTTTATGGGTAAATTCATCCTATTCACATTCTAAGTTATAATTTCTTCTTCTTTATTTCTTTCTATCCTATTTTTCCTCACCATCCTTCTGGCCTTATTTATCTTATCCCTCCTCACTCTAATTTCCTTCTGCCCTCTACTTTGCCCTCCTATTCTCTAATCTAGCCACCTCTCTAAGAGTCCCTCCTTTATCCTCTTCCCCCCCTTCACCTCAATCTACCTATCTTTCTAAGAGTTTCATCTTTACCACCTCTATTCATTCTTCATCTACATACCCTTCTAACAGACTCTCCTTTATCCTATCCCTTTGCCCTCTCATTTCCTTCTACATTTGGAAGA
>NW_020942540.1:0-1107 GCF_900497805.2 Vombatus ursinus
TTCTGTGAATCCATCAAGTCCAAGAATTTTTCTTTTGGTAGTTCCTAAACAGCTAGACCTATTTCTTTTCTGAGATCAGGTTATTTATGATTTCTATTTGTTCTTCTGAGAGTTGGGGTATTTTTTATTTTTGAAGGTATTCCTCTATTTCTTTTCTGTTCCCAGTTTTGTTAGCATGTAACTGTGCATAATATGTTGCTTTGTTTATTGTTTCTAATTTTTAAATGCGCATTCAGTTCATTAATCTTTTTTTCTATTTTGTTAATGTATGTTTATAAGAGTATGACTTCCCCCTTCAAGACTACTTTAGTTGTATCCCAGAAATGTTGGTGTGTTGTCTCATCGTTATCATTTCCTTTACATAGCTATTAATTGTTTCTATGATTTGCTCTTTGACCCACTCATTGTGTAAGATTTCATTGTTACCTAGGGAAAAACTCCCTATTTGATAAAAACTGCTGGGAAAACTAGAAAGCAGTCTGGTAGAAATTAGGCGAGGCTTGTCCTAGTGAGATTAATCTCACTAAGCACATAAAAACTTGCATAGATTCAATTACAAAGTGTTCCTTAAAGAAACAGAGAACAATTTAAAGAGCTGAGGAATATTCAGGGCTCAAGGGTAGGCCATAACAATATAATAAAAATGACATTTGTTGTTGTTTGATTGTCTTTCAGACATTTCCAACTCTTCACAACCCTATTTAGGGTTTTCTCAGCCAGGATACTGGAGTGGTTTGCCATTTCCTTCTCCAGCTCGTTTTACAGATGAAGAAACTAAGGCAAACAGAGTCAAGTGACTTGTCCACGCTTGCACAGTAATAAGTGACTGAGGCCAGATATGAATTCAGGTCTTCCTGACTTCTGGCCTGGTACACTGTACCACTTAGCTGACCCCCCAAATGACACTACTACCAAAATTAATTTATGCTTTAAGGCAATTGTTTCACAATCAAATTACAAGGGGATACTTTACAGAATTTGATAAAATAATAATAGAATTCATTTGGAAAAACAAAATATCTAGGATATTAAGGAAAATGATGAAAAGAAGTAGGGATGAAGGAGAGATAGCACTTTTAGACCTTAAACTATATTATAAAGCAGTAG
>NW_020942541.1:0-1097 GCF_900497805.2 Vombatus ursinus
ATGAGAGTGGGTGGGGAGGGAGGAAGGGAGAAAATTTGGAACCCAAAGTTTTAAAAACACATGTTTAAAAAAATGTATTCACATGCAACTGGGAAATAAGAAATACAGGAAATAGGGTACTGAAATCTATCCTGCCCTACAGGAAAATAGAAGGGAACAGGGATAAGAGAAGGAGGGGGAGAGATAAAAGGGAAGGCAAACTAGGTGAAGGGGTATTCAGAATGCATGCCATATTGGAGTGCAGGGAAGGGTAACATGAGGTTAAAATTTGGACCTCAAAATCTTGTGGAAGTAAATGTTGAAAACTAAAAATAAATAAATTTATTAATAAAAGAAAATAAATAAATAAATAAATAAAAGTTTAAAAAACTTTTTGGAAGCAATTTGGTGTTTGGCCTAGAAAATTCCTTCTAGTAATCTCCATGGGGAATTCACTGCTGAAGTACTAATGGTTTCCATATATTCCTTTGGACCTGGAGTTCCTAAAGATAGGATGAGCTTTTTTGTTAGGTTTATCTTGTGGAGTTGACATTTGTGGGTATCAAAATGTCATACTCTGAGGGGGTGGGTTGTGCCCAGGCAAAAGGTTATTTCAGACTAAGAGAACCTGCTTCAGGTAACATCTGTGTTACCACATACTGGCCCTTCCTGCCAAGGTCCTCATGATATTCTCCAGCACCTTCCACCATATAAATCACAAGACAGTCTTGCCATGGGATACTAAAGAAGGACAGATTGAAAAGGGCAATAAGACAGAAATAAAATTAAAACTACAATGTGGAGGAAGAAGAAAGCCAAAAGTCATAATCCTTTCTTTCTATCTTCAGACTGTCTCAAAGTCTCAAAAATTGGGCCATGTGATGGGATATGACACCTCTTTGAAGTTCAGTGTTGGCTTCTTCATGCAAAGTCAGAATGACAACCCCTAGCAACCTGAAGAACATAAGAGGTATAGCACCTGTGACACCTGCAGTGGAGTCACAATGTGTTTTTCCTTTTGTCATGTGGTGATAGTGAACAGGCACATCAGGGCCCCGAACATCAGGGGCTTCTTCATACACACTTGTCATAGAGTCAGCAATTCTCTCTTCTGCATC
>NW_020942542.1:0-3567 GCF_900497805.2 Vombatus ursinus
CCGCACATGGCAACATTTGGTTTCCATTGGTGGCATGGCGGGGGGGGGGGGTCAGAGTTTTAGAACGGGTGGAGACTTTAAAGGATGTGAGGTCTGAGGAAAGGTCTAGAACTATTCCTTGACAATCATTTTAGATGAAGATGAATGCTCTGAAGCCCACCTTCTGTAGGTCCATGCCAGTCCCAAGAGTGTGTGTCTGTCTTTGCAGGCTGCTGCAGGCTTCCCCAGGAGAATGGGGTTGTGTCTGTGTGCTCTTCTCCTCACCTGGTCATCACTGTTTGTTGACACCACAACAGCTGTTTTCTTCCAGTCCTAGCTGAGTATTTTTGTCCCTGTGGGAGAATTCTCCCTCCCCCATGATGTGGTCAAAAACCCTTATGGGTCTTCCTTGTACATGTCTGTGAATGGAACAGGTAGATTTAAGTGAGCATCATCAGGAAAGAGAACGCTAGTATTATTAGAATTTCTTTTTTCCCTTGAGATAGAAACTGGTAGGCTATTTTTTTGAGATTTGTTTTTTTTTTGTTGTTGTTTTTTTGTTTTTTTTTGGCAAGGCACTTAGCATTAAGTGACTTGCCCAGGATCACACAGATAGCATCAGGTATCTGAGTCTGGATTTCAACTCAGGTCTTCCTGACTACAAAGCCAGTGCTCTATCCACTGTGCCACCTAGCAGCCCCAAACTGGTAGACTATTACCTAGAATTAAATCTAGATTTACTTTTGTCGGATCGGTAAGCTTGTTTGTAAAGGTAAGGAATTATTTCTTTCATCTTCCTGAACTTGTGAGTGTGTATGTTTGTGTGTGGGTGTGGGGGAAACTGGGACAGGTTGTTGCTTTAAGTGTTCTCATTTATATAGAAGCCTTATCTAAGCAAAAATCTATCTTATCTGGTCCTAGACTCATACACATTTTCTACTGTGTTTTCATTTTCTGTGCCTTTGGGGTAAAAGGGTTTCTGTTTGTTTTGTTTTGTTCTTTAGATAGAATGGCATCCAAAGTCTTTGAAATGTCTATGGTTTTATGCTTCTTTAGGGTGGCATTTAATTTCTTCTTGTTCTAAATTCAGCCACTTTGGGTGAAAAGAGCAGGAAATGGAAGAATTCAGAGTAAAGAGCAAGATCTCTCTTCCTTTTTCTTCTGAGGTACTATTGCCTCCAAAAATAAGATTAAAAAAAGGAAACAAGAATTGTCGTGTATGATAAAACCCACTCAGTGAAAAGTAGAAAATAAACTTGAGAAAACTAAAATGGCTGAAATAAGCTCTAAATGATATGTACAATAGTCATTAGTTTTGTATATATAGAACTTGTCAATAATTTTGCCATTAGTTATTTTATTGGATAAGAAAATAAAAGGTTGGCAATTTGAAGTCATTGTTTATTATGACTAATATTTGTTGACATGATTATCACAGAGGCAAAAATATAGAAAATGGGAGTTTCTCTAATCACCTTCTAGGTCATAGATATGTATTTCTATATTATGTTTTTGAGGATGAGGAAAGGTTTTTGTTTTGTTTTGTTTTTGGAAACTAGACCTATGGACTGTTTTTAATTGTGTTAAAAGATTCTTAAAATAGAAAGCTGTCACCTTTGATTATCTCCCTGCATACAAATGATTTTGGGAAGCAAGTTCATCAGTCCCCTTTTCTCACTATGGTTTTGCCAGGGCAATGCTTTGCATGTTTGCCATTGAGTTAACCTTTCCCTAATTGAACAAGGCATCTTTTATTGCCACAGAAGCATTCCATTGTATTTTGAGTCCTAAAGATGTATCCAGTATGATGTTTTAAATATGTATGAAAATGGAGGATATGGAGAGGTTTGGTTTTTCCCCCTGCAAGAAAGTAAAGCTGAATATGATTTGCCTTAGAAAGATTTAAATGGACAAAACAGGAAAATGATAAATGTTGGAAAAGATGTGGGAAAATTGGAATACTAATGCATTGTGGGTGGAGTTGTGAAATGATCCAACCATTTTGGAGAGCAATTTGGAACTATACCCAAAGGGCTATAAAAATGTGCATACCCTTTGACCCAGCAATAGCACTTCTAGGGCTATATCCCAAAGAGATCATGCAAATGGGAAAAGGATCCACAGGTACAAAAATATTTATAGCAGTTCTTTTTGTGGTGGCAAAGAACTAGAAATTGAGAGGATGTCCATCCGTTGGGGAATGGCTGAGCAAGTTGTGGTATATGAATGTAATGGAATACTATTGTGCTATAAGAAATGATGAGCAGGCAGACTTCAGAAAAACCTGGAAAGACTTGTATGGTCTGATGCTGAGTGAAGTGAGCAGAACCAGGAGAATGTTGTACACAGTAACAGCCAGGTTATGCAATGACTAATATTGATAGACTTAACCCTTCCCAGCAATACCAGGATCTAAGACATCTCCAAAAGACTGAGGATGGAAAATGCTGTCTACCTCCAGAGAAAGAACTATGAAGTTTGAATGCAGATCAAAGCATACTATTTGCTATTTTTTTCTTCTGCTGTTTTGTTTCCTTTCTGGTGGTTTCTCCTATTAGTTCTACTTCTTACTTACAACATCACTAATGTGAAAATAGGTTTAATAGGAATGTATATGTATAGCCTATATCAGAGTGTGCACCATCTTGGGGAGGGAGGGGGAGAAAAATTTAAAACTCAAAAGCTTATAGAATTGATTGTTGATAATTCAAAATAAATTAATTTAAAAAAGAAAGATTTAAATGCTATGAATGGAAAAAAAGATACTCTATAATTTTGAAACCAGAGTGCATGCAGTCTTAATGCTCCTTCAAAACAAGGGGAGGGGAGAATTGAGAATCTTGGTGCCCTCCATGTGTAGGATCCAACTCCAGAAGGCAAAAACCCCCAAGCTCTGGAGAGAATCATGTTCAACTTTGAGAATGTGGCCTCCTGGTATAACCCTAATGCTAGATTAACTGTCCGCTGAGAAGGAAGTGGGAACCACTCCCAAATCTTTGAGACTCTCCAATACATTTGGAAAGTTTGAGATTTTAAAATCAGATGAATTTAAAATCTGCATCAAGATTATGACTTGAAGAGTAATTTCCATATTGATGGAGAAGCCCCCTATCGGTCCCTTAGAACAGAGGCACCCGATGCCCAGCCCAGCCCGACTATGATGTAACTTGGAAATGTTTAACAAAATAAGACAATACAATACAAGCAAGATCATGTTGATTTGGAGTTTGCTAAGTTAATTTGCAGTCTGGCTTCAGTTTGAGTTTGACCCCACTGACAGACAACATAACCGGGATTGACCTCATTTTATTGCACTTTGCTTTCTTGTGCTTTGAAGATCTTGAATGTTTACAAATTGAAAGTTGTCAGCAACCCTGCATTGAGCAAGTCGATTGGTACCATTTTCCCAACAGCATGTGCTCGCATCGTGTCTCTGTGTCACATCTTGGCAATCGTCACAGTATTTCAAACCTTTTCATTATATTACATCTGTTAAGATGATCTGTGATCAGTGATCTTTGATGGTGCTATTATAACTGTTTTGGGGTGCCATGAACCATGCCCATATAAGATGGCAACCTTAAGTGA
>NW_020942543.1:0-4999 GCF_900497805.2 Vombatus ursinus
TTTTTTTTTTCTGGGATTGGGGTTAGTAATTTGAAGAAAAGGAAAATGTGATGTATTTTAAGAATACTCTAGAACTAGATTTGAATATTATTATCTTTGAATTTCAGATGCTATATATCCCTGCACAAGCAGGAATCCTATAGCATTTGCTGGCAAGTTGTCATCCAAATTTTGCTTAAAGACATCTAAGAATGGGGAACATGCTACACCTCCCCTCACCTCTACCCCCCCCCCCCACCATAGGACTCTAAATTTATCTGTGTTAAATTTCATCTTTTTGTTTCTTGGAAAGGATAGAATAATGAGCTGAATTTTCTGGGGTCCTAATTCTATCATCCATCATATTAGCAGGACCTCTCAACTTCATGGCAGCCATAATTTCAATAGGTTTGCTCTGTTTTCACCAGAATCATTGACAAAAGTGTTGAGCAGAATCTGGCCAAGGGCCAGAACTTGTGACTTTCCACTAAATGTTGTCCTTTAGATTAACACTGATTCATTCATTAATCACCACTTTTTGGATTAAGACAATCAATCAGTCCCACCTGCTACGTAAATTAGGGTTAGAGAGATTTTATCAAATGTCATGCTATAACCTTTTTCCTTGGTGGAGAGGTTGGGGGAATGAGTCTGATTTCATTCATGTGAGGAAACTTCCTCCACCAGTACAGATCAGCAGCTGTTCTGCAACTCATAGTAATAAAGAATTGTCTGAGACAGTGAGGAGTTAAATGACTTGTCTAAGGTCATAGCTACTTTGTGTCAGGATGGGAACTTGAACCCAGGCCTTCCTGACCCTGAGGCTAGTCTTCTCTCCACTAAACCATGCTAGGCAGCTGTACTGAACTGCTTATTTATGTCTTTGCTTTGGTTACTTATTTAGTAACCTTGTCAAAAAAGGAAGTAAGGTTGGTATGGTGTGATTTGTTCTTAAGGAGCCCCTTTCTGTTGTGTGCATCACCTCTTTCCTTTCTAAGTGCTTGCAAATTATCCCTTTGATAATCCATTCTAGAATTTTACTTAGTAAATGAGGTCAGGGTGCTTTGCCTGTAGTTTAAAGTATCCACTTTTTGGGGGTGGGGTGTGAAAATGTGTGTGTTCTTACGCAGCTCTGCAGCAACTTTCCCATTCACCAGGATTTCTTGAAAAGATGACCAGCAGAAATTTAACAATCAACATCTACAGGTTTTCAGTGTTCTGAGATATAATTTACCTGTGCCATTTGATAAAACTATTTCATCACTTATTTTGAGTTCTCATTTACACTTAATTCTCCCTGGCAGATAAAATAGAAGCAGAATAGGAGTAAAGTAATTGTTCTTTCTCTCAGTGGTCCTTGATCATCTTCCTAGCCATATCAAGCCGGGATACTGTGCCTTTCTCGATCTTCCTCTTGCCTTCCAAAATAGCTTTCAGTTATGTTTTATTGATGGCATTTAAAAATTGTCTTCATTTTTGCAGATGTTATCTCTCCATTGGGTTCCCTCCCCTTCCCAATTGAACAATTTTTAAAACCACTTATTAGAAATATTCAGTCTAGCAAAGCAAATTCCCATATTAGCCGTGTCCTCTTACCACAGATCTGAAAGGTCATTTCTTCCTTGTTCCTTTGATTTGCGCTTCTAATGTCACCTTTTATGTCTAAGTCATGTGTCCTTTTGGAGTTTATCTGGCATATGCCAGATAGGCATTTGCCTATTTTCTGCCCAACCACTTCACAATTGACCACTTTTGGTGGCCCAGAAATGAATAATGACGGTGGGGGAGGCCATTACTTCTTTTTTTTTTTTTTTTTTTGGTGAGGTGATAGGGGTTAAGTGACTTGCCCAGGGTCACACAACTAGTAAGTCTTAAGTGTCTGAGGCTGGATTTGAACTCAGGTTCTCCTGACTGCAAGGCAGAGCTCTATTCACTGCGCCACCTAGCTGTCCCGAGGCCATTTCTTCTTACCTAGATTTATTTAAACTTGTAAAAATCTATCTTTCTTTCGAAAGTCCTCAAGACATATCACAACTGCTCATCAACGTTTCCGCTGATTTTTTTTTTAATATTGTTAAGTGTTTTAGTAGGAGATTCAAGAAACACTGAACACATCCCAAAAAATTCATTAGATAAACAAGATTAAGTTGGTACATGTACATATATTAAGACCCTTTGCGGAAATATTCTGGTTTGTATATTTCTTCTGGCCTAAGGAGCAGTGTGACCTCATGAAAAAGTATGAGATGTAGAGGCAGCAAGGTAACAGTTCAGATCCCTCTTTCCCATTAACTAGCTGTGTAACTGTAGACAAGTCTCTAACTTCTCTGAGCCTCACTTTGCTCTGTAGCAATAATGCCTGTAGACTTACCTCCATGGGGTGTTCATGAGGATCAGGGGAGATAACATACAGTGTTTTGCAAATGTTAATGTTATATATCCATGTCTGTCTGTCTGTCTGTCTGTTTCAGCGTCTCAGCTGTTATAATTATTACTGTGGTTAGGATGCACTAAAATATTTAGAGAACGTCAGTTCAGGGCTTACCGTAGAGTGAATTAATACTTCTACTGGATTCAAAAAAAGTTCACTTTTAAAAAAATGTTATCGAGGTAATGGGGAGAGAATGAAAAAATTAATTTTTGAAGACTTGGTTTAAAAAAATGCTATCAAGATTATTTTGAACTATTTTTCAACTCATTAAAAGTGTTTGTAAAGGTTAATTTATTCTTAAGCCCTGAATTGTGTTATTTTCTGTACTTGAACACCTCCCTCCCAGTTTTTGGATGTATAAGTTGACACACAATGTGTGCATACATGACATACATATATAAGTATATGTGTTTTGCATGTTATGTATATATTTACACATATATAAATAACTAAATGTGGAAATACATCAATTACTAGAATTTTTTTTTCTTTTAGGCAATTGGGGTTAAGTGACTTGCCCAGGGTCACACAGCTAGTAAGTGTCAAGTGTTTGGTCTGAGGTCAGATTTGAACTCAGGTCCTCCTGACTTCAGGGCCAGTCCTGTATCCACTGTGCCACCTAGCTGCCCTTAGACATTTTTTAAAAGAAAATTAGCACGTTGTTTTTTCCCCTAGTTTTTCTTTGATGTGAAGACATTTTATAAAAAGTGTTAAAAAATTATGGCAGCACAATAACCATCAAGTATTATGTGTTTAAAATAAAAATAAATAAAAGAAAAAAAGAAAAGTTAAAATTTTTTTCTCTCTTTTTCATAACAGTTGAATGGTACAAAGAGAATTTTCACAACTGGAAGAATTCAGAAAAAGCTTTGGAGCCCTTTCCTTTGGAATAAAAATTTTTACAATAAGCAACATTTATGGGAGAGAAAAGAAGAAAATCGTTCTACCTCGTAGATACTTGATTTGAAATCAGGTTACCAAACAGAATTTTCTTTCCTTTTGGAAGTAGATTCAGGTGTTTTTGCACAAAATCTCGAGGACAAAATTATGTTATAAATAATATTCTCAGTTCATGGAAGAGTCGCATTATGAGTTGACTTGATGCAGTTTTGTTCTGCTGTCAGTATTGTATTCTCAAACGATGATGCTACTTTTCTGCACAATAGGAAACAATGGGAAATAAGATGAATGAAGTGTGGAAAAACACAACTTACAGATGTATCTATAAGGAGAGAGTCCATCCCTTGGTTCAGAAGTCTCATCAGCTAGAGAGAGGTCTGCTTCACAAGTGGTCCACAGGCCCAGAAATCAATCATGGCAGTAGGGAAGGCATCACTTGCTGGCCTGTTCTCTGCTCTTACACAGTGAATATGCTACAGATCTACTTCTTGCTAGGGATTGTTATAAATTTGAATCTTAGGGTAATACAGAGTAAGTTTTTATTGTAATTAAAGCTTGAAATTCTATTATATGATTTGCCATAAAATGAGAAATACCTGTCTGTACAAAGCAATAAAGTTGGAATAAGGTGAAAACATTTCAAGCACTTTTAAATTTTGGTACTTGATTTTTAATAATTGATTAACTTCAGTAAAGTTAACTGTGCAATTTAAAAACTTCTAGAAGAATATATTTTTAAAAATAGGAATGTAAGATTTGTATAAGTTTCTAAATTAATTTAACTGCAAAAAAAAATCGAGTTAAAGAGAAATGTATTGCAAGACTAGCTTTCATTTTGTATTTATGAAATTATGTCGTATTAATGTGTTTAATGAGATATTCATGTTTTTTCTATTTAAAATACAATGAATACTTCATATATATGTATATATAATGTTTTATCTATATTCATGACCAAAAATGCATAACTTGGCCAACTTAGGTTAAATGATGCTGGAAACTTAAAACATTCATTCAACAAATGTTTTTAGAGCATACTTTGTACATATCATTGAACTTAAGAAATACTTTTTTAAAAAGTGTTCTTTGTAAGAAACCAAAATTTTTTATTTTTCGTTTTTAGAATTACTTTTATACCATTAAATTCAGGTCTTTTGCTTTCAAGATTAACACTAATTTCTCCTAATTAGCAAAATTAGCTTATTATGAAGGGAAACATTTAAATTTTTAAGATTTATAAAATTAATGTCCACATAAACCGTTTTCTATTAAAGCATTTTTAACATTTTTCCTGTCTCATTGAATTTTTTTTAAAACATCATTTAGCATTTATTGATTACTTTTACAAAGTAAATGGCACTTGTAACTATTGTGAGAATGAGAAGTATGAGAAGAGAAAAGGCATGTGAAAGCTGGGATGAAATGTCTACATCTACATGTGATGTAAATCTAGCATATCTTTACTTCTTGTGGAGATCAACATTAGGTGTAGAAATCTTATCAAGCCATTCCTGGAACTGAATCAGTTCATCCATAAAGATGTTGGACAAAGGTATGTGGCCTTCCTAAAATTATTTATTGCTATCTTGAAGGCAGTTTTCCAGGGATTTGATTGGAGAAGTGAGACCAGTGATTAGTGACTCTCACATATTTGTTTTATATAAATGCTTGCCTTTTGGTTTTTTTTTT
>NW_020942544.1:0-1749 GCF_900497805.2 Vombatus ursinus
TACAGATGAGGAAACTAAGCCAGGTTAAGTGACCTACTCAAGGTCACCTATAGCCTCCAACTGCCAGTTGGAGTTAACCAGTTAAACTGCCAGCATTGGAGGCCCCAACACACAGAGCCAGTGACCAAGCCCTGGGCTCCCAACACAAGAAGTTTGGGTACGTGCCCTCTGCTCCCCGGCAGGAGAGCTCAATTTCTTTAAAGGCCAGGGAATAAGGAAACACCATAAGTAAAAAGAAAAATACAATTGGCCAAATGGTGAAAGTGGCACAAAATCTAATAGAAGAAAACAATTTGTTGAAAATTAGAATTGGGCAAATGGAAGCTAATGACTCTAAGAGAGAACAAGAATCAGTCAAACAGAAACAAAAGAATGAAAAAATAGATGAAAATGTAAAATACCTCATTGGTAAAACAACTGACCTGGAATATTGATCCAGGAGAGACAATTTAAAAATTATTGGTCTACCTGAAAATCACAATGGAAAAAAGAGTCTGGACAGTATCTTTTAGGAAATCATCAAGGAAAACTGCCCTGAGATCCTAGAACCAGAGGGTAAAATAACCATAGAAAGAATCCACCGATCACCTACTAAAAGTGGTCTTAAATTGAAAATGCCATCTATCCCATTCTCTCCCCATCCCCCATTTATCCTATTTTCTTCTTTCACCCTATCCCTCCTCAAAAGTGTTTGCTTCTGATTACCCCTCCCCCAATCTGTCCTCCCTTCTATCATCTACACCTCTTATCTCCTTCCCCCCTATTTTCCTATGGGGTAAGAGAGATTCCCATACCCAATTAGGTGTGTATGTTATTCCATCCTTAAGCTAAATACAATGAGAATAAAATTCACTTATTCCCTCTCACTTCCCTCCTCTTCCCTTCCACTGTAAAAGTTTTTTCTTGCCTCTTTTACGTGAGATAATTTACCCCATTCCACCTCTTCCTTTCTCCTTCTCCCAGTACATCCTGTCACCCCTTAATTTTTAGATATCATCCCTTCATATTCAACTCACCCTGTGCTCTCTGTCTATAAAATATATATATATATATATATATATATATATGTATGTATGTATGTATTCCCTCCAAATACCCTCATACCAAGAAAGGTCTCATGAGTTACAAATATCATCTTTCCATGTAGGAATGTAAACAGTTCAACTTCAATAAGTCCCTTATGATTTTTTTTTCCTGTTTACCTTTTCAAGCTTCTCTTGAGTTGTGTATTTGAAAGTCAAATTTTCTATTCAGCTATGGTCTTTTCATCAAGAATGCTTGAAAGTTCTCTATTTCATTGAATATCCTTTTCCCCTGAAAGATTATACTCAGTTTCACTGGGTAGGTGATTCTTGGTTTTAATTCCAGCTCCTTTGACCTCCAGAATATATTTCAAGACCTCTGATCCCTTAATGTAGAAGCTGTTAAATCTTGTGTTATCCTGATGGGGTTTCCACAATACTTGAATTGTTTCTTTCTGGAAACTTGCAATATTTTCTTCTTGACCTGGGAACTCTGGGATTTGGCTGTAATATTCCTAGGAGTTTTCCCTTTGGGATCTCCCTCAGGAGGTCATCAGGGGATTCTTTCAATTTCTATTTTACCTTCTGGTTCTAGAATATCAGGGCAGTTTTCCTTGAAAATTTCTTGAAAGATGGTATCTAGGCTCTTTTTTCTATTATGGCTTTCAGGTAGTCCAGTAATTTTTAAATGATCTCTCCTGGATTTATTTTCCAGGTCAGTTGTTTT
>NW_020942545.1:0-2683 GCF_900497805.2 Vombatus ursinus
AGTCTTCTGAAGGCTGAAGTTCTGTGAACTGTGAACTTTAACCTTTCTTTACAGGTCACATTCTTTAGCTCTCAAATTTGGCTCTGAGGACTCAGATGCACTCCACTCAAGTCTTCCGTATTGGTGACAATTCCACCTCAGGGGAAGTGATATCAATTTGAAAGGGAATTGGAGGTAAAGCTAGGATCTCATTTCCTTGTTCACACTAGACATTCAGGTTTCTGGTCTAAATTGGCCTGTATGGGGTAGGTGGGTGGGGAGAGTGGTAGAAGAGGGACTCATGGGATTTCCTACTGTTTCCCTTTTCTTGCCCTTCCTCCCCAGCTGGCCCCCAGCCAGCTCAACCTACTCACCGGCTTTCCCAATCTGAACAGTCAAGTGTGTCAGTTTGCCCTGTAGCACTGACTTTTCCTTGGGCCCCTTCTTCTTCTCCTTTTTCATCTCTTCTTCCTCTAACTCTTCTTGGCCGTTCAGGCGTTGGATTTCTAGAGGCACACCATCTTCGTTCTTAGCTGGAGCACACGTAAATAGTAGGTGAGCCAGAGGCTCAGGAGCACAGATGACTAGGCAGGTTAGAGCCAAGAAATCAAGATATCCTTCTGCCTGTCTCCTTGAAGCACAGGTTGCTGTTAGCCAGAATCAGCTCTGGGACCTTTATCAATACTCTGAGCTCAGCCTGTCCTATCCCACCTGAGGGCTGGGAGTTTGAATTGAGCCCATTGGGATTTCTTACTGGATTCTTTGGAGCAAGACACAGGGCAGGGTATAAGTTATTCCTACTGTCAGCCTCCCAGTGGTAGATCAGCACCCAGAAATGGATTTATTGTAGCATGTTACTCTATTAATTTTTAAAAAATATATATGTTTATACAATAGAAAATTTCAAACCATTCTTACAAGAAGCCAGTGTTTGGGATGGATGAACTCTGGAAATACAGAATATGTCTGAGATAGTAGTCAGTAGGCAAACATGCAAGGGACATTGTTTACCTCCCTCTCCACATACATGATACAATTTAAGAAGGACCATAAAGCTGGGCATCTTCAGTCCCCTCCAATGTAAGCTGGGGCTGAGGGTGTTTAGTTAGTGCTCCATGAGACAAGGGAGACATGGAAGGAATCTTGGAGCCAAGTCCCTTACAGGGCAATTGGTATGAGGGTTCCACTGGAAAAGCATGAGTGATAGAGAGAGAAAAATACATACAGACCAGCCTGTTTTAGTCATTTTAAAACACAGGTTTGTAATAAGCCTAAAAATAAAGATCTTCACTTCCTTTGAGCAGCCCTGGTTCTTTAACAAATATGACAGCTTTACATTTAGAGATCAATGTCATCTGGACTGGAAAGGAAGGGATCTTTAGGAACTGTCTTGTCTTCCAGTAGAACCATCCCCATGTCCCTCCTTTTCTTAAGGCCCTATCCTATACCTATGTATGTACATCATGTCCCATGGGAGAGGCTGCTTCTGCCATCAGATGCACACAGGACAAAGAAGGAATTAAAACAAAGCCACCAGAAAGAAAACACACTTCAAATCAAGAGGAGAAAAAGAAACTGTGGAAACAAGGGGAGAGCAAGAGAGATGGGGAGAGAAATACAAAGAAGTGCTCTCCAATACCACCTGGGAAGAACAGTGGAGAGAGCAGCCCAGATCAGGAAAGAACATGGATGTAGCCAGGCCATGAGAAGAGGAGGAGGGTGCAGTGAATACATAATGCCTGCAGGAATAAGGGGACTGTCCTCTCCTGGGAATGAAGCACATCTGACTATAGAGCACAGAATGCCCAATATCAAACTCAGGAAAAGGCCATTTCTGCCAGGGTAGTCAAAGAGATCATTTTCTTGGTATAGAACAGATCAATCTCCCACAGTATCCCAGAAGCAACCTAGGTCCTGGCCTCTCTAAATTGACAGCAGAGGGTGCTATGGTCTCAGCTCAGGTTGGGAAAGGGAAGGTGGTCCAAAAAGTCTTAGTTGCTATACCCTCCAAATGCCTCCACCAGCTCAGCAAAGAACAGACTCATGGGAAGGAAGAAGGAAGAATAGTGGACAGCCTGGGAAGTCTGCTTTGGAGGGAGGTGGCTGAATGGTGGGGAGGAGGTTACCCTTGTTGTGATTTTTCAGGGGCTCCTTGTTTTTCACCTGTTTGAACAAGAAAAAAAAGGGAGCTGGAGACCCTCTGATGTGTGTCATTGAGGGGCCAAAAGTGTCCTTAAGAGATCAGGTAGCCAATATGGTGAAGGTTCTGCCCTGGACCCAGGAGCACAGCAAGGGCAGAACATCTTTCTCCAGACTGTCAATGTTGGGGAAGGGGTCAGGGAGGCCACAGGGAAAGAAACATAGTACATATATCTATATTTATTAGGATCCCTGGGATACCAAGCAGGTGTATGTGTACTCACACACACGTGCATGCGCACACACACACAAACAAACACACACACACACACACACCCTCAGCTAATCCCTCTTCATTAATAAGGCTATTGACAATAAAAGATTCCTGGCATTCACGTAGAAGGGTAGAACTGGCAGGTAGGCACCTCCCTCCCCACCCACCCAAAGGGATAAAATATTTCTGAGTTGTACTAAATGACCTTGGAGGTCCTTTTAACTCAGATTTTATTCTATGATTTGGCTTTATAGTTATTACAGGAATTTCTGCTTAGGCCCACAGAGTCCA
>NW_020942546.1:0-1018 GCF_900497805.2 Vombatus ursinus
TTCCTCAGGAGAGGGGCGTGCCTGTCCGAGTAGCCCAGGCAACCCCCAAGAAGGAAGAGGGTCTGCAAAGACCGGAAGAGTACTTGGAAAAGGTATTGGAAGGTGCTCGCCTTCCACCTCACCTGTCTCCCTTGAGGGAGGTGGTCCAAACCAAGGGCCTCGGGGCTCCAGAAAGAGACAGCGTCCTGAGAAAGGAAGAAGTGCCCCAGATGCAGGGCAAGCCCGGTAGAGGGAGGCGGCCATCAGAGTGCCGAGTTGAGCCAGAGGAGAAACCGGCCGTCAAGGAAACGAAGCGCCAGAAGGACCATCCCGGGGCCAGCCAAGAGGCCACGGAGAAGCCCCGCAGCATCCTGAGCACGAACATGCTGGAGTCAGTTCAGGTGGTACATCCTCTGGGCAGGAGGGAGGAGAAGATGACTGGCTCTTTCCAAGAACCCCGGCCAGCTCCCAAGATGGAAGAGCATCTGCAAGCACCAGAAGAGGACATGGAAAAGATCCTGGAAAGCATGCGCCTTCCCCCTCTTCTTTCTCCCTTGAGGGAGGTGGAGCAGCCCAAGGGTCTCAGGGCCCTGGACCAAGACAGCGTCCTGAGAAAGGAAGAAGTGCCCCAGATGCAGGGCAAGCCCGGTAGAGGGAGGGGGCCCTCAGAGGGCTGAGCCGAGCCAGAGGAGAAACCGGCCGTCAAGGAAACAAAGTGCAAGAAGGACCATCCTGGGGCCAGCCAAGAGGCCAGGGAGAAGCCCCGCAGCATCTCGAGCACCAACATGCTAGAGGCAGTTCAGGTGTTACATCCACTAGGGAGGAGGAAGGAGAAGATGACTGTCTCTGTCCCAGGCCTCCAGCCCAGTCTCAAGATGGAAGAACGTCTGCAAGCCCTAGAAGAGGCTGTGGAATCGATACTGGAAATACTGCGCCTTCCCCCTCCTCTTTCTCCATTGAGAGAGGTGGGGCAGCCCAAGAGAATCAGGGCACCGGGCCAAGACAGCATCCAGAGAAAGGAAGAAGTGCCCCAGATGCA
>NW_020942547.1:0-1018 GCF_900497805.2 Vombatus ursinus
AGGCCCACCTCAAGACAGACTTGCCCCTATGAAGAGGCAGTGTAACAGAGAGCTCTGTGACTAGGCCCACCCCAAGGTACACTTGCCCCTACGAAGAGGCAGTGCAACAGAGAGCTCTGTGACTAGGTCCACCCCAAGGTAGACTTGCCCCTAATAAAAGGCAGTGTAACAGCTCTGTGACTAGGCCCACCCCGAGTTAGACTTGCCCCTATGAAGAGGCAGAGTAACAAAGAGCTCTGTGACTAGGCCCACCCCAAGCTAGACTTCCCCATATGAAGAGGCATTTTAACAGAGAGCTGTGTGACTAGGTCCACCCCAAGGTAGACTTGCCCCTATGAAGATGCACGGTAACAGACAGCTCTTTCATTAGGCACACCCCTAGGTGCACTTGACCCTATGAAGAGGCAGTGTAATAAAGAGCTCTGTGACTAGGCTCGCCCCAAGGTAGACTTGCCCCTATGAAGAGGCAGTGTAAGAGAGAAGTCTGTGACTAGTCCCTCCCCAAGGTACACTTACCCCTACGAAATGCAGTGCAACAGAGAGCTCCGTGACTACGCCCACCCCAAGGTACACTTGCCTATATCAAGAGGAAGTGCAACAGAGAGCTCTGTGACTATGCTAACCCCATGGTAGACTTGCTCCTATGAAGAGGCAGTGTAATAGAGAGTTCTGTGACTAGGCCCACCCCGAGTTAGTCTTGCCCCTATGAAGAGGCAGTGTAACAGAGAACTCTGTGACTATGTCCACCCCAAGGTAGACTTGCCCCTATGAAGTGGCAGTGTAACAGAGAGGTCTGTGACTAGGCCCACCTCAAGGAAGACTTCCCCACATGTAGAGGCAGTTTAACAGAGAGCTCTGTGACTAGGCCCACCCCAAGGTACACTTGCCCCTATAAAGAGACAGTGTAACAGAGAGCTCCGTGACTAGGCCCACCCCAAGGTAGACTTGTGCTTAGGAAGAGGCAGTGTAATAGAGAGCTCTGTGACTAAGCCCACCCCGAGTTATGCTTGCCCCCATG
>NW_020942547.1:1118-1553 GCF_900497805.2 Vombatus ursinus
CCAAGACAGACTTGCCCCTACGAAGAGGCAGTGTAACATTGAGCTGTGTGACTAGGCCCACCCCGAGTTATACTTGCCCCTATGAAGAGGTACGGTAACAGAGAGCTCTTTCAGTAGGCACACCCCAAGGTAGTTTTGCCCCTTTGAAGAGGCAGTGTAACAGAGAGCTCTATGACTAGGCCCACCCCAAGGTAGACTTGCCCCTATGAAGAGGCAATGTAACAGAGAACTCTTTGACTAGGCCCACCCCAAGTTACCCTTGCCCCTATGAATAGGCAGTGTAACAGAGAGCTCTGTGACTAGGCCCACGCAAGGTAGATTTGTCCGTATGAAAAGGCAGTGTATCAGAGAGCTCTGTGACTACACCCAACCTAAGGTAGACGTGCCCGTATGAAGAGGCAGTGTAAAAGAGAGCTCTGATACTAGGCCCACCTC
>NW_020942548.1:0-2178 GCF_900497805.2 Vombatus ursinus
CAGTTGAATAAGGAAAATACAGCAAGCATCCAGAAAGAAATAATTGAAGTACCAAGGAGCCACAGTTAGAATCACACAGAATTTGGCAATAACTATCATTAAAGAGCACAGAGCTTGGAATAGATTACTCCAGAAGGTAAAGAACATGGTCTTATAGCCAAGAGTAATTTACCCAACAAAACTGAGTGTAATGATATAGGGGGGACGTAACCCTCAAAGAAAGGACTTCCAAGCATTCTTGATGAAAAGATCATAACTGCAGAGAACTTTTGAAGTTCAAACACAAGCGAAGAGAAACATAAATAAGAAAAGAAAGATGAACTAGCCTATGGGAGTAAAAAAAAAAAAGATAAACTACTTATATTCAAATATGGGGAGGTGATATGTGTCCTCTCTGATCTCTCTCAGGGCTCATAGAGGGAATCAAATTAGAGAAGACCTTGGAGAGGTTCTGTTATGTCTTGATCTTAAGGAAAAGATGGAAAGAGAGGAAGAGGGATACACTAAGGTGGGTGGATGGAAAGGAGGGTTAGGAAATATTATCTCATGTAATCTCATGTATATCTCATGTAATATTATCTCATGGGGCACAAGTACACATCTATACAAACAAGGAGAAGGGAGTGGCTGGGAGCATCTGATGCCTGAAACTTAGTCCTCTAGTCAAAGGAAGGAAGAATGCATATAACACAGAGTTGGGTACAGAAATATATTTTACTAACTAGTGAAAAGGAGGGAAAGGAAAGAAAGGAGAGGGGGAATTAGAATGAGGATACACTGAGGGAGTAGGCCTAAGCAAAATAAATTCAAAGGATGTATAAGATTATTTCTAAATCTTTTTGAGGTGGCAAAAAAAGGAAATCTGAGGGATTATTCATAAATGGAGTATGGATGAATAAGTAAAGTTCATAAATGTAATAGAATACTACTGCATTGAACATGAATTAGCATAGTGACCAATGAAGACTCCAGAAGGCCAAGGATGAAGAAACATTCTGCCTACCACCTAGAGGTGAAGGAGTCAGATACAGAATGAGAAATATTTTTTAGGACATAGGAACTGTGTTTTTTTTTTTTTCAGATCGACTATACATTGTGTGTAATGGGTTTTGTTTTTCTTATGTTCTTAATGTGGGGGAGAGAACAGGTGGGAGGATTAGAAGGTTGATCTTGGCTAATACAAATGTGTGTATTCATATATATGTGTGTATACACACACTGGAACTCTGATCAATGCAATGATCAAGCAATTCCTGAGGACTCATGATGACATATTGCCAACCTCTTGATAGAGAGGTGATACTCAGAGTGCCAGTTGATATAATTTTCTTTAGATATAATCCATGAGAAATTTTGTTTAGCTTGACTACATATATTCTTGTAATAGGGGTTAGGTTTTCTTGCTTTCTTAATGGGGTGGGGTGGTAGAAAGGGAAGGAAGAGAAGGCTAATTTCTGCTGTAAAAAAATTTGTATTTAAAAAATAAAGTAAAAAATATTTTCCTCCAAATATTTCTGAATATATAAGTAAAAATAAGATGAGGATAATGATACCTACCTTCCAGTGCTAGTTGTGAGGATCACATGAGACATTGGTAAGGTGCTTAACTCAGTGCCTGGCACTTACTAGGTGGCTGATAATAAATGCTGGTTTTCTTCCTTCAGATAGTCTTGAAATCAGACTGACCATTCACCTGATGGCTGTCAAAGGTAGCACGATCCCTACTTGTGAAAGGGCCACTGTCTCCTGGAGTTCTGTCCTTCTCCTATCACCTGGTTAGGCCAGTTTTATTTTTTCTTTCCCTGAAAGGTGACAAAGCTCTCCCAAGGACCTGACTTACATAGTGGGCAAAGGCTCCATGTGCCTCCCTTCAAGTAGTATTCTGAGGGTCTCTGGACAAACTAGTATGGCTGCCTGGTAAACTAAAGGCATAAAAGTCTACCCATGTGAAATCAGGGTCCTTCCTATATGACAGATTTCCCCAAATGGCACACTGTCACACCTTGCTTTGCTGACTAGATGAGCTCCCACCTGGAGGTAAGAAGATCTTTGTCTACTCAAGCTAAAAAACTCTCATATCCCTATTGAATGTCCTTTTTATACTATACTTAAATACAACTCCTTTTATTTGTTGAATGACCTAAGAATGTTTGATTTTTGTTTAACATCTAAACTGAG
>NW_020942549.1:0-3055 GCF_900497805.2 Vombatus ursinus
AAAAAAAGATACTGTAAAGCATCACAAAATGAAATCAGCTAATAAAATTTGCCCTTTCTATTTGTTTTTGGGAAAATTGCAAAGCTCTTCTATGGACCCTCTTTTTACTTTGTCCTTTCCTTTAACTTTTACTTAACCATGAAGGGTAAAAGCTGGTATTTTCAATACAAACATTTTACTTACATTGTGATATATGTTAATGAGATGTGGAACACAATTGCCTCTGAACAACTAGAAAGGACTATCGTAGAGAGGGGAATGGAGAAGTATGTAGTATGTGGTAAATGCAAGGAGGCTGCAACATATAACCGGCAAGGAACTCTGAAGAAAAATAGGAGTAAAGGAATTGTATGACAAGAAAAAAATGGTGAACTGGTCATTGGCAAGAGGGTTAGCAGCTAGATCGACAGAGAAGTTCACTAGTGTCCTTGAAAGATTAGGAGAAAGACAAGAAGGCTTCCAGCATGTTAAGTGGACAATCAGTGGCAAGTTTTTGGTAAGACATGGATAAGAGTCACTTAAAATGGACAAGTATGGATGGAATACAATTTGAATCAGTAGAAGAATTTCCAAATAAGGGAGATCACAGATCCATTTAAATATTAGAGTGTTTAAGAACTTATAGAGCCCTGCATTATTATAATTCTGATTAGAATACTGAACCTAGGAACTTCTGGGTCACATAAGATGGAGGACGAGATATTTTCTCCATTTCCCATTGATTCTAAAACCTCCTATGTGCAAGAGGAAAAGTGGTTGCAGCTGTCTCTGCTGACTAAGACACCAAGAATTCTGATGAGATAACAACCTGATGAACTGAGAGCTGAGAAGGTGACTCTGTCTTCCCTAGTGCTCACTCAGCACAGGTGCCATGCTCTGGCAAAGTGGCACAAGCTGACACATGAGCCTGTGACTGAGGATCCCTTTAGCAACTTCCCTGCATTGGCTGCACTCTCTGTCAGCACACACTGGCCCTGCAGAGGAGTGGGAGGTAGGAAAGCAGAAGCATATTTTAGCTGGCACAACAACGTACTGTGTACTACACTAACACTCAGACAGAGAAACAAAAACTAGAGAGTACTGGGACAGAGTGCTAGCATGTGTTGGGAGGTTGAACCAGGTCTGAAGGAAAAGGGACTGGCATTTAGATGGAGCCAGTTAGATTCTTACAGTGGATTAAGGCTGGTGGAGAATGAATTGACTAACATGAATAGAGGTTGAGATAGCTGGGAGGTTGAGACCTTGGGGGATCTATCATCAAAAAGAACAAAGTCAGAAAGGAAGTTCTAGAGAAATATAAGGACAAGGGATTGCAATTAGATAATATCTCAAGAGGAAGAAAACTCAGTTAAAAATATTGACAAAAGTAGATAAAAAATAGAAAAAATAATAAGAAGCAGGGAAGATGGCCTCCAGAACATCGAAATGAGTTCAAACCTATCTAAATAAATATGGCAAGAAAAAAGAAATTGAACCAAAACCTAATAAGGTAGCAAACCCAGTGGATTCTCAAGGGAGAACAGAATCATCAAAAGATGTTTCCAAACAGTTCAAGACAGAAAGAATGCAGAATTTAAGGTGTGCAGAGCAGAAATAATTGACCGGATGGACAATTTGAATCTGTCATGTGAATGTCTCCAAATAAATGAAAGAAAGTTTGATTTAGAATACAAATAAATATAATAAAGCAAAGGACAATCTGAAAGAAGAGGAGCAAAATGCAATGAGATCAAAAGAACGCATCTTGTTCATATAAGAAAAAATATTGATCTTAAAAAGCTAGGCTAGGCAGACAACTTAAAGATCATAGGTTACCAAAAGAACAGGACAAGTTAAAAAACCTGAAGCCCAAAGTTCAAGAAATAATACTGGAAAACTGGCTAGACCTTCTGAATATTAAAAAAAAAGTATCAATAGAAAGAATCCACAGATTGTCTCCAAGAAAAAAAAATCCTATATTGCAAACTCAAAATCATAGCAACAAGACAGAAAAAAAAATTAAGGACAAAAAGAAAGACAAAGAGGTGATAGAACCATCCCTATTTGCTAAGGGAATTCACAAAGTCATTAATTGCGACAACTAATAGCTTCAACAAAGTTGCAGGCTATAAAATAAACCCATAAAAAACAACAGCATTTCCAATCTCTCTGCTAACCTCCAATCTCACATCTCCAACTGCCTTTCAGACATCTTGAACTGGATGAACAGCATACATCTTAAACTCAACATGTTCAAAACAGAACTCATCATCTTTTCCCCCAAACCCACCCCTACTCCCACCTTCCCTATTACTGTGGAGGGTAATATCAATCTCCAAGTCCCTTTCAACCTAGGCGTCATCCTGGATTCCTCACTACCTCTCAACTGCCAGATCCAAGCTATTGCCAACACCTGTGAATTTTACCTTCACAACCTTCTCTCCTCTGACAATGCCACCACAGCAGTTCCTCATCACCCACACCTAGATTATTACAATAATCTGCTGGTGAGTCTGACTGCTTTAAGTCTCTCCCTACTCCATCCCTCATTCAGCCACCAAAGGGGATTTTCCTAAAACACAGGTCTGATCATGTCAACTCCCACTCAAAAAACTCCAGTTGCTTCCTATTGCCTCCAGGATTAAATACAAAATACTGTTTGGCATTCAAAGCCCTTCATGACCTAGGCCCCTTCTACATTTTCAGTCACCTTACACCTTACTACCCCACCAGGTACTGTGACAATGGCCTCCCGAGACTGTTTCATAAACAAGACACTCCATCTCTTGGCTCTAGGCACTTTCTCCAATTATCCCCCACGCCTGGAATGTTCTCCCTCCTCTGCTTCGAGTATTAACTTTCCTGGCTTCCTCTAAATGCCAACTAAAATCCCACCCTGGAACATTCAAGTGGCAATATCCAATAAAAAGTTAATGATAAAGCTACTAAATCTAAGGAGAGAAATTAGTTGGAGAGATACAGATTTCAGAGACATCTTTACAGAGGTGAGAGCCTACCTAACCCATGGCAGCTGAATATGTCACCAATCAATCCACAAGTTCTTAGTAAGTATCTT
>NW_020942550.1:0-2993 GCF_900497805.2 Vombatus ursinus
AGAGTTAAGTACTTTGAAGATGGAACAGTTTTTAGTGAGGATGATGCAAAGACTATGAACACCTCCAATGGATGGGTGAAAGGTAGGAGAATTGTATTCATAATAGTTGATTAGTTTAAGAAACTGTGAGGTCAGGATGCTTAAAGATCAGAAGTATCCAACTTCCAACTAAGATGGGTGCCTAAATCAAAGCAGGCAACCAAGCTCCCACAACATTACACTAGCAAAAATGTAAAAACAGCACTAGATCAAATAATGATCAAGAAATTCAATTCCCACCTACAGTACATTATTTTTCCACAAAAGAACTGCACAAAAAAGACATGCAATAGCCCATGGGCAATAGGAAGGGGGCCTGCCAACAAACGAAGCTAAGGAAAACAAGTCAGGAGTCCCACAACTGGAATAAAGGTCTGCCAGAGATACTGTAGCTCACAAGATCTTGTATCTAGTGACAAATACAGTAGAAGTCTCTTCCAAGAAAGCCCCAAGGTGATCAGAAACTTAAAACACTGACAACAGAAGTAATTGATGCACTTTGCCTGCCAATACAATCTCACGCAGACCACAACAGCCCATATTGTTAGTCCCTGAGATCTCTAGTGCTCTAACTGGTCATGCCATAAAGGTTTCTGAAGATTCAATAATCTTAACCTCATATATCTGGGGGAATCTAACCCCTATAAGGAGAGACCCGCATAGGAACTCAAGTGATGCAGGTTAAGCTCAAGCAGGGCTTACAACTTCACCCAAAGGAAAAGCAAAAGGTATGGTCCTGGCACAAGCAACAATTTAAGAAATAAAGCTGGGGAGAGAAGCAAGAAGATACAGACCACCATAAAAAATTATAACCCAATAATAACCATAAATCCAACTTAGAAAGAGAAAATAATTGTAACTGCAAAAGAAAAAAAATTCAATGGAGAGGAGATTCTTAAGCATTTCTGATGAAAAGACCAAAGCTAAGTGGGAGCTTTGAAATGCAACAACAAAAGTCAAGAGAAACAAGAAAAGGTAAATTTTCTTGAGCAGTTAAAAGGGGCTGTAATATCTAATAGAGTAATAAAAACAACTGTCCTTTTAGAACCTTAATGTATACAAAATGGTATTATGAGAGTCAAATTTTAAAAAAGAGGATGCATTGATTCTGTTCTCAAGATTTTACAAGGGAAGACAAAAGAGAAGGTGAAAGGAATACACCAGCACCAAAAGAAGGAAGAAGGGATCTGAACGTTCTACTTCTCAGAAATGGGATATGTAAGAAGAATATACAAATATGAATGAAGAAATTACACAAGAAGCATCAAGTGAACTTCACTCTTAACTGAGCCAGAAAAAAAGAGGCTCAAATATGTACAAAGAATTAGATATAGAAATATAGTAAACTCAACAGAGGAATTAGCATGGATAAAATGGCATAAATGGTATGAGGGAGGCTATTACCAGAAAAAGTTCCCAGTGAAATAAATGTCCTAATCCTGATTGAGAGATGGAAATGGAGGGAGAGGAAGAGAAAAGAAGTTTAATCTAAGAGGGTACTGTAGATTGCCTCTTAAATGATTGGGGAATGGCCAAACAAATTATAAATATAGGAAGGTAATGCAATATTATTATACCATAAGAAATGAGGGGGAGGATTTCAGAAAATCCTGGGTAATATGGACTGATGCAGAATGAAGTTATTAGATCAAGAATGATTTATACAAGGAAGACAGCATTGTAAACAATTTTGAAAGACTATAAAAATAAGTTTTTGATGTCTTATTTTTTGAAAAATCATTATAAATTTCCTGCCATCCCTCTTTCTTCCCCTTCCAGAGTACCATCCCATGCAACAAATAGATTTTAGAAAGAGAGAGACAGAGACAGAGAGAGACAGGGAAACAGAGGCAGAGAGAGACAGAGACAGAGAGAGGAGAGGTAGAAAAAAAATCAGCACAACTAATCAACAAATTGAAGAAGTCCAAAATCATGTACAACATGTAGATCTCCCACTTCCATGAAGGAGATGGGTTGATGGTATCCTTTCATATTTCTTCATTTCAGTCATGTTTGAAGTATTTATTCAATACTGGAGAAATATTAACACATGAGTATGTGTCTCACACAATATTCATCTTTATTACATCTAATTTTTATTGCATCATGATCTGAAAAGGATGCATTTAATATGTCTGCCTTTCTGCATTGGATTGTGAGGTTTTTATGCCCTAGTACATGGTCAGTTTCTGTGTAGGTGCCATGTACTGCTAAGAAAAATGTATATGCCTTTCTGTCCCCATTCAGTTTTCTCCAGAGGTCAACTATATTGAACCTTTCTAAAATTCTATTGATTCCCTTCACTTCTTTCTTATTTATTATATGATTAGATTTATTTAGTTCTTAAAGGGAAAGGTTGAGGTCCCCTACTAGTACAGTTTTACTGTCTCTTTCTTTCTGTACCACCCTTAACTTCTCCTTTAAGAATTTGGATGCTACACCACTTGGTGCATATATGTTTAGTAATGATATTACTTCATTATCTATGGTACCTTTTAGCACGATGTAGTTTCTTTCCTTATCTCTTTTAACTAGATCTATTTTTGCTTTTGCTTTATCTGAGATCAGGATTGCTACCCCTGCTTTTTTGAGTTCAGCTGAAGCATAATATATTCTGCTCCAGTCTTTTACCTTTACTCTGTGTGTATCCCTCTGTTTCAAATGTGTTTCTTGTAAACAACATATTGTAGGATAATTGTTCATAATCCACTCTGCTATCTGTTTCCATTTTAGGAGAGAGTTCATCTCCTTCACATTCACAGTTATTATTACTATCTGTGTCTTCCTCTCCATTCTATTTTTGTCCCCTCCCTATTTTGCTTTCCTCTCTCCTTTCTTCCTTTCCCTCCTTGGTAGAGTTTCACTTTCAACCACTGCCTCTTTCAGTCTGCCCTCCCTTCTATTAGCCCCTTCCCTTTTTTTCCCCTTACCCTTTCTACTTCTTCAGTCCCTTC
>NW_020942551.1:0-1201 GCF_900497805.2 Vombatus ursinus
AAGTACAGCCCCAGATAGAACCATCACTAAGGCATTGCAAGGTTTAACCACTTTAGCTGAGGAGTTGGCAGAGAACTCTTGGATAGATAACTGATTAAAGGAGTAGTCAGAAACCTGGTCTGGCAATTGGAAAGGAATGGTTGTATCCATTCAGGAGCATTAACTGCCGTAGGATGTTGTATGGTTCCATGCACTGGGGGACTGGTACAACAAGAGATAGAGACATCCCTCACTAAAGATTATCTCAGGAGGACCCACAGTGGGAGTTCAGAGGGCAGGCTCTGGCAATATAAGGATGATGATACCTTATGTATCAATGAGACTTTCCCCAGTGATGGAGAATGTGAAATCATTAAGGAGATTAGAGGATAAGGAAACTGGGAAGGTGTGGAAACCAAATCTTTAGTTAAAAAAAAAGTAGGAATTGTGAGAAATTGAAAGAGTTAAGTTTATACATAAGTAGATAAGAAATCAGCACAGACAGGCTAACTTACTCTGTCCAGGGGAGGGAGTGATAACACAATTCTAGGCACAAAATGTATGTTGTGGATGGGGCATATAAGGAAGATTGTAACCTAGAAGGATTAGGACCAATCCTGATACAGAAGGGAGGAGTTAGGCAATTGCTAACTATAAAGTTTGCCCTGGTTTCTTTTACATGTGCATTTTCTCTCCTTCCAAGGAAGTACGCCCACTTTGAAATGACAAAATTGAAATGACGCCCTTCAACCTCTTTAATCAAAAGTCTTTGAGACACCAGTCTTCGGAACTGAGTCTGGGGTCATCTTTATAACATTAGGAAGACTCATCTTCCAGAGTTCAAATCCAGCCTCACATACTTCCTAGCTGTGTGACCCTGGGCAAGTCACTTAACCCTGTTTGCCTCAGTTTCTTCATCTGTCAAATGACTTGGAAAAGGAAATGGCAAAGCACTGCAGTATCTCTGCCAAGAAAACCCCAAACGGGTCACAAAGAGTTGAAAATGACTGAATAACAACAGAGATCTTTTTGACTCATGGATTATAATTGGTTTCCTGTGTAGTTCTGAAGAGGTTTACCTACAATTCCCAGAAAAACCTTAAAACTTTTAGATTCCTTGTAGACTCACTTACTTCTCTTTGACAAAAAGAACCTGGCTTCAGTTTTGTTTACAGGTCCCAGGAAACCCTTAAAGTTTTTGAAACTGCCTTATTTCCCTTTG
>NW_020942552.1:0-11396 GCF_900497805.2 Vombatus ursinus
CAGCTGTTTTCAGAGATACTTCTAGGGACCTGTAAGTTTTCAGTTCTTCCAAGGTGGTATGGTGAAAGGAGAGGTGTTTACTTCTTTTCTGGCCTGTGCTCTGGTGTATGAGTGACCACAAGCACTCTTTTCTACCTTGGAACTGTGAGGAGGATTCCCTCTCCACCACCACCACAAGCTCCATCACGCCTGCCCTCCTCCTCACCCCAGGACTGCCAATCAGAACTGCAATCCAGATCCAAGCAAGGGCAAAGCAAGAGAATCCTGCCTCAGCACTAGCAAACAGATCCCTGCAATCCCCCTCTGATCAGCCACCAGATTCTCCCACTGTCTGTAGGCCGAGAGCTCTGGAAGTAGCTGTTGCCACTGTGGCCACTGCCCTGGGGCTGCCCTAGGGTCAGGGTTGGTTTTCACTCCTCTCTTAATCAAATCCAACAGACCTTTCCCTCTGACCTTCTAAGTTGTCTTTGGAATTTGTGGGTTGAGAAGTCTGGAAACCACCATAGCTTTTCAAGATTCAGTCTCCTGAGGCCTACTCCAGTTTCACTGTGGCCCATCTTTGCCTGCATTACCCATGCTAAACTGCGCTCCTCTCCCAGTCTGGTGCAATAGACCTTTTCCTATCAACCATCCAGGTGTTGTTGGGCTGGAATTTTGTTTCACTCTGTCTTTTTGTGGGTTCTGCTGTTCTTGAATTTGTTTAGAGTCATTTTATACAGGTGTTTGGAAAGGTTTGGGGAGATCTCAAGCAAGTCACTGCTTTCACTCCATCATCTTGGCTCTGCCCCCTGATAATATCCAATCTAACATGTAATTTCTGTTTCATTACTAAAAGGAAAAAGGACATCAAATTTTGATAACCATGGCTTGGCCTCCTTTCCCACCCAATACTATTTCCACAATGAACATGCACAACATGTAGCAAAGATGCTCATTTGTCCCAATCATAGTAACAAAGAAATCAGAGGAAATATGTACAGGAGAATATACACTAGACAGTACAG
The DNA here is from genome assembly GCF_900497805.2 of Vombatus ursinus. NCBI lineage: Eukaryota > Metazoa > Chordata > Mammalia > Diprotodontia > Vombatidae > Vombatus > Vombatus ursinus. The sequence continues at coordinate 1,005 of NW_020942552.1, forward strand.
TGAAGGAGCTCTCCCATTGAGAGCAAGCTCACCTAAGAGAAGGAGAGACCTAGACCTCACTAAATAGGAAGTTCCCCAACATCTCTAGTGTAGGAGGCTGGGGATATATCTGGTATAGGTTATATATGTACAATCATGTTGAACATATTTCCACATTAGTCGTGTTATGAAAGAAGAATCAGAACAAAAGGAAAAAAACCATGAGAAAGAAAAAAAGAGAGAAAATAGTATGCTTCGATCTACATTCAGACTCCATAGTTCTTTCTCTGCGTGTGGATAGCATTTTTCAACATGAGTTTTTTGGAATTGTCTGGCATCATTGTATTGCTGAGAAGAACTAAATCTATCACAGTTAATCATTATACAATGCTGCTGTTGCTGTGGACAATGGTTTTCTGGTTCTGCTCACTTCACTCGGCATCAGTTCATGTAAATCTTTATAGGTTTTTCTGGAATCTAGGTGCTCATCATTTCTCATAGCACAATAGTATTCCATTAAATTCATGTACCATAACTTGTTCAACCATTCTCCAAATGATGGGCATCCCCTCAATTTCTAATTCTTTGTCCTCACGAAAAGAGCTGCTTAAGCATATTTGTACGTGTGGGTCTTTTCCCTTCTTTACAATCTCTTTGGAATACAAACCTAGTACTAGTATTGCTGGATCAAAGGATATGCACAGTTTGGTTCCCATTGGGCATAGCTCCAAATTGCTTTCTAGAATAGTTGGATCAGTTCACAACTCCACCAACAACGCATCAGTGTTCCAATTTTCCCACATCTTCTACAACAAGTATCATTTTCCATTTCTGTCATAGTAGCCAATCTGATAGGTGTGAGGTGATACCTCAGAGGCGTTTTAATTTGCATTTCTTTAATCAATACTAATTTAGAGCACTTTTTCATATAATTATAGACAGCTTTAATTTCTTCCTCTGAAAACTTCCTGTTTATATCCTTTGACCATTTATCAATTGGGGAATGACTTGTATTCTTATAGTTTTGACTCAGTTCTCTATATATTTTAGAAATGAGGCCTTTATCAGAAACACTGGTAGTAAAAATTATTTCCCAGCTTTCTGCTTTCCGTCTAATCCTGGTTGCATTGGTTTTGTTTGTGCAAAAGCTTTTTAATTTAACATAATCAAAATTATCTATTTTACATTTTGTAATTCTCTCTATCTCTTGTTTGGTCATGAATTCTTCCCTTCTGCATAGATCTGACAGGTAAACTATTCCTTGCTCTCCTAATTTGCTTATGGTATGACCCTTTATATCTAATCATGTACCCATTTTACCTCATTTTAGTATACAGTGTAAGATAGTGGTTTATGTCTAGTTTTGGCCATGCTATTTTTCCATTTTCCCAGCAGTTTTTTATTAAATAGTGAGTTCTATCCCAGAAGTTGGAGTCTTTGGGTTTTTCAAACAGTAGATTACTATAGTCATTGACTACTGTGTCTTGTGTATCTAACCTATTCCCCTAATCCACCACTCTATTTCTTAGCCAGTACCAAATAGTTTGATGTTTGCCACTTTATAATATAGTTTTAGATGTGGTGCAGGTAGGCTATCTTCTTTTGTATTTTTTCCATTAATTCCCTTAATATTCTTTACCTTTTGTTCTTCCAGATGAATTTTGCTGTTATTTTTTCTAGCTCTATAAAATAATTTTTGGTAGTTTGATTGGTATAGCACTGAATACGTAAATTAATTTAGGTAGAATTATCATTCTTATTATATTAGCTCAGCCTACCCATGAGCAATTGATATTTTCCCAGTTGTTTAGATCTGTCTTTATTTCTGTGAAAAAATGTTTTGTAATTGTATTCATATAATTCCTGGGTTTGTCTTGGCAGGTAGACTTCCAAATATTTTATATTGTCAACAGTTATTTTACAGTTTTATACACACACACACACACACACATCTATGTATATATATACATATATATATAACATATATATATGTGGGTTTATTTTATATCTTGCAACTTTGTTAAAGTTGTTAATTGTTTCAAGTACTTTTTTAGTTGGTTCTCTAGGATTCTCTAAGTATACCATCATATCATTTTCAAAGAGTGATAACTTTGTTTCTTCATTGCCTATTCAAATTCTTTCCATTTTTTTCTTCTCTTATTGCTATAGGCTAACATTTCTAGTATTATATTGAATAACAGGGGTGATAATGGGCATCCTTGTTTCACCCCTAATCTTACTGGGAATGCATCTAGCTTATCCCCATTACATATTATGCTTGCTGATAATTTTAGGTAGATACTGCTTATCATTTTAAGGAAAACTCCATTTTTAAGGAAAATTGTGCTCTCTAATGTTTTTATTAGGAATGGTTGCTGTATTTTGTTAAAGACATTTTCTACATCTGTTGAGATAATCACATAATTTCTGTTAGTTTTGTTATTGATTTGGTCAGTTATGCTGATGGTTTTCCTAATATTGAACCAGTCCTGCATTTCTGGTATAAATCCAAAGTCATCATAGTGTATTATCCTGGTGATAAGCTGCTGTAATCTCTTTGCGAATATTTTGTTTAAAAATTTTGCATTTATATTCATTAGGGAAATTTGTCTATAATTTTCTTCCTCTGTAACAGCACCATATTTGTGTCATAAAATAAATTTGGTAGGACTCCTTCTTCATATATTTTTCCAAATAGTTTATATAGCATTGGAATTAATTTTTCTTTAAAGGTTTGGTAGGATTCACTTGTAAATCCATAAAGCCCTGGAGATTTTTTCTTAGGCAGTGCACTGACGGCTTGTTCAATTTTTTTTTTTTGAAATGGGGTTATTTAAGTATTTTATTTCCTCTTCTGTTAATTTGGACAGTTTACATTTTTGTAAATAGTCATCCATTTCACTCAGATTGCCTGATTTATTGGCATACAGTTGGGCAAAATTACCCCTAATTTTTGCTTTAATTTCCTCTTCATTGGTGATATTCACCCTTTTCATTTTTGATACCAGTAATTTGGTTTTCTTCTTTCTTTCTTTTTAATCAAATTAATCAAAGGTTTATCTATTTCATTATTTTTTTCATAAAACCAGCTCTTAGTTTTATTTATTACTTCAGAAGTTTTCTTACTTTCAATTTTATTCATCTCTCCTTTAATTTTCAGAATTTCTAATTTGGTATTTAAATGGAGATTTTAAATTTGTTCTTTTTGTAGCTTGCATGCCCAATTTATTGATCTCATCTTTCTCTATTTTATTCATGTAAGCATTTAGAGATATAAAATTTCCCCTAAGAACTGCTTTGGCTGCATCCCATAAGTTTTGGCACGTTGTCTTTTTATTCTTATTCTCTTTGATGAAATTATTGATTGTTTCTATAATTGTTGTTTGGCCTACTCTTTCTTTAGGATTAGATTATTAGTTTCCAATAAGTTTTTAGTCTATGGAAACATTATTACACATAATTTTTATTACATCATGATCTGAAATGGATGCATTTAATATTTCTGCCTTTCTACATTTGATAGTGAGCTTTTTATGCCCTAATACATGGTCAATTTCTGTGTAGGTACCATGTGCCACTGAGAAAAAGGTATATTCCTCTCTATTCCCATTCACTTTTCTCCAGAGGTCTATCATACCTAACTTTTCTAAAATTCTGTTCACTTTCATAACTTCTTTCTTGTTTATTTTGTGGTTAGATTTATCAAGTTCAGAAGGGGGGAGGTTGAGGTCCCCCACTAGTATAGTTTTGCTGTCTATTTTTTGCTGTAACTCACTTAACTTCTCTAACAATTTGGATGCTATACCACTTAGTGCATATATGTTTAGTATTGATTTTACTTCATTGCCTATGGTGCCTTTTATCAAGATGTAGTTTCCTTCCTTATCTCTTTTAATTAGGTCTATTTTTTGCTTTTGCTTTGTCTGAGATCAGAATTGCTACCCCTGCTTTTACTTCCACTGAAGTATAATATATTCTACTCTAGCCTTTTACTTTTACTCCGTGTATACCTTTCTGCTTCAAATGTGTTTCTTGTAAACAACATTTTAGGATTCTGGTTTTTAATTCACTCTCCTATCCACTTCCATTTTTTGGGAGAGTTCATCCCATTTACATTCACAGTTATGATTACTAACTGTGTATTTCCTTCCATCCTATTTTTCTGCCTGTTTATATATTTCTCTTCTTTCACCCTGTCCCTCCTCACCAGAGTTTTGCTTCTGATCATCACCTCCCTCAATCTACTCTCCCTTTTCTCAGACCCCCCCCCTTTTCTTTCCCCTTTCCCCTCCTACTTCCCTCTAGAGTAAGATAAATTTCTATACCGAACTGAGTGTGTATGTTATTCGCTCTTTGAGCCTAATCCAATGAGAGTAATTACCAACAATGCTCACCCCCTCCCTTCTTTCCCTCTACTCTAATAGGTCTTTTGTAGTAGGTCTTTTGTACATCACATGAAAATGTGATGTAATTTACTCTATTCTGCCTCTCCCTTTCCTCTTCTCCCAGTACAATCCTTTTTTTCACCCCCTTAATTTTTTTATACAGTCACATCAAAGTCAACTTATACCTATACTCTCTCCCTATTTATACTTCTTCTAACTGCCCTAATACCATTCTCAAGAATTACAAATATCATCTTCTCTTGCAGGGAAAACAGTTTAAATCTTACTGAATAACATGTTTTTTTTTTCTTTCCTATTTATCTTTTTCTCTTGAGTCTCTTATTTGAAGGTAGAATTTTCTGTTCAGCCCTTGTCTTTTCATCAGAAAAGTTTGAAAGTCTCCTATTTCATTGAATATCCATCTTTTCCCCTGAAAAATTATGCTCAATTTGACTGGGTAATCCAAGTTCCTCGGCCTTCCAGAATATCTATGCCCAGCTCTCATGTCCTTCAATGTAGAAGCTTTTAAGTCTTGTGTAATCTTGACTGTGGCTCCTTGATATTTGAATTGTTTCTTTCTGGTTGCTTGCCATATTTTCTGCTTGACCTGATAATTTTTGAATTTGGCTACAATATTCCTTGGAGTTTTCGTTTTGAGATCTCTTTCAGGAGGTGATCAATGGATTCTTTCAATGACTATTTTACCCTCTGCTTCTAGGACCTCAGGGCAGTTTTCCTTGATAATTTCTTGAAAGATACTGTCCAAATTTTTAATCATGGCCTTCAAGTAGTCCAAAAATTCTTAAATTATTCTTAAATTCTCTCTCCTGGATCTATTTTCCAGGTAAGTTGTTTTTTCAATGAGGTATTTTATATTTTCTTCTATTTTTTCATTCTTTTGATTTTGTTTGACTGATTCTTGATGTCTCATAGTCATTAGCTTTCACTTGCCCAATTCTAATTTTTAATGAATTGTTTTCTATGACTAGCTTTTGTACCTCCTTTTCCATTTGGCCAATTCTACTTTTAAAGAAGTTTTCTTCTTCAGTCAGTTTTTTTGCTTCCTTTTTGAAACTGTTGATTCTTTTTCCATAATTCTCCTTCTCTTCTGAGTTTGTGTTTTGATCTTCCCTGTCCCCGTTGTAGCTTTCTATGGTCAGGGCTTTTTTTCTGTTTCTTACTCATTTTTATCCTATTTCATGACTTTTAAAGTTGAGTTCTGCTCTTAGAGCACAGGGGGCACTATCCCAAACTTCTTGTGCTAGGGGCCAGGGCCCTGGTCACTGAGTTTCCACACAGGGGCCTCAGGTACTTGCAGCTTGCTCACTGTGCTGGGGGTGGCCTGGCCTAGTTGTGTCTCTTGTGCCAGGGTTCCAGGGCTTTCAATTTGCCTTCTGTGCTGGGGCTTGAGGCCTCACTCCTGAACTGCTGAGCCAGGATCGAGGGGCCTTGGTTACTCATCTGTGCTGTGCCTCCTGCTGGCTTGTCCAAACACCATCTGTTCTGGGCTGTGCTCTCACTTTATCCAAGTGAGGTAGACCTTTCCTGAAGTCCTTCTCAGTTATTTCAAGCTGGAAAATTGTTTCACTCTTTTTGTGGGTTCTGTCACTCCAGGATCCATTTAGAGGCTTGATTTTACATTGTTTCCAAGGGAAGCTTGGGGGAGCTCAAGCAATTTTCTGGCTTCTCTCCATCTTGGCTGTGTCCCTCTAGATCTCCTGCTGACTTTCTAAGTTGTCTTAGGCTGGAAAAATGTTTCCTTTTGTGGGTTCTGCCACTCCAGAATTCATTTTTTTTGACATTATTTAAGGTTATTTGGAGGGGACTTTGAGATAACTTAGGAAAAGTCCCTTCCTTTTCTCCATTATCTTGGCTGTGTCCCCTTGGGGAAACTTTTGATTCTAAGAGGAAGAAGTGAGTGAGGATGGACTGCTTTCTAAGCAGGGGCAACAGCTATTATAAAGGTTTATAGATGAGAAATCATTTTTCATGCATGAGGAATAGCAGCAAGCCAAATGTTTCTGGACCTTTGCAAAATTAAGATTGTACGTTATATTAATAACTAATTATTTATCTGTGATCCATCCTTTTTCCTCCTATTTTTGATCTAGACTCAACTCCTGAAAAAGACCATGACCAAATGATATGATTACTCCTAGCCTTCAAGGCACTTGCTCATTAACTAGATTGGGGCAGGCCCCATCCAATTCAGAACCTGACTTCTGCCTGTGGCATCCAGTTTGGGTTTGGTCCTTCCCTGGAGGGAAGAGGTCCTGCCTTTGATCCGCTTCATTATAGTTTAGGGCAAACCAGAGAGAACTTGATTGCGGTGCCGAGATTGCTGAAAGGGGTTCATACCTCATGGCCGGGTCACATTCTCAGCTGCTTCCCCCACCCCCCATGATGAAATGATTAGTAGGAGCTGAGAACTTCTAACCCACCCTCTCACTAAATGTCTACCAATTAGGTTTGAGTTTCACTTGTCGGGGGAGTTTCCTGTCAAAAAGAACACACCTGATTTAAGGTGTTTCAGAGTTTCCTCTTTTGGTCTTTGATTACCAAGAGAATCACTGACTATTAATTTACTGATTATTGGCCAGCATATTTCTTCTTCTTCTTCTTCTTCTTCTTCTTCTTCTTCTTCTTCTTCTTCCCAGTCTATTTCATAAATTAGTTTTTAATACCTGGAACTCCGTTTCTTGGAATTTTCACTTGCAACATATGTGAAGGGACCTAATCCATGATAAGATTAAATACGTAGGTTGTGGTCAGGTTATGAAACGTATTGAATGACAGGGAAGTTGGAATTTGGTGCTGAATTACTAGTCATCCACTGGAGTTTATTGACCATGGAATTGACATCATCAGAACCATGAAGGAAGAATGTCTCTTTGGCAGCTATGTGGAAGATGGATTGGAGAGGGGAAGGACTTGAAGCAGGGAGACCAACTAGGAGGCTATTGTAATAGACCAGGGGAGAACTGATGAAGAGTAAGAGAAAGAAAAGAGGGAAGTCTGAAGCCCTCAGCTGTAGCCAAAGTAGCCAATGTTCATTTAGGCCATTTTCTTTTCTGTGAGGACCCCCCCCCCACACACCATTGTCACATATGTCATGTTTGTCACATATGATCTGTGTCAAATTAAAAAGAAAATCTGCTGGCCACCAAATCTTTGGATGTGTCATCTTGATGCTGGTGTGCATCAAGATTTGTAGATGGCTTTGAATCCCTTTAGTGAGACAGGAGAGACACGACTCTGTTTCCTTGAGGACTGGAGCACAGCATGGGGTGGAGTGGAGGGAAGAGCAGATGCTTATCTAATTTGGAACACTTACATGCAAGAGAGATGTATGAATAATCACCTGCTGGGTATGTCCAAGTTTCCAGAAACAGTAAATAGCTAGGCTGCACAGTGGATAGGGCACAGGAGTCAGAAGGGCCTGAGCTGGAATCCTGCCTCAGGTATGCCCTAGCTGCATGAACATCAGCAAATCACTTAACCTCTCTGTGCCTCAGTTTCTTCATTAGTAAGATGGGGGTATAAACCCTACATCACTGGGAGGTAAAGATCAAATGAGTTAACATATATAAAGTGCTTTTCAAACCCTAAAATGCCATATAAAGGTCAGTTAATAGTATTATTAAAATTATCATCATCACATCAGTAGTAATTATAGTAGTAGTCTATACATGCCACTAGACCCAACTGAAATAAGCACTTTGGGCAAATGGAAAGTGAGTCTGGACAAGGCCAGCTTCTCATGAAGTGCTCATACTCCCATACAGAACTAGGTCCACCACTCATACTATGTTTAGGAGGGCACCACCACAATATTTGCTCAACAGAGGCTTACTGCAATGTAGGAACCACTCCTCCACTTCCTTAGAGAAGGGAAGAAGTTGAAGAAGGGAGACATGGCTGCCTGCTATTTTAAAATGGATGTCTTGAACTCAGCATATGCACATGTTCACAAGAGAATTCATCAAGGTTCCCCTGAAACTCATCCCTTTTTTGAACTTCCTTCTTACTATCTGGGATAGCTTCTCCCTCCCACCCACCCATGGCCACAACCTGAAAGACATGCTCTGATAGCTGAGCTTAGAATCTTTAAATTGCCTGCAACCAAGCCTTCAATTCCCTTCCTAGACCCCAGCTATAAACCATTTCTTCCCTTCCTTCTTTCAAGATCTCTGAGTCATGTTTTCTTCCCCACCTCTTATGGCAGGGATTGGTTTACTTGCTTGTATTTTGTAATCAGCACTTACTACAGCACCTGGCACCTATTAAGCACTCAATAAATGCCCTAATTCTATATTCTGCCTGTTTGTCTGTCTGTCTGTCTGTCTGTCTATTTATCTACCTATCATTAATTATTTTTCTATCAAATATGTCTGGATCTTAGCATATATGAAGGAGAATAATACATACAGACTACTTAACATAGTTTCTGGCTGAGTCATGAATTGTATTAAATGACATGGATGTCATATCTAGAGGCTATCTATCTGTTGATCTTTCGATCTATGTATCTATAGATCTATCAATGTACGTATCTTCTATTTATCTATCCATCTATGTGTATCCATCTATGTTTAACTATGTATCTATCCATCTATGTGTCTATCTATGTATCTATCTCTCCATTTATGTATCTATCCATCCATTTCTGTTATCTATCCATCTGCTTCTATCTATTCATCTGTGTGTATGCCTATCTATCCATCTGTGTATCTATCTATCAATCTATGTCTATCTATCTGTCTATCTATCCATCTATGGTTTGACCCTGCTACATCACTCATTCCTCTCTATCCCCCTTTTCTGCTTCCACAATCTTTTATGTGCCCTCCCAAAATGTAACGTAGTCCCTCAAAAGAAGCATTGCTTGTGGGCAGCATGTCACAAGATTCTGTCCATAATGCCCCCTGTTCACTTTTTTACTGTTACCTCTATCAGATTTTGGCCTTCATGCATGTCACCTTGTATACTTCTAGAAAGAAGTCTCTTACTTGTCTCTCTGTTGTTACTCTGTTGCTGTTATTATCCTTGCCTTCTGCATTTATTCACTCCTTTTGCATTATTGTTGTGTAGGGTGTTGAAGAGGCAAATAATCTCTTCAGTTCTTATTTCTTTCTAAAAGAATTCAAACTCTTGTTATTGAATGTTGTTACATTTGAAAATTAAGGTAAACTGAGAGACAATGGTCTGAGTATGATCAATTTATTAGTTGGCTAGCCTTTATATAGTTTTGGGGAGTACAGAGTTGGGAAGATGGGGAAGACAATACGATTAATTACAGGATAGACAGCATCGTGGTGGGGACAACATGATTGGTTATTTTATTTTATTTTTTAAAAAAATTTTTTTCTATTTTTTTCTGCATTTAAAAAAATTTTTTTAACATGTGTTTTTAAAACTTTGGGTTACAAATTTTCTCCCTTCCTCCCTCCCCATCCACCTTCATTGAAAAGGCAAGCATCTAGATACAATTTATACATGTGCAGTCATGCAAAACACTTCCATAGTAGTCAGGTTGTGAAAAACTAAGTATATTTCCCTTCATCCTATCCTACCCCCCATTTATTCTATTCTCTCTTTTGACCCTGTCCCTCCTCAGAAGTGTTTGTTTCTGTTTATCCCCTCCCCCAATCTGCCCTCCCCTCTGTCAACCTCCTTCTCTCTTGTCCCCTTCCCCCCTTATTTTCCTGTAGGGTAAGATAGATTTCCATACCCCATTGTGTATGCTATTCCCTCCTTAAACCAAATCCTATGAGAATAGGATTCACTTATTCCCTCTCACCTTCCCCCATTTCCCCTCCACTGTAAAAACCTTTTCTTGACTGTTTCATGTGAGATAATTTACCCCATTCTACTTCTCCCTTTCTCCTTCTCCTAGTATAATCCTCTCTCACCCCTTAATTTTATTTTCCAGATATCACCCCTTCATCTTCAACTCACCCTGTGCCCTCTATCTATCTATCTATCTATCTATCTATCTATCTATCTATCTATCTATCTATCTATCTAT
>NW_020942552.1:11406-24271 GCF_900497805.2 Vombatus ursinus
TATCTATCTATCTATCTATCTATCTATCTATCTATCTATCTATCTATACATACATACATATTATTTTTTCCCTCCCACTATCCTAATACTGACAAACGACTCATGAGTTACAAATATCATCTTTCCATGTTTACCTCTTCCATGTTTCACTTGAGTCTTGTATTTGAAAGTCAAATTTTCTATTCAGCTCTGGTCTTTTCCTCAGGAATGCTTAAAAGTACCCTATTTCATTGAATGACCATTTTTTTTACCCTGAAGGATTATACTCAGTTTTGCTGGGTAGGCGATTCTTGGTTGCAATCCCATCTCCTTTGCCCTCTGGAATATCATACTCCATGCCCTCTAGTCCCTTAATGTAGAAGCTGCTAAATCTTGTGTTATCCTGATTGTGTTTCCACAATACTCGAATTGTTTCTTTCTGGCTGCCTGCAATATTTTCTCCTTGACCTGGGAACTCTGGAATTTGGTTGCAACATTCCTAGGAGTTTTCCTTTGGGGATCTCTTTCAGGAGGTGATTGGTAGATTCTTTCAATTTCTGTTTTACTCTCTGGTTCTAGAATATCAGGGTAGTTTTCCTTGATAATTTCTTGAAAGATGATGTCTAGGCTCTTTTTTTGATCATGGCTTTCAGATAGTTCAATAATTTTTAAGTTCTCTCTCCTGGATCTATTTTCCAAGTCAGTTGTTTTTCCAATGAGATATTTCACATTCTCTTCTATTTTTTCATTCTTTTGGATTAGTTTTACAGTGCCTTGGTTTTTCATATAGTCACTAGCTTCCAATTGCTCCATTCTAATTTTTAAGGAAGTATTTTCTTCAGTAAGCTTTTGGACTTCCTTTTCCATTTGGCCAATTTTGCTTTTTAGGGCATTCTCCTCGTTGACTTTTTGGACCTCTTTTGCCATTTGGGTTAGGCTATTTTTTAAGTTGTTATTTTCTTCAGTATTTTTTTGGATCTCCTTTAGCATCATCCTCTACTTCTCTTACTTGCTTCTCAAAATTCTTTTTGAGCTCTTCCATGGCCTGGGACCAATTCATATTTTTCTTGGAGGCTTTGGATCTAGGAGCTTTGGATTTGTTGTCTTCTTCTGGTTGTATGTTTTGATATTCTTTGTCACCAAAGTAAGATAATACAGTCTGACTCTTTTTGCACTGCTTGCTCATGATCCCAGCCAATTTTGTTAAGGTAGGGGTCTGTTTCCAGTGTGGAGAATGTATTGTCCCAAGCTTCAGGGGTTTTGTGCAGCTGTTTTCAGAGATACTTCCAGGGACCTATAAATTTTCAGTTCTTCCAAGGTGCTATCATCAAGGGCAAGGTATTTACTCCTTTTCTGTCCTGTGCTCTGCTCTATGAGTGACCACAAACGCTCTTTTCTATCCTGGAACTGTGAAGAGGATTTCCTCTCCACCACCACTACAAGTTCCACCATGCCAGGGCTCCTCCTCGCCCCAGGACCACCACCCAGAACTGTGACCCAGATCCAGCACAGGCAAAGCAAGAGAATCCTGCACCGGATCCATGCAATACCCCTCTGATCAGCCACTCGCTTCCCTCCATCTGTGGGTCAGAAGCTCAGGAGGCGGCAGCCGCTGCCTGATTCAGCCCTCTGAGGCCTGCTCTAGGCTCACTGGGGCCTGTGCACCCATGCCAAACTGCGTTCCTTTCCCAGCCCGGAGCGATATACTTTTCTAATCAACTATCCAGGTTGTCTTGGGCTGGAAATTTGTTTCACTTTGTCTTTTTGTGCATTCTGCTGCTTTAGAATTTGTTTAGAGCCATTTTTTATAGGTATTTGGAGGGGTGTGGGGGAGAGCTCAAGCAAGTCACTGCTTTTACTCTGCCATCTTGGCTCCACCCCATGATTGGTTATTTTAAAGAAAATGAGACCTGAGTTAGTAGACTTCCTGGCACCTTGAAGAATTTGTTAGGGAGATAAGAGCCTCAAGGACAAGCAAGGATGGAAGCAAATATGGCTGAACTCATTTACTAGATCTGAAGGTCATATTTCCTTCTATTGTTACTGTTTTTCCTGCTGATTTATTGTTATATTTAAGGTCTTTGAATTTTCTTCTCCCTGAAATCTTTAGTGCTTTTAGTTTCCTGCTTTTCCCCTTATTTTTCTTATCACCTATTGCCTGCCTCCCTCCTCTTTGGTTGTGGATTGGGAGCTGGATCTCAAAGCATCTCATCCTCCTTTCCAATTCACATAGGGTCAGAACTGGCTCAAGCTGGATGCTGTGCTCTTTTCCTCAGACTTTGTGGAGTGCTGCACACTGCCCCCCCCCCCCACCCTGGTCACGCACGGTGTCCTGTCTTGCTGACATTACTGTTTCTCAGCTCTTTGGCCCAGGACTAGAAGTTTAGCACTTGTTTTTCCTAGCACTGCCAGTTCTGAACTTTGCAGCACTGGTGTTTCTGGGTTATAGAATCCGGCAGGTTTTCACTCCAGATGGGTTGTACCCAAGCTGGCTATCAAGGCCTCAGCAAACTTCTGGAGCTTTTATCTGGGGTCTCCACAGCACTAGAAAGAGGGATGGTGGGACCACAATACAGGGTTGGGTTGTAATGTGTCTTTGAATCTGCTAGTGCAGCCCTACTACTCGTAGTAAGTGAGGTTGGAGAATGGTACTGAGGGGGCTCAAGGTCAGTGAGAATAAGTTCTTAGGTTTTTTGGTGTGTTTTTTTTTAACCTTCTAGTCTCCTATCTTGTTGCTTACTTGATCCCCAAGTGCCTCATTTTGAAGAGGAGGAAACTCAAGCCAAGGGAAGTTAAGTGACTTTGGGGGGGGGGGGGTGTATCATAAGCAGTAAATGACAGAGGTAGGATTTTAAGCCACAACCTCTGACTCCAAATCCACTGCCTATTCCATAGTACCACAATGACCTCTTTCCTGTCTCCACTTACACTTTATGAGCTGTACCAATTTATGTCATCATACTGAGTATTGTTTTTAAAAAGCACTTTCTAATTCAGTGAAGTAGTCTATACTGACACAAAGGCGAGGGAGAATGAAAGAAGAAGAGAGCAAGTCCACCTGGTTCTAGGAGCCCAGTTCAGTCACCACAGGTCTGGGAGAGCTGTTCCCCTTCTTCTGCATCTTCCCCACCTCTCCCCAGACCCTAGCACTAGGCTGAGCAGTCACTAAGTGCTCACCAAGTGGCATTTTCTTCAAAAGTGAATTGATATGGAATCTAATAAACAAGAAACATCAAACTCAGACTTTGTCCATAATCTACTCAGCATTTCCATAAACTTTTTGAACCTAACAACATCTTTCCTCATTGTCCCAGCACCTTCATGGATAGAAATGCCTCAATGATTTTCTTTCTTCTCTGATGCATGCATACACTAAAATATTTGGACCTTCTACCCCTACAGCCAGTGTGAAGTTTTCTTTGGACAGTGAGCCTCCATCAAGATGTCTCTATCCAAAGAATTAACATCAGAAAATAACACTGTGGTGAAATTTACATCAGCCTTTTTCTGTTTTTTTTTTTTCAGGCAATTGGGGTTAAGCAACTTGCCCAGGGTCACACAGTTAGTAAGTGTCAAGTGTTTGGTCTAAGGCCATTTGAGCTCTAAGGTCAGGTCCTCCTGACTCCAGGGCCGGTGGTCTATCCTCTGTGTCACTTAGCTGCCCCCTATTAGCCATTTTCTAAGCATAGTAGATTCACCATCAATGATTTTGTGGGATTTTGAAACTGGGAAACTGATACTCAATGGTATTTTGACCCCCATTCTTTCTTATTCTGTCTGTCCTCTTGCTCTTTTATATTACTTGGTACCCTGATGTCTAGGCCCATCCTCAGATATGTGGGGCTGGGTGAGAAGGAAGAAGTACATTTGTGCTAAACTCTGGCAGACAGAATTTGTTCCAAGAATATCAGAGTGATATGCTGCCATGTCACAGTAGTCCTCCTGAGTATCATTAGATACAGATATTGTAGCCAAGAGAAGAGAGGAACCATCTGTAAGATGCTAATTGAACCAGTGATAAACTTTTACTGTTTAATGTTCTATTATATTCATATTGTTTTATTTGTGTACCTTTTCTGACCCTCAAAATGAGCAAGCTCTCCCACTTCCCTAGTGTATTCCAAGACCATCTCTTAAACTATGACTTTTCATTCACAGGTTCAGCAGGGCATAAACATTATTTATAAATTATTTACATGACAGGATACTCACAGAACCTTTCTATCCATCATCTTTGGTGCAGAAATGATGGCCTTTATTTAACCTGATTATATATGTCATAGAGTAAGCTGTCATGGAAATCCTTTCAAATCTCTCATTTCAACAAAAAGCAAAGTGAGGGTAAAGGAATTCATTTATTCAGGATAGAGTATCATGTAATAGACAGGAAGTCAAAGAATTCAGAACACTCCAAGGTTAATATTTTTATAAGCATTGGGCACCTGCAGCATTCACCTGCAGACCTAATTTAACACTGATAAAAGTCTTAATCAAACTTGTGATATTTATTTTATATTTTTCCTTCAAAATTAAGAATCACTATTAAAATGATCAGTTGTTTCTCCTGTATTTATTTTCCCCAAGATTTGCTTTTGTAGATGAGCAATGGGTACATTGGAAGCTGAAATCAGCTCAATACTCTCTCTACTGCAATTGAGTCTAATCTTGTGTCAGATAACCTTTTATATGGTTAAGAAGGTAATGTCTGAATTCCTATTGACATTGAAGGAATTAATAATTTACTTCACTTTATAAATCCATCATTCCTTTTGGTTTCCTTATACCTTCCCTCTCATTGATTAAATGTAGGTTAAGTGTTATATCATTACAATCCAGTAAATCAAGGTTCTAAAATTAGACAAAGTGTAATACTTTGGTTTGGACACTTGATGGCTCATGAAAAGTGGGCCATCAAGTTCTCATTCTGGACACAATAGATGCCATGTTTTAAAATCACAATCAATTGATCAAAAAGCATTTATTAAACTCCTATTGCATTCCAGGTCTTATGCTATGTTCTGGGGATACAAACATGAAACAGTCTTTGCTTTCAAGGAGCATACATCCAATTGCTAGAGATAACATGCATTTATATATCAATATACAAAATATATCAAGAAAACGCAAGTTAATTGAGTGGGGGCATCTCTCTCTAACATCTAAGGAGATCAAGAACGACCACAGGCGGGGGTTTCATATGAGTGGACCTTTGAAGGAAATTAGGAATTCTGAGCTGAAGATTAGCTGAGGTAATTCTGGAATACATTTCAGGGATGAGGGAATAACCTGTGCAAAGGTAGGTACCTTTTTTTTTAACATGGTAAATGAAATGTTAGGTGTGAAGAGCAACATGAAGGTCAATTTGGCTGCATTGTTGAGTACATGAAGAATTATACATTTACATATATGTGTTGTATGTATGTATATACATCTATAGATGTAAGTTGTCTTAAGACAACAAGTTGATTTAAATGTACAAGGATTCTTAAACTTTCTTGTCATGGGCTCCTTTGGCTGTGAGTGTGTGTGTGTGTGTGTGAACCCCTTCTTGGAATAATGTTTTAAAATGCATAAAATAAAATACACAGGACTACAAAGGAAAATCATTTTGAATTATAGTTATTGAATGGTTTTTTTAAACACACTCATGGACTCTGGGTTATGTGAATCCCTCTCCTAGACATACAAGGGAGCCACTGGAGTCTCCTGATCTGGGGGATGGCATTATGAAGCCTCTGCTTTGGGAATATCCCTTTGTCAACTGAGTGGAGGATGAATTGGAGAGAGTTGCGAGACTTAGAAACTGACTGAATATGGGGACTGAGGGAGAGTGAGGATCATAGGATTGTGGTTCCAAGGAAAGATAAGGAGAGCTCACATATCAGAAGATGACTTTGTCAAAAGTGGATTTTGACTCCATTTTGTGCTATATTTGCTGTAATTATATTTCTTTCTTTTTCTCTGGTGACACTAAAGGTACTGAGTTTCTCCTCCAGTACCTCCCTTCCCCCAGTCACTTTATGGGTTATAAAACTCATAGGACTTGGACTATTTCCCAGTAACTCACTCCCTTCTCTTTATCCTAAGACTGGTAAAAAGAGCTAAACAAATTTAATTGACTAAGTGACTGATAAAGAAGATTTAGCCTTCTTTGGTCTGATGCAAATAGCTATGCTAAAGGTCTTTGTAAAAGTTTAAGCATCCTTTTTTCTTTTCCTAAAAATGTACTTTTTCCTGTGTACATATCCTACCTGATCTTACCCCAACTGTTTAGGTGACACACCTGATCTTAACCAAACTCTTTGGGTCATGGATCTCAGAAGGATGGGCTAGATATATGACATCTGTGGAATTGATGGACACATGTCCATCACCTGGATTCAAGTTCTGCCTCTAATGTCTACTAGCTTTGTGACTCTGGAAAAGCCACTTAACCTCTAGGCAACTACATAAGACTAAAAGTTGAAGTGGTTCCAGCTTGCATTGGTAAAGGGAGTTCTTCCCGTGGGGACTCCCCATGACAAAAATATCATAAGTCCAGATCAGTATCCTTGCTACCATCAGGTCCAGCATTTCAACATTCTGCACAGCAGCTGTATGTAGAATGAAATTTTTTGGGAAGTGATTGTAGCCTGGACCCAGGATCTATGGACAGTCTCTCCATTTGCTTTTTTATGATGTTACAATTTGACATGCTAATGCTCTATCTGACCACATCACGCTCATTCTCCATAAACTCCAGTAGCTCCTTATCACTTCCAGGATCAAATGCAAAACCCTCTGTTTGGTATTCAAAGCCCCTCCACCCCATTTTCAGCCTTCTTACACCTTACCCCTGTCCCCACCCCATATACCCTTCAATCCAGTGACACTGGCCTCCATATCGTTCAACAAACTAGACACTCCATCTCATGACTCTGAGTATTTTCTCTCACTGTCCCTCATTGCCTAGAATGTTCTCCTTCCTCATTTCTGACTCTTGGCTTCCCCCAGCTAAAATCCCACCTTCTAAAGGAAACCTCTCCCAACCCCGCTTACCACTAGTGCCTTCCCTCTGTTGGTTATCTCCAATTTTTTCTGAATATAGCTTGTTTGTGCATAATTATTTTCTTGTTTCCCCCATCAGACTTCAAGCTCCTAAAAGGCAGGGGCTGTCTTTTGTCTTTGTCTACATCCAAAGTGCTTAGCACATTGCCTGGCACAGAGCTGGTATTTAATAAATTCTTATTGACCGCCTGACTCATTATGTCTATAACGCGATATGTAGGACTGGGTGAAAAGATGATGCATTTGCATCAGGAACTGGTAGAGGTAATTTTTCCTTAGTTTGATAGTGTTGCCACTTTATTGTAGCCCCCCCAACATATGTGAATATCATAGATTATCAACATTGTCTTCATGAGAAATGAGAAACCTTTTGTAAGATTGCTAATTGAATTAAGTATAATTAAACTTGTACTGTTCAGTGTTTCATTATATTCATAGTAGGTACCATTTCTAAACCTCCAAAGGAGCAAGCCTTCATACTTCCCCAGTATATTCCAAATGTGGGAATTGAATGAACCATACTGACTCCATCTTGCGACTCAATTCTGGATCTAGCTCAGTTCTCTTTCTGTTCAATTACAGTTCTAGTCCTATTTGTCTTGTGAGAAAACTTTGTTGCATTGTTTGAATCTAGCCCTGCATGGCTGGGAAATTGAACTACCTGTTAACCAAGGATCTTAGTTATGCTGACCAGAAACCCAATTAGATCCAAAGATTGATGCAAGGTGGTTTTCTCACAATTACACATCTCAAGCAACCCATATATCTTATCTGAAAACTGATCCTGTATTGATCAATCAATTATTGTTTTTATGTTCCTTTGACTGAATAAAACACTTGGCAGGGAGTGGGACATTTCTTTTTCTGATTTCAGGGAGCTGCACCTATTCTCTGTCCCCCTCCTAATTTGGAAAGTTCTGAATCTTTCCTCCAATTGGAAATCAGATTACCTAATTTTGTATCCTGGTTAATTGGTTTCATTTAATTGATTGGTCTCATTTGTTTTTCATACACAAAAATCTGTCTCATTCTGTATTCTGGGTCTTTGGTCCATTGACCCATTTATTATGCCTGTTTTGCTAATAAGCCATATTGCTTCAATTGTTTCCTCAATTATCCATCACACAAGACCATCTCTTAAGTGAACCATGACTTCTCATACATAGGTTCTATGAGAAAAATTTTATCATGTTGTTTTAACCTAGCCCCACACAGCCGAGAGACCAGACTTGTGGCTTAGGGACCAGATTTCTTTAATACTTCACTCAGGAATTCAGGTTATGCAGATTCCCCCCCCCCAAAAAAAAACAAAAACAAAAACAAAAACAAAAACCTCCTAGAGGAGCTAGATCTGAAGAATGATGCCAGGAATATAAGAAGTTTCCTCTCATTATACATCTGAAGTAACTTATATATCTTGTCTGAAAACTACCTCTTGTGCTAGCCAACCAGCTATTGTTTCTTTTTCCTTTGTTTGAACTTTATATAATGTAAAACTTAGAAAGACTCAGGGGGTGTGAGCCACTCCTTTTTCAGCTCTCTCCTCAGATGAATGACTTAATAAACTTTTTTTCTAAAATTTTTCAACTCTGGGTTTTATTCTCTATAGACTGTTCAGCAAGGTATAAACACTTTATAAGTTATTTATGTGACAGGATACCTACAGAACCTTTCCATCATCTTTAGTGTAGAAATGATGACTTTTATTTAAACTATTGAGATCTGTCATAGAATAAGCTGTCCTGTAATTCTTTCAAACCTCTAATTTCAGCAAAAGACAAAACTAGGGTAAAGTAACCCACACATTCAGGACAGATAATCATGTAATAGACAGGAAGTCAAAAAAGTCAAGACAGGACATCAAGTATATTTAATGCTTACTTACAACATGGAAATTTGTATTTGGAGGAAATAATTTTTCTTTTAAAATTCCCAAGATAAATTCATCCTTTACATTGTCTTTTAGAACATGTAGAGAAATGAGTAACATGATGGGATAAGAGAAAGTATGATCTCATGGCTATACCCCTGATCTTTAAGGTATCAAATCCTGCTTTAGGCACTTACTAGCTGCATCATCTCATACAAGTCAATTCACCTCCCTTGGCTGTTCCCCCTCAACTGAGGAGATTGAACTAGATGGGCTCTAGGACCCATTCCAGACTTAAATCTCTGACTGTGAACCTGTGGACCCATTTAATGAACTAAGGAATGGGTGGGTAGAGAGGGAATTTGAGACAGCAGGTGTAGGCCATACATTAGAAAAGGTTGGTAGTGACTGAAAGAAGACAGAGAGAGGCAGCTTTGTTCAGAATGGAGTGCCACAGATGGAGGAAGATGGAGAACAAGGTCCAGTCTCAAGAATTCTGGAATTGGAGTCAGAAGCACCAGATTGGAATCCTAGCTGGACTACTGACTACAGCAGTAGCCTCACTTACCATTTGAATTTGAATACTCCAGAATTAACAATTTTTACAAGCCCTGGGCACCTAGACAAGTATTCATCTGCATGCCTGATTTAACACTTTAATTTTAATTCTTAGTCAAACTTATGATATTTATATTATAATTTTTAAATGTATATTTATTTTGTAATTTTCCTTCAAAATTATAAATTACAATGAAAATGATCAGCTGTTTTCCTTGTATTTATTTCTTCCAAGATTTGTTCTTGTGGATAGACAATGGATACATTGCAGGCTGAAATCAACTCAATGCTGTCTCCAATACTATAGAGTCTAACTTTGATATTTAACCAGATGCTCTTGATTTTAACCAGATGATGTTTTATGGGGTAAATTATGTAATGGGTAATTTTAATGGGGATGATTCAGTCAGAATTCCTATTGACTCTGGAGGAATTCATAACTTACTTCACTTCATAAATCTATCATTCCCTCAGGCTTCATTATGCCTCCCTTCACATTGGTTAAATGTGTGTTAGTTGTCACATCAGTTATAATCCAGTAAATGTGGGTTCTAAATGAGTCAAATTCTAATACTATGGTTTAGACGTGTAATGGCAGACAAAAAGTGAAATATCTCATTTGACTACAACACAGTGCTCTATTATTTATCTCCCCTGTCCATTCTAATTCCAGACACTAAATGTCACCTAATGTCACATATATACATGTGCTACATTTTTAATGGTAATTAACTTATTGAGAAGCATTTATTAAATTCTATCATACGCCAGGTCCTATGCTAAGTGTTGAGGATATGAAGGCAAAAATGAAACAGCCCTGCTCTCAAGGACCATTTATCTTATTGCTAGAGACATCAACATCAGTCAGGCACTCAATAAACATTTATTAAGTGCCTATTATGTGCCAGACACTGACTGTGCTAAGCACTGGGTATACAAAAAAGGCAAAAAGTCAATCTCTGCACTCAAGGCTCTCACAATCTAATGGGGGGAGACAACAAGCAAACAAATATTTACAAACAAGCTATATATAGGAAAAATATGAAGTAATTAAAAGTGAGAAGGCATTAGAATTAAGAGGGGTTGGGAAAAACTTCTTGTAGAACACAGGGTTTTAATTGGGACTTGATGGAATGCAGGGAAGCTAGGGGACAGAGAGCATTCTAGCATGGGGGACAGCCAGAGAAAATGCCCCAAGTCAGGAAATGGAATGCCTTGTTTGTGGAAAAGCATGGAGGCAGTGTCACTAGATTGAAGAGTACATAGCAGGGAAAAAGCTATAAGAACACTGGAAAGGTAAAGAAATGGGACTAGGTTATGGAGGACTTTGAATACCGAAGATTTTATATTTGATCCTGGAGGCAATAGGGAGCCACTGGAGTTTACTGAGTAGGAAAGTGACATGGTCAGACCTGCATTTATGAAATTCTCTTGGTCAGCTTGGAGAAGGGACTGGAGTGTGGAGAGACCTGAGGCAGGCAGACCCACCAGGAATCTATTGCAGTAGTCCAGCCCTGAGGTGAAGAGGACCTGCACCAGGGAGATGGCAGTGTCAGAGGAGAGAAGGGGGCATATAAGAGAGACATTGCAAAAGTGAAATCAACAGGCCTTGACAACAGATTGGATGTGGTGGGTGAGAGACAGTGAGGAGTTGAGAATAATTCCTAGGTTTCAAGCCTGAGGGACTGGGAGGACAGTAATATGAAAGTGAAGAGGAGGGGGAGAGTTTAGAGAGAAAGATAATGAGTGCAGTTTTGGACATGTTGAGTTTAAAATTTCTACTGGACATCCAGTTCAAGATATTAGAAAGAGTTGGATATGGGACACTGGTGGTCAGCAGAGAATTTGGGGCAGATTTGAGAATCATTAACATAGAGATAGTAATTAAATCCATGGGAGCTGATGAGATCACCAAGTGACTGAAATTACAAAAGGAGAAGAGAGGAAGGCCCAGGACAGAGGCCAGAGGGACAACTGCAGTGGGAGGGTATAATCTGGAAGAGGATCAAGCAAAGGAGACAGAGAAGAAACAGCTAGATAGGGAGGAGAAAAAACAAAAAAAAAGTAGTGTCCCCAAAACATAGAGAGAATAGGGCATCAAGGAGGAGAGAGTGATAAACACGTTGAGGGCTGCAGAGCAATCAGGAAGAAGGGATTTGGCACTTAAGAGTCACTGGTAACTTTGCAGGGAGCAGTTTCAGCAGAATGATGAGTGATAGCTGGATCATAAGGGGTAAGAAGTGAGGGAGAAAAGAGGAAGTGGAGGCACCTATTGCATGCAGCCATATCAAGGAGTTTAGCCACAAAAGGCAAAAGAGATTTGGATGGCAAATGGGGATAAAAGGATTAAATGAGTGTTTTTTTTTCAAGATAGGGGAAAAATGTATATGTGTGTAGGAAGGAGCCAGTAGACATAGAGAGACTGAAGATAAGTGATAGAGTAAAGATATGAGAAGGAGTAAATCTATTGGAGTAAATGGAATGGAATAAAATTGCCTGTGTAGGTAGAGGGCTGACTTCAGTAAAGAGTAAGGCCAACTCTTCATGTGATACAGGGGTGAAGGGGGAGATGGTGACAGATGACATCCAAGGTGAGGAAGGCATCTGATATGAGATGAGGAAGAGGGAAGAAAATGGAGCTCATAGTGAATGGCTTCAATTTTTTCTGCAAAATATCACAGTAGGGTCTCAATTGAAAGGGTGTAGGGAGGGAGAGTCAAGAGGGATTTGATGAGAGATGAAATAAATAAATAAATAAATTAGTAATGGACTTGGTAATAACAGTTGTGATTGTTTCCACCTCTGTGTGTGTGTGTGTGTGTGTGTGTGTGTGTAAGGCAGGGGACAATGGGAGTCATTGAAAGATAGGGCTTGGGAGGGCACAATCAGTATTATTTTAAAAGGGCAAGCCTTTAAGATTGCTCAAGAGAAGAGGAAAATATAAAGTTGAATACATTCATCAAATTGTCAAGATGGTAACAAGAGAAGAGAGAGTGGCTAACACAAGGGAAATTGCCTTGGGAAAGAAATGAGGACTTGAAGAACTGGAAGTCACAGGAAGTCTGACCTCCAATGACTTCATCATTAAATGAAGAGTAGGGATTGATAAGGGAAGAAAGAAAGAGAAGTGGAAAGGCAATAGACTATGGTCAAAAAAGGGGATTTCAGACTTCTTGAACATCTGTGGGTAACAAGGGTATGATCATCTTTGTGGGTGGCTAAGAGGTGCAGGAATAAGTCAGGGGAATGAGTGGTTAGGGTGTTTTGAGTAAAAGTCAATGGGTATATTGAAGTCCACCAGTATGAAAACAGGAGTTGGGGAGGCAAGAAAAATTGTGAGACATAACTGAATTCACTGAAGAAAGAAGGGGAGTTGCCTGGAGGTATGTAGACAACAGCTACCAGGATTGT